>NC_072791.1:132258276-132561306 GCF_028583425.1 Eublepharis macularius | reverse complement strand
ATACGTAGCCAATGGAGTGACTGCAGAATGAGAGTAATATCCATGCTCCTGCTTACTCCTGATAACAGCCAAGCTACAGCATTCTGTACCAACTGAAATCTGCTGGTTGACTTAGATGGGAGAGCTATGTATAGTACATTTCAATAGACAACTCTTGATGTTACTATAGCATGGATCCAGGTGGCCAGATCGGCTGTGTCAGGGTAGGAAGCCATCTACCAGTCTAGGTTTAGGTTGTAGAAAGCATTTTTTGCAGCAACAGACAGTACATACTAGCCACTATAGAACAGACCACAGTCCTTCTCTCTTTGCCAGAATATCTTTCTGAAAACATTTCATTACAGTATAGTCCTATTCAAGGATTGAACAGTGAACTTTCCCTAAATTGTTTTCTTTAGATTGTCTTCTTTAATTTACTGCAGTCCCTTTAAGGTGTTGATAATGGTTAATTAAGGAAATGATAAAATGGAGGACAAAATGTAAGCAGGGCGTGCATGAGAATACACTGCTGCCCACGCCCAGATATTGAAGCAAGTATTTTTGTATGAAGCAAGTATTTCTGTATGAGGATAACAGGTCAGCCCTTATGATATATTGCCGAAATGATTTTGTTTATGTATAGTATTACAGGTGTTATGCGTGTGATATAATTGTGTTTTACAGCGGAGTACCACACCCCTGACGAAGCAAAGGGACGAAATCTGAGCTTTTCAGCCGGCCCCCAGATTGGGCGTAAATACTCTGTTTAGCTCCACCGCATTTCATACCCTTACGGATGCTAAAGAGGATCGGGTGAAAAGAAAAATTCATTTGGACGCTGTTACTTTATTTTGGAAGTTTACAAAGAAGATACATATATAACATATTGTCTGGACTTTGGACTTTTTCATTTCATGCTTGGGTCATTTTGTATACCCATGAGTTTTGTATCTAGTTGGTATATAGTATTGTGAGACTTGTTGTAGCATTGGCACTAGAAAATCAATCTTTATACAATTTAATTTTTATACAATTTGATATATATTGTTTTACTCCTGTGAGTATTTCTCTAATTGGTCACTATTTCATTACGGGAGTAGCCATTTTTTTCAGCAATGCCAATTAAGCAAGTGAGCCTTCACTGGCTCTTAGCTGATAGAGTAACATTGACAGGCCTGAAAAGATGGCTCCCTGCTTCACGCTGGGCCCTTCTCTAAGGCATTAGTCCTTTACCATCATGTGACAGAAAAGATTGTTTCCATGCCTCTTATCACCAAAATGCCTTGATGTGCATGGCATGAAAATGGACTCCTCTACCAAACCTAATGGTGAGAACCTACCAGCTAGAAGTTGCATCAGACAAGCTTAGGTAGCAAGGTGTCTTTAGCCAGATAGGTATAGTTAGCAATAGTAAGGTTCGTTTGTTTTCCTTTGCCTATTGTCTAAGAGTGCTTTATGCTTTGCAAACACTCTCTGTAACTTTAATAAACTACAAGATATTTTATTTTAGCCCGTGTCTGGAATCACTTGTTGCATGCAGGTACAGCTTCAGAACCAATCCTGAGACTGAAAATTCTCATAATTAAACTGAACAGGCACCTTCCTGTTGCCTTGGGAGTCTGGTATGGCTCAGCACCCCAAGTTGGAATTTGTGGGAGGTGCCCACTTCGTACATCACTTACAACAATACTGAGATTGCACTCATCTGTTAAATAGTAAAGAGTCCAGTAGCACCTTTAAGACTAACCAACTTTATTGTAGCATAAGCTTTCGAGAGACACAGCTCTCTTTGTCAGATGCACTCATCTGTTGTGCACAAAGGAGGTGGAAATTGTTTAAAATCAGAAACTATGGACTAGACCACTGCGATGCACTTACGTAGGCCTTCCCACAAAATCACCTCAAAGACTCCAGCTGATGTAGAATGTAGTTATTATCAAGAACTAGATGGTGCATGCATATTACTCCCATTTTGCAGTCACTCCACTGGCTGCCCATCAGCTACCAGACTCAGTTCAAGGTATTAGTCATCACATACATGGCCTTGGTCCCTCATATCTGCGGTGCTACCTTTCCCTCATGCTCCATCATGACAGAAAAATATCTATCTTATCTTTTGACTATCTGCAGCATTGGGAAAAGGTGACTGTACAGTTATTAATCAAGTAACTTCTGCTGAAAAGGTAGAGTTATCCACCAGGAACGGTGTTAGTAGATAGTACTTAAAATGGTTTCATTTAACTCAGCAATCCTTATTTAATGGACTTGAAGATTGTATATGCAAATTTTTATGTGAAATAATTTTACACAGATAACTACCCTGATATTTTAGCTTCTAGTGTGTGCTCTTTGAACATGTCTGAAATTAATCACAATATAGTTCAGAAGGCCGTGACTGATACTGTGAGATGTGATTTATTGGGGTCAGCAATGTCTTGCCATTTAGGTCAAGTTTATCAGCAAAACTATTGATCCTAATGAATGGTCCAGTGTTTGCATCTAAAATGGAGAGCTTTTTAAAATGTAATTTTCATAAGGCCTTTATTATTTGCTCTTCGCTGTTGCTTTTAATATTAACATTTTCTTGGAGGAGGTGGGTGTTTTCAATGTTGTACTGAAGAGAACTTGGGGCAGAATCCACATCAAAGAAAACCTGAAGGCTCTTTCTTCTCTTTTCCAGCATTGGGGAGGTGGTAGTTTGGGGGAGGAGTGTAGTCTGAATGGTTTCAGCTAACTTGCATAATACGGGGACAGCTTCTATCTTCCTCCTTCACAAAATGGAACAAGAGTGGTAATGTAATGTATGTTTCTTATCAGTATTGGAAATTTTGCGTCTTGCTTATTTCATTTAATTTAAATGCAGTCCATTGTTCCTTATGCAGTTGAGCCTGCATATGCCTTAGTCAAATTGCAGAGATTTAGCTAGATTTAGAGACTGTTTTACATATTCATGACATCTGTGCAGGAATTTCCCTGCAGAAATGAACAGAAACCTGAATCTTGACATATGACATTATTTACCACAACTTTCCTTTCCTTTCCTTTCCTTTCCTTTCCTTTCCTTTCCTTTCCTTTCCTTTCCTTTCCTTTCCTTTCCTTTCCAACTTCCCAGGAATCCAGACCATCTGCAGATGATAGACAGGGAGTATATGCTTCTTTCATCCTGTTGTTACAAGGTGTATCAATAGTTAATAATAGTTAATAATATTAGTAAGCTGTGAGGTCATTATTGTTTGTCTCATTTTCTACTACTTACAGTGTAAACATGCCAGCAGTAGAATCCTAAGAAGGGTTATAATCTTTTAAACCCACTGATTTCTGTGGATTTAGAAGAATATAAGTCTGTTGTAACTGTACCACAAGTGTGCTAATAGTTGTATGGTGTGTATTATGGCTGATCCCTGTTGTCTTCATCCGATAACTGTTTGGCTCTATAACTTGTTGATGAATTAATATTTGTATTTCAAAACCTCAGTGAAGGTTTGTTGATGATTTCAGGATCTTTAAACAAGAGAATAATTTCTCCCTAAAGCAGTGCTATTTTTTTACGTGCAATGAATAGTAATTAGAATGTGATATTACAAGTGCTTAAGTCAATACATGACTTTTTATCAAGTGACTTTGCTGAATATAAAAGATTGGACCTATTGATCTGCCAGCAAAAGGCACTGATGGTTGCAGATCTTTGCCACATCCCCCCCAGCAGTCCCATTGACCCCAGGAAAGTTGATTCCTGATTGGTCCACTTGGGCCAATGGCCATGCAGGCATAGGATAGGTTGCTGTGTGAAGGGGAAGGGGATGACAGCTACCTATTCTGTCAGCAGAACTGAGCTGATGAAGCAGTCTTTTTAAAGTGAGGAAGACAGTGGTATTTAGATGGTAGATTCTTTTGTGTAGTTGGGGCCTTGGCAAATATCTACCAACACCACTGTTTGGAATCAGCCCTGTGAAATGACAGTGATGCTGTAGTGTCCTTTCCGAGGAGAATTCTTACCTTCTTCCACCATTCTCCTGGCATAGATTCTCAACAAATGTATAATCATACTTCAGAGAAAGTTGTGAAAACCAATCCTTTCTAGGCAGTAGTATCAGAGAGGAGGATATGTTGGGGTCCATATTAAAAATCATAGAATTTTATAGTACCTCTATGCAGCCTGTAATTTGGCACACTTTATGAATGGGCTCTTGCTGTTAGAAGAGAATGAGAATCAAGAGGGAAAGTGTTAAGAAGACCAGATGTTTGGGGCAGCTGTCCATGGACCCTGGCACCTTTAAGTGGCAGCTTTCCAGAGACTACCACTGCCTCCTGTTATTTGGCTGTGTATAGATGAACTCAAGGTCCTACTCCAATTTCAATCCTCTTTTCTATAATCCTGTGTCTTAGATGCTCTTTGCAACCTGGGGTCCACATATCTGAAGACCTTCCTTTCCCTATACTAATCCACATGCTATCTTGATTTAGCCCACCATTTCCTCGTTACTGTGCCTTCATAGTAGGCATCGTATATTGCTGTGGCTCATGCAGGAAGGATTTCACAGTTGTTGCTTCCACTTGTTGGAATGGGTCCTGAAATCAATCCAGAAGTTTCCATTCCTCCCAGCCTTTCAACGGGTATGTAAAGCCATCTTACTTGAAAGGGCCTTTTGTAGAGAATATGGGATTTATTGATGAGTGAAACTTGTGGAAATGATAAATGAGAGAGAGAAGAGTCTCTCACTTTCTCTCTGTGGCAAGGTTTTTTGAATTTTTTAAATGGTTGTGATCACAGAGTTGGAGCTTCTTTCTTATGAGGCAAGGCTAAAACATTGGTGATGTTTCGTTTAGAAAAAAGATGGGTGAAGGGTGATATTATAGATGTACACAAAATTATGCATGACATGGTGAGAAGAAAGTTGATAGAAACTGTTCTGTCTCTCCCATAAAACTCAGGGTCACTCTGTGAAATTGGATTGCCAGTAGATTTAAAATAGATAAAAGGAAGTCTTATACTGGACGTTTTCTGCTAGCTATACTTTCAGAACTGTGGTTTTCCTGTCCATATTATGCTACTTATCATGAGTCCCTGAAAATTGACTTAGCTTAGTTTAGAGAATTTAAATGTGAGGTTAAAGCTACAAATATATTTATTTTAGCATACACACGTTCTTTAAGACGATGCAATGTGTTTTCTGATTTAGTTTCTGGATCATAGATTACTTTTGCAATATGTCATAGATATTTCTCACACAGCATAGGGTGCTTCTGGTTTGTTTTAAGCATTTTCTAGTCCTTCTAATGAAAGAACTGTCTTCACTGGCCTCTGAGATTAATCTGTTTATTTATTTATATCCCACTTTTCTCCCTTACTGAGGACCCAAAGCAGCTTTTCATATCATTCCTCCCTCCACCACACAATCCTTACAACAGCTTGTGAGGGGAGGTTAGGCTGAGAGATTGTGATGGACCCAAGGTCACCTGGCACACTTCCATGGTTGAGTAGGGGATTCAGATCTGGTCTGCCTGATCCTAGTCCAACACTCTAACCACTACACCATACCAGCCCTCATAGAGACATAAAGTTGTATATTGTAGTTAAATTTTCCCACATTTTAAGGCACTCCATCTGAAAAAAAATTGCATAAGATCATGCACACACATACACCAAGCACACCATTCTCAGAGATTCTATTGTATTGAGAGTGCTGGAGCAATGAGTGTTGATTATTCTTAGTCACAGGTGCTGCTATTGTCTGAAGTATTTTATCCTTATTTACCCCTCCAGTTGTATGGACATCAGTAATGGTAAATTCAAGGTAAAGGGTTATTTTGTCCAGTGCCACTGATTCTGAATATGTTGTCCCTAAGTATTGGTTCCTGTGAGACTTACAAATTTGGATGGGAATACTCAAGTACAAAATACAGAAACAGCAGATAAGCTGTGCCTGCACATATTACAGCCATTCCTCCCTAAAACACATATTGCACAGGGTGCCCTCATTGCTGTTAATGTATATTTGAAGGATGAACAGGAATAATATGTGCAGTTTTATACTTATATGAAAGCTGAAAGTCTTCTAGGTATTGTTCCTGAGACTATTCAGTTGTTGAAAGAAGGTGTCAGTAATGAGACTGTCTGAATACTGGAAAAGAGGAGGGACAGATATGGGGCAATATAACTATCATGAGAAACAAGTTGAAAAATCAGTGTAAAGGCAAAAATATAAAAGAAATGATAAGTGAAGTCAATGTAGAATTTCTGTAAACCACACTGTAGTTAATGTAAGATGCTGTTATGTCTAAGATACAATTTGAACAGTAGGGAAATATTTCATGCTCAAAATCTATAGGGGGCAGTGTTGACCCATATTGCAATTCGTCTGAAATAAAATAAACAGCTAATTTTATCATTAATAAACGATATTTCAAATAGTCAAATATAACTATGTAAACAAATGAAGAACTCTGTGAGAAGAAAGGAATAGGGAAAGGTATAATAGCATTTGTAATTACAGAAACGTTTGTATCTCATTATTTATGCTACAGTTTCAGTACTTGGATTTTACAGTGCATTGGCAAGGAGAGGAGGGAACTGGTGGTTGTTTAGGAGAGCAGAGAGAGACAAAAGTGGCAGATTTGTACGTCTGTAAAATCAGTGTCCAGAGTGTTTATGTGCCCCCTGTGGTGCCCAGTTAGTCCCTTCAGAGCTCTCTCATAACTATGATTCCGGTCTTTACTGAGAAAGTAAGTCATGCATTATTACAACAAAATAAAAATTTCCCCCAGGAAAAGTAGCCATACAAATAATAGTATCTAAGAGATGCACCAGTAGGGAAAAAATGTGATTTATCTTGTAAAATCATGCTTCATTTGTAATTCACCACCCAGCTTATAATTAGCTACCTGTTTTCTTAAAACAGAAGAATGGTAGATTGTAAATGTAACAATAATAGATGCCCTCATTGCATATGGTACTAACCCTAACAATCTTTTATTAAGCACACTGGCCAGAACCTTATAATATGACAGATTGCAATCCGGTACAGACTAACAGTGATAAATTGTTGCCATCTGCTGGCTGCTTCATAACCCATATGACAATGATGTGGTGATCTCACTAGAATGACTGTAATGGAGCATCTGTGTATCAAATATCTACTACTACTATTTAGTATCAATGTTGACGATCTCAGTTGAAGGGATGAAGCCTGCGTGGATGGAGGTTATCTGCTACTGGAAGGGACAAAGGGGGCAGGGTAGGCCATGCTGGTGTTCCTCAGGAAGAACAATTGTGGGTAGTAGGATGGGAAAATAAGGCAGGAGTAGTATACAGTTCCTGTGCTGTACCTATATATGTGAGAGGATTTCCTTTAGCACCTGTTGAGAAATGTTTCTCATTGGTGTAGAGGTTTTTCTTCATCTTTGGTTGCAGCTGAATATGGGCATTTTCATTGTACTCTTTCACAGAGGTATTAAAGCTGCTTTCAGTAAATAAAAATCCAGTGAATAAGTAATCTGAGTTTTAAGAAAGTTTTGCCACACACTGGGCTTATATCTGTACATAGCATCTGTGGATGCAGATCTTTTCTTTTTAATGGAGCTGTGTTACTTCAGAGCAGCAGAAAAGATGGCCATGCAAGCTGAACTCAATCTAGTCGGTTTTTGTTGAGCCAGATTTTGTAACATTCTTTTTATAGAAATCGTTCTAAAACCATATTTATTTAGACCTCTGAAATTCACCTTTTTGCTTTTATTCTGGAAATACTTCCAGCACTGTAGGATTATTTGAGGTTTATGATAGATTGCTGGCTATAAGTTTAGAACATCAGTTTCCATATTGCAAAGAGCATCTGGATGAGTGTTTATATTGTGCAGAAATGGTTTCAAAGTTGTAACCTGATTATATATTAAGCAGAAGACAGCAAAATATTTCTGTTCTTGGCAGGGAGGGGAAGTCTAAGCTTGTTAAACACTGGCATACAGCAGAATTGAGCACTGAGAAGGATTTTTAAACATATCGGGATTAGCATGTAACACTTGCAGTGACAGGTGTTTCCTTTATGTCTTGTCCAAAAGTCTGGGAAGTAGTTTGTCATTAAGTGCTACATTCAGTGTGTATCTCAATTTCAGTATAACTGGAGGGCCTATGGCTTTGTTAGGTCCTTGTTTTTACATCTGACCTCAGCCAGCTGGAGTCTATTGTCTTAAGCGTAATGTAACAGCTGACATAACATAACGGATATCAAGCTGAAAAGCCAGAGCAGCGTAGTGAACTGATGAAAATGAGAGGAGAAAGGAATTGAAGGGTTGGGGCGGGTATTACAGCATCCTGACTCAAAGTTGAGGGCTGATTCTTGTTTCCCTTGGGAGAATTAGCCAGGAAATAATGAGATGAGCCTGCTGATGCTCTGTTTGCAATTGATTACATATGATAGACTACTGAAGGCAGGTTTGGGTTTGCCAGCTGTCACTAGCTAGTGGCTATTGAGTTGCTTTAAGTGGCCCTTGGTGCAGAAAGAGCACCCAAGACTGCAGGTGTGATATAATTACTTAACTGCAGTGAATATTGATGAGTCTATGGAGAAAAATGAAGTGCATAGTAGACTTTAAAAATAGATGGAATGTGTTTAAATATTTTGATATTTGAAAGCTAAGTTGTTGCTATTGAGGTTTTTTTTAAGTAAGTGCCTAGATTATAATGACTTCCCTGTGAAGAGAAAATAATAATTATTTTTTTAGAGCCCTGCTAAATGTGACAAGGGAAAAAAGGACTTTACCTTATATGGCAAGTGTTTGTGTGTGTGCATGTGCATGCATGTGTGTGCATGAGCAAGAGAGGGAGGGAGGACTTTCAGTGAGAATCAGTGGGTTGGAGGGGAGTGCTTAACTCTTTCATAGCTGACCAATTTTTCTGTTAACAAGGCCATTTTAAATAATTTTTTCCCTTGGAGGAGGGAAATCATCCTAAATCAGAAAAAAAAAATCTTCTTGAGGGAGAAACAGCTCCTTCTCCTTAAGTACTCTGTTTCCTGCAGTCACATTACCCCAGCAAGCACATATTTGGGAACATGTATATCATGACACATGAGCTTTGGCATGATCCAGCATCAGTTGAGAACCATTTTATTTCAAGGAGAGAATCTTGAACTCTTGCTTATCTTGCTCTCCCATTTAATCACAGCAACAGAAAGTTGGATATATCCTTGTCCATCCCCACTCAGTGCAGGAAATCCAAACTATTCTTAACAGATGAATGTCCAGCTTTTGCTTAAAGACATACAGTGAAGGAGAAATCATTTAAAAGGCTAAAGTTAAGCACTTTTATTATTAAAATTTCTGAAATAGGTTTGGAATGAAAACCATTCATCATAACACGAATGTTCAGTTTAAAGCCAGAACTTTCCACCTATCCCAGAAACAACCAGGCAACCAGTATGGATTGCAGGTAATGTGCCCTTGACTGATTTGGATTAACAGTTGTGCTGCCACATTTTCTGTGTTGTATATCTGAAGATTTTGTTTTAAAAGGACATAGAAACACCTATGAAAATAAAAAGGAAAGGCTTCATACTCGTTACTTTCTATGTGGAAAAGACGTAATTTAGAGATGAAGAAATAATGGGTTTGAGGAGACCCAGCACTAGTTGAGAAAGGATGGATGGTGCAGGGTGGGGATGAACAGTAATGAGGACAAGAGATATAGTTTGAATGAGGTGGAGAGAAATAGGTTGAGAGCCAGTTTGGTGTAGTGGTTAAAAGTGGCAGGACTGTAATCTGGAGAACTGGGTTTGATTCTCCATTCCTCCACTTGAAGCCAGCTTGGGTGACCTTGGGTCAGTCACAGCTCTCTCAGAGCTCTCTCAGCCCCACCCACCTCACAGGGTGATTGTTGTGAGGATAATAAAGACACACTTTGTACACTACTCTGAGTGTGGCATTAAGTTCTCCTAAAGGGCAGTATATACATCATTGCTGCTGCTGCTGCTGTTATTATTATTATTATTATATTTAAACGATACAATACCCACCCATAATGATCCTGGAGCTAATAGAATCCAAGCATGCAAATAAATTGTGAGTATGTCCCAATAGAAGCTATGAGGCCAGCTGACGTTGTGCATATGCAAGACCACCTGACATTTTGAACTATCAAGGCAGTTATCTGTGGTGCTCCATTTGTCAGGAAATCGGTATTGCAAACAAAGTATGTTTGATTTTTGAATACTTGTTTTAGAAACGTTGAATCACGTTTAGAAACGTTGAATTTGATTTACAATCTCTGTGTTGTGCGTGACTAGAATGGTTGTAGCACTAGCTGCAGGAATAAATACAGCTGAATACACTGCTTGACATTGCTGTTGAGCTCAAAGCTCTCTTGCCATAAGCAGATACTTGTCTTCCTTGACTTCACTAAACTAGGGTTGCCCGCTCTGGGTTAGGAAATTCCTGGAGCTTTGGGAATGGAGCCTGAGAAGGGTTTGAGGAGGGTCCTCAGCAGGTATAATGAATACCATAAAGTCCACCCTCCAAAGCAGCCATTTTCTTCAGGTGAACTGACCTCTGTGGTCTGTAGATCACCTGCAGTTCTGGAAGATCTTCAGGCCCCACTTGGAGGTTGGCAATCCTACAATGAACAGCTGAGCTAACACCCAAAGAGTTAAACATTTACCTGCAAATAGCTGGGAAAAGCCTTGTTCATTTTGTAATTCTAATTGTAATTCTAATTCTCTTTCACATTTTGATTTGAGTGTTTCTTTGGAGTAGCTTCTACAGTCAGTGCATTAGTTGATATTGTGTCACTTAAATCATTAATCTCCCATTCACGGAGGGAGTCTTATTACATTGTGATCATAAATCCACTTCTTTGTCTGTTCTCTGACATTGTCAGAGGTGTTTCTCTGTTATTTTTTCGGTTTACCGAATTAATGCCATTAAATCATAACAGTATGTCAGTACCCGCCCCCCGCCCCGCCCCCCGCTGCCGCCCTTAGCCCTATCTGCATTTTCTCATCAGAAACTACACAGTGTTGTCCTAGATGTCACAGCTTTTGGTTGTCTATTTTCAGTTGAGCCTGCAGCACTTTAGCCTGGTGTGGCATTTCATAGCAGTTCTTGTATGATCTTAGGCAAACATTTCTTCAGAGAAGTATTGAAAGTAGTCCATATTTTAGTGTGTGCTTTGGAAAATTTGGTGCCAAATTTTCTTCTCTCCTCAAATGTCAAAGCCCTTTGAGCTGCCAGGACAATTGGGAACAGTGGGATCAAAAGACAAATCTTTGACTTTTCTATATGCTTATATTAAGAATATACTTAATGCATCTGGTGAAGTGGGCTATAGTCTGTGAAAGCTCTTGCCATAATCTGTCCATTTTTAAGATGCTGTAAAATTCTCCCTGCATTTGTAAAATGATTCTTGAATACAAAATACATTGACTTATATGAGTAATAAATATTCTTTAATACAGAAATAAAAATCAGGTGGTTTGTTTCAAAGGAGGAATTGTTAGGAAGAATTTTACTCCAATCTGAAATCATTCATGGTGTTTCATCCACCTGAATCAGACCGGGAGCCCTACTAGAAGGAGTGGAGCCCAAGTCTGCCATCTGAACCATCACCAGATGAGGCTGTGGGAGACAGAGAACCTGCTTCTCCCATGGATGACTTTCAGCTCTATGCCAAGCAGATGCTCCAAATGGCAAAATCCTTAGATGTTGCTTCTTCTGAGCCAAAACCCAAGGACAAAATATTGCAACACCTCTATTCTGAGAACCTGACCAACATCACGTTCCTCATGATTGTGGGGTTCATAGTTTTAATGTCAAAACTATGCTAGAAGCCAGCTTTTCAGCTTTTTCTAAGAAGGCTGAAGGGCTTTTATAAGACCAAGGAAGACAAATGTGCCTTTCTATTTACCATTCCTCTTCCATTTTTGTTAGTTACAGAGGAGATGAAATCAAGACACAGGCAACGTCATCATTCTGTGCCTGCTGACAAGGAGAGAAAGAAACTGGATAGCCTGGGACGAAAGGTCTATGCGATTGCGGCATTGCTAATTATGCTGCTATTATGGGGGCTTTCCAGATATTCCTTTGGAACAAGATGGTGGTATACAATGAACACCTGCCAGAGGACCAAAAGGTCGTAGTCAGAGTGGTCCAAGAGGAGGCAATCAGGCTTTCAAAGCAGCAGATAAACGCTAGAAGGCATGTGGCCGATTCTTCCACCAGGACTGTAGCATCAGCAGTAGTTCTTTGGAGGCATGCATGGTTCTGCTCCAGGGCAGAACCTATCAAAGTGAAAGGCAGAAGATTTACCATTCAAAGGAGAGAGATTATTCTCTTCAAAAATGGGTGAATATCTCAAAAGTGGAAGAATTGGCATACTGCGAGGTCCTGTGGAGTGTTAACACCCTCTCAGCAATCAAGTTCTCGACCTTTCTGCAGGCAGCAGCAGCAACAGCAGTACAGAGGTCGCTATGCCAGATATCATCCTTACCAGCATCGGTATCCTCACAATTGGCCAACATCCGCTGGTCAAGAGCAATATCAGAGGCATGTTCGCTCATAAGAAGAGGTTGCTCATTAATGGGGAGCAAAGATCCGTGCCAAAGTCAGAAACACAAGAGAAACCTATTGTTTTCAGTGATAGACTAACCTACTTTTACGCATCCTGGGTGTCCATCTCCACAGATGTTTGGATATTAGAAGTTATCGAGAGCAGTTATAAAATTGAGTTCAACAGTTCACTGTGTCTGAGTCTTCCTTGTAAATCTACTCAAGATATGTTACCTGGGCTGGCGAAAGGGTTGTCAGTGCTGCTAGAGAAGGGAGTGGTACAACGAGTACTAATATATGAACCTAGACTGGGGTTTTACTCAAGGTTCTTCTTAGTCCAGAAGAAGGATAGGGTTTAGACCCATATTAGACCTGAGGGATTTGAATAAGATTATCAGAATACATAAATTTAGAATGGTATCACTCACAATGGTATTGCAGTTGCTATGCCATGATTCTTGGTTTGCAGTCTTGGACCTTAAAGACACTTATTTTCATATTTCTATCTATACATCCCACAGAAAATTTCTAAGATTTCAGTTTGGGGAGACCACATATCAATACCAGGTCCTACCATTTGGAGTAGCTATGGCCCCAAGGGTATTCACCAGGTGCATGGTTGTAGTAGTTGCACACCTAAGAACTAGAGTTTGTTCTTTTTACCCATATCTGGACAACTGGTTGATTTCTGCCCATTCTGAAGAAGCCTTACAGGAGCACATAAACATGGCTTTAGAGATGTGTCAACATTTGGGTTTAATGGTTAATTTTAAGAAATCCAACTCAACCTCTCTAGAATAGTGATAGATTCCTCTTTAAGTGCTTTTTGCCCACTGGAGAGAGCACGAAAACTAAAGAACCTAGTCAAATCTGTGATAAAGTGTAGATTCTAATCAGCTCTGAAAATTCAAATGCTACTTGGACTGATGGCTGCAACTATGGCTGTAATTTCTGTAGTAAGGCTGCATATGAGGGGCCTACAACTATGGTTTCTATCTGTCCACAACCCGTCAGTGCACTCATAGAATAGAAAGTATTCTATTCCCAGAGCGGTAGTTAAGTTGCTATGCTAGTGGTTGTTAGATCCCCATCTACTTAGAAGGGCTCAGTTTGGTTCTCCAAAAATCAAAGCCATGGTTACTACAGATGCTTTGATGGAAAGTTGGGGGGCATGCTGTGACCATCTCACAACCCACAGTACTTGCTTGAAGGGTGAGAAGTTTACATATCAATGTGTTAGATATGAGGGCAGTTCTTTACACACCTTATCTCCTTCACAGGTATCAAGCAAAACAAACATGTCCAAATACTTACAGACAACTGTACCACCATGTTTTACTTAAGCAGGGAGGCACAACTTCTAAGACTCTTTGTCTGGAATCCATGTCAATCTGGGATTGGACAGTGTGACACCATGTCTCCCTCCAGGTCATTCATGTTCTGGAGAAATCCAGTCTTAGGCAGACAAGCTGAGCAGGCTAGGTTTTTCCACTCATGAGTGGTCATTGAAGGAGTTATGTATACGACCGATTTCACAACAATGGGGATTTGTAGACATAGACCTGTTCACCACAGAAGAGAACAAAAAAGCTCCATTGTTCCATAGGGGAAATGGACTCAGGGTCCCTGGGAGATGCTTTTTAGTTAACATGGTCTGGGTGCCTGTTTTATGCCTTCCCACCCATCCCCCTCATAGCTTGCACCATCAGCAAAATACAGATGGAAAAGATGAATTGCATGGTAATAGCACCGTTCTGACCACATGAAGCATGATTTTGAATTGTTTCAAATGACCAAGGGCAAATTTCAACACTTACTGTTTATAACAGACCTCCTACTGTACTGAGGTGTGAGGTATCACGACATACCCAGATTCAAACTGATGGCATGGTAGGCAGTCTCCCTCAGGAAGTAGTAGAAGTTATACTGGATTCTAGAAAGCCTAATACTAGGAGATCTTGTGCCCATAAATGGGATAAATTTGTAGGATAATCCAAGAGTAGAGTCCTTGATCCATATATGTGCCCTTTAGTCTTTATCCTGGAATATCTTTTGAGTCTTAAACATGCTGAACTTTCTTCATCTTCTGTCAAGATATATCTGACTGCAATTTCAGCATTTCACTCACCTGTAGACAAAAAGAGTTTTTTCACATCTAAACTGTTTCTTAAAGGTCTTCAGAACATGTTTCCTCTTACAGCTTGAATAGTGTCTTAGTGGTCATTGCAGCTGGTATTGGCAAGACTGATGAGTAAGCCATTTGAGCCCCTGGCCACTTGTCCCTTAAGACTCCTTTCAATTAAAATAGCATTCCTGGTAGCCATCACATCCACCAGGAGAAAGTGAATTAGTGGCAATATGCAGTACAAGCCCAACAGAACCAGTGTCACTCAAAGATATCAGACAGAACCCAGGGCCAATGCAAACCCACCAGAATAATGTCAAACCGAGAATTCCACTGAAACAATGTCAAACTAGAGAATCTCAGCTAAAATAGACTCACACATAGTAATGCTGTCTCTCTCTCCCCGCCTCCTGTAGGCTGGGAAGCCTGTCATAACTGGGGATGGGACAAGCAGCTGCAATGCTATTCCAGAATATACCTGAATATATCCAGATAATTCAGTAATGTAAATGCTGGTTTATTTGAAATATCTGAATATGATGGCTATCTGGATATACCCTAATAATTCCAAATAGTTATTTTTCAGTTATATATTCAGTATTCTCAAGCCAAATTGCACATCCCTAGTTCTTGCATATAATGTTAGTTATTTGAAGACTACACATGTATACATTGTGGCTTTTTCTTTGTGAGTGTGTGTGTGATCTATCTAGGTGTCTTTTGTAGAGAATGTGCTTCTGTTCCAGAACATTTTCCTAGCACACAAAGTAGATTGGTGGGAAAATGCAATTTGGAACATGTCTGTTATATAAATTATGACAAGGAACAGGAAGTCTGAGATAAAGGGGGGAGGGGAAAGGGTGGGGGAATATGGAAATGAGGGTATTAATAAAAAAATTGTAATATTAAATTCTACTCACCCAATAAAATTCTTAAAAAAAAAAAGATACTGCTTGTCTCTATGCAAGAGACTCTGAAGTCATTTGCACCTATATGTTTGCCTTCTGAAACTACTGTAGATTGTGTAGATAGAGCTTATTGCTATGTCTTTGTTATTTTATCCCCACAATCTTTTGAATATCTTGTCTTTTTGAATGTATTTGCACTTAATAATTATTTTTTTTTAAAAAAAATATGACAAGGAACATTATTCTCCTCCCTCCTGTTTATGCCATATTTTTAAAAAAATAAAATTGAAAATGCTCTTGATGGGAAAGAAAATGAAGGGTGAGTTTCTCTTCTCCTGAGCCTGTGTGTTCACCTAGCCCCTTCCCCTTTTAAAGGGATAGAGAACAGTAAGGCTGATGTCTGTGTATCAGGCATCCATCTATCCCCTTCCCATTTAAACACCAAACAATATTTTATTGGAACATGGACAAAGTAATGTGGAGTACTTCCAGGAATATCATGAAAGAAAATGATTCAGCTAGTGCAGCCTGCTTTGCAAGATTTACAGTGCAATCCTAAGCAGAGTTACTCCAGTCTAACCCATTGATTTCAATGGGCTTAGATTGGAGTAACTCTTCTTAGGATTTCACTGTTAATATATGAGCCCGGAATGAGCACAAGGACTGAAAATCATAAGGGAAAACAACCTTGGAAATGATCTACTTTTCAACGCTTGTGCTGCATGGGACTTAGAACAATAGAATGCAAATTATTGGTTATTATCTGTTATTAACTGTTTCATATCATTCTACTGTTCAGCAGACAACCAGATAAAATCAGAATAATGTTGTCTATAAAATGTTAATATTTTGGGACACAAAACTATCTATGCCAAGTAAACTGTTAGAGGTAAACTGTTCAAAACAACATTGGCTTTATTTTAGAGTTACGTTTATTTTAGTCTCTTGAGCCTTGGAGCCACTGTGGGATAGTTTGATACTGAGTTTTACAAAAAAAATCTCTTTGTTATCAGTTATTTAACCATGATGGTGCCATGTTCAAATTATAGCATCTGGGTTCCAGGTTAGGAAATTGATGTGGTAGGTAAAGAGTCTCTTATTTCAGGGCTTTCTTGCTGTTTTCTTCCCAGCCATTTCCCATCTGTGTGCTGACTGTCCCTCTGCCCGGGGGTTGGGCACTAGTGCAGCTGGTGTTGCCAGCAGGCCTTTTCCCAGGAGAAAATATATCTTACTGTATCACAGTAAACTGTAATAAACCACTGGAGATGTTGCCACCTACTAAATGCTGCAATAAGTGTGTGTGTGTGTTGGGGGGGCATTCCATAAATCACAATGCTTATGAGACAATGGCAGATGAATTTTTTATTACAGGTCTCAGCATTTATGTTGCTCTCACAATCTTTCTTTTGTTCTCAGAGAACAAAAGCACACATTTTCCGTTTGACAGCTAAGTCTAAATGCAGACAGATGTCTAAAATACCTGTAAAATATGAGACTGTTCGTTTTTAAATTATTATCATAGAAATGTAGTAGAAGGTGGTTGGTAGTTTTGGAAGCATTATGTTTTCTTTCACTATTAAATATTATCAGAAACTTGGACTGTGTTCCTTTTGAACTCATATTTTATCTTTGAAGTGAGAATATCATGTGAAAGCATGCTGGGTAGCAACTGGTTGTCCGAAGGTATGTCAGCATCAAGAGCGTATATATTCTACAAGGACTGACACTTGATATCCTGCCATCTCATTTTTAGTTATTGTTTATTTGTAGCAGGACAGAAGTTTTTAAAATATATATGGATGAACTAAGTAAACTTAGACTGAGCACTTAGGTTTGGCTTCATTATGTTCGGTATTGATGGCTGTATCACAGAATGCCACAGCTTGTTATTATCAGGAGCTAGACAAAGCATGCATATTACACCCATTCTGCAGTCATTCCATGGGTTGCCCATCAGTTACCAGGTTCTGTTCAACATACTGACTATCACATAGAAAGCCCTACATAGCCTTGGTCCTTCATATCTGGAAGACTGCCTCTGCTCCTGTGATCTGCCACAAAAGCTGTGCTCATTATATCAGGGCCTTCTGCAGGTGCCACCCTGAAAATGGGCAAGATCAACAGCTGCCTGTACATGGGCATACTCAGTTGTAGCTCTGTCTTGTGGAATGACCTGCCTGAAGAGATCATGAAGGCTCCCTTTCTTCTGTTAATCAGCAAGCTTTCTAAAACAGAATTGTTCATGAGCGCATTTCAATAAAAATAATAGGCTGTACTATAAGAATAGGTCAGAAAGGTGCTTATAAAGGGAAAGGGACTGTGGACATTACCACTGTGTATAGAATCTAGTGTGTATTTGCTGTCATTGCATTATTTTCTACTGATGTAATACTGTTTTCCTACATTGTATCTGCATTCTGAATCATGTCTAAGCCATGCTTGTTTCCAGTTTCTGTAATTCTTGGCCTTTTACATTGTCAGATGTTTCATGCTGTTAATCACGCTGATTTACACTTGTGTGATCCATACCTGAAGTCTCTAGAAGAAAGGTGCACTATAAACATAATAAAATAAAATAACAATAAAACATAAGTGGGGAACAAGTGAGGAATGATGGGGGAGGGGAAATCCCATTTCCTCCCTCTCCTCATTACTGGCAGCAGCTTGGGCTTCCTTTGTCCATTGCCACGGCCACCTCCTCCAGGTCCTCACCAGCCTTTACTCATCATTATGAATTGCTATGGCCCTTTGTGTAATGTTTTGCAAACAGAGATGTTGCTATTACATTTGTTTAACACCCAGATTAGCTTTCTGTTTTTAAAGTAATGTAAACTCCTGAAGGACAGTTGTGGCTGTTCTCATTGTGATGATTTGGCTGTCTGCATGGAGATTATCTCTTCCCTATTAAGTTTAGGTGTCAGGGATATTTACGATAGTTGTTGCCTCTAACAGACCAAAACTGTTCTGTAAGAAATAAATGTTGTTTTATTAGGATCCTAACTTTGTATTTATTTTTAAAGGTAAGCTATATCTACATTTTTAAAAACAGATTGATAGATTGTAGCTGCTATATTCATGGACATGGAGACCCAGTTTGGTGTAGTGGTCAAGAGCGTGGGACTCTAATCTGGAGAGCTGGGTTTGATTCCCCACTCCTCCACTTGAAGCCAGCTGAGTGACCTTGGGTCAGTCACAGCTTCTAGGAGCTCTCTCAGCCCCACCCACCTCACAGGGTGTTTTGTTGCGGGGATAATAATGACATACTTTGTAAATCGCTCTGAGTGGGTGTTAAGTTGTCCTGAAGGGTGGTATATAGATTGAATGTTATTATTGTTGTAATCATCATCATCAACATCATCATTATCATCATGAATACAAGCAAGTCATAAACATTACAGTTTAGTCATATGGCCTTTTGGAATTTTTGAAGTTCTTGTGTACATCATATCTCCAGAAGCCATACACACTAGACCAAAAACAAAAGGCAAAAAGGCACTGCCTATCAGAGGGAAACAACAATCTATAATTTATATACTTTTTTGTTTTAATTTATATAAAGTGCAAAAGGTATTCAATAGTGCAAATTGTCACGGTTATGATTCAATTCAATAAATATTCTTGAATTAATATATGAATTAAATAGAATACATCAATTTTAAAATAAATAATAGCAGTTAAAATAAATAATAGCACTAAAATATAAAACAGCAGGAATTAGCCCATTACAAACCACTGCAATAAAATCTAAAAAAAAAAATCATTTTAAGCTATATAAAAAATCCACCTCTGCTACAGTGTTTATCTCTGTTATCAAGTAAAGCAGAATAGCTTAGACCTTCCTGCCATAAGTCAGATCCCATTCTCTACCACTCCACTGTACATGTATTATACAGTTCCCTCAGAAGCGACTTTTTAGTGAGCACAGTGCTGTGGTACTGGAAGGAGGGAGCATCAGACAGTGAGCAACAGTCCATGAAAACTTATGATGGAATAAAATTTTGAGAGTCTTTAATGTGCCACAAGACTCCTGCTTGTCAAGAAACTATAGGAGAGGTGCTGTGAATTTCTCACTACTTAAACAGGTGGCATAAACAGGATGTTGCTTATTGGAGATATCATAACAATATTTTCTTAATCTTTCCTAATTCAGTACTGCTGTATTGAGTATAGAACAAACACAAAATTTTAATGGAAGTCTACTTGCCTGACACAATTCTTTTTTCTAGATAATCTAACGGTGAGTTCTTATAATCAAATTTACTAGAATCAAGACAAATATTTCACAGATTCTGGGGTCAAGAGCTCAGTTATTTTTTGGAGCACTTCTGTGAATGCATGGGAAACTGTCATAATTAATTTATCCCCAGAAAAATCATATGGATCATGGTCATAGACTCATATTGGTTCCCGTTCCCTCAGGAAACGTATATGGATCTACCATTCTGCTATATTTTATTTTTATTTTACTTCATTTTACCTAGCCTTTGTTCCCAGTGGGGATATAGTCCTTCTACGGGTTGTTTGAAGTCAGGAAAATAGAGCAGGTGGAGAGACTCATGTCCCTGCTCCCCACTTGCCATGGACCTGATTGAATTGGGCCCATGCATACCTGGGAGGCATGGATTCTGGAATACTTATGCCAACCTGACCCAGGGATGTAGTGAGGGAAAATATATAAGGGGGTTAGGCCATGAGTCATGCCTGATATTTATGCTGTAAGTCTAACCAGGGTATGGCTGCTACCATTTATAGATAATCTGTAAGGTTTCCTTGTCTATTCTCACAATATACCATCAGTTAGCTTTTGTTATAGTAGCAACAGTCAGGCAGAAAAGATAGTTTCACAAGCCTGTGATGGGCTGCAATACAAGACTGATCTAATGTGCAAGTTGTGCAAGCCTGATCTAAACTGAAAATTCAAAATGCCATTTGTAGGAGGGGGGGGGAATGAATTTTGTGCAAAAATCTGGGGAAATTTTCCATTTAGATTATGCCACTCTCACAGATTCCACTATTCCATACGATATGCCATTTGGACAGATCCCATGAAACTTGCAACTTTTGAGAGTTCTTAATCAGTACATATTGATAAATTAATCATGAAAACAGCATAGACAAAAACAAAATAAAACAGATGTCCACCTTTTAGTCTCAGTGATAAAGGCAAACTGTAAATAACATAAATAAAAAGAAGCTTTCATGAGTCAGAGCTCCCTAAATCTGATGCATATGAGTGTAAATCCACCAGGCCCAATTTATACTCATAACAGAAGGGCGGGGTGTGTGTGTGTTACAGACTAACATGGCTATCCATCTGGCATCTAGAGAAATACAGTTAATACTGTCAGGTTGGTGTGTGTCAGACTTCAGAGATAAAACTCAGTTTTTTGTTAGATCATGGCCAAGCCCAACGTGTGTTCACACATATGAGCATATGTATTGAGAGCTCTGCTCTGGTTGATCTCTGCTGCCCATTTCAAGCATGAAATCGTTGCTTGTTGTTCAGATACTGAGTGACAACTGTGCTCGTATGAAACTGGAACTATATCCTAAAATATCAGTAACTGTTTAGGAGTGCTCAGAAAGCCTGACAGAACTCTGCCTATTTTTTTCCAATTGCATTTAATTTGAATGTGTTTTGATATGTTTATTATAATTATTCAGATGTAAGTATGAAATATGAGAAATTATTTTTAAAATAAACTAAATAAGCTGCTAATGGAATTAGAACTCCAGTTTAAGATGAAATTCCAAGTATACTTTCTGCTTCTTGAGATTAAATAGACTTCCACTTGTGGATTAGAGGCCACAGCACCAATTACTTGTAGTTGAGTGTAAGACACTGTCCTGATTAGAAAGCACTTCACCAGTCTCTTAATGGCATGCAACTCATGAATAGTCTTGGTCAGTTTCTCACCACCAAGGAACCATCACCTACCTCAAGTGAATTATACACCTGTAATGTTGGATTACAGGGCTGATTTCAAAGAAAGATCCACCACCCATAAATCACAAACAGCTCCTCCCCCACCAAGCCATTCCATAAATCAAAGATCCTTGCAAAAATAATATATCCCTTCATCAACTTAAAATAGAATGTTTATTTTTAAACATGATTTTTAGACTCTGCTACCTTGAAGCAATGGCTGTTTTCAAGTGGTTTTTATTGAAAAGAAAAACTGTGCTCATCTGTCTAGACATATACATCGCAGAGCAGACTAATAGAAATGAGTGCATCTTTCATAAGATTTATTTTTATAAACAAGGGATAGACCACCAGTTATATTAAATAAGTATGTTTTCATGTTTCAACATTCTTGCTCACCACACAGCTCCCCTCTCCCCACAGCTCTTCTTTTGATCCTACTTTACTGCTAGCATTAATCACCTCCCCCCAAGGAGAATATATACATGGAGAGTTCAGCTCCGCCAACTGTGCAAGGGAACTGTTGCCAAGCCAATCCTCTCCATGGATAAAAAGAGAACCAAGATGAGAGCTTTACATTCACATCAGACAGGCTACATATTGGTACACAAACAGCAGCAATACAAGGTTTAATTTACTAAGAAGGAAGGGGGGATGAAGCACTACACTAAAGACATCCAGCTATTTTGGGAATTGTGGAAGCATGTAGTCAATATAATTCACGTGTTGTTGATAATAAAAATAAGCCAGCTGAGAATGGGATCAAGGTGTTTCTTTTTATCCATAGTTATCATCCAGATTTATTATTACTGCAATTCAGAATAAATTCACTGAAACGCTAACACATCGTGGTGTGTTATTTTGATTGATCTTAAGAAAAGGTGTTGTAGGGCTTTTGCTTTTGAATTTACTTGTGGAACAACTCATCTGTTTACTTTTTTTGTCTCAATCATTCAACATACATATATGCCTTTTGATTACTCTGGTCTATGCATGCAGCAGTGGGGATAACCATGTTAGTCTCTTGTAGCAAAAACAAAATGCAGTCTTGTGGCATTTAAAAGATTCACAGATTTATTGTGGCAGGCTTCTGAGATGACAAAATGGATTATACCATATAGGACTGCAGGTGGTAGCTCACATTTAATGAATTATTCTCTTTATAAAGAGGCTCCTTGCATGTAGAAACCTAGTGTGACATGGAGTTCACTTGATCAGAGCATTTTCATGTGATGTCCTAGTGTTTTTACGTGCAGTGCATTTTTGTATGAGAGCATTCAAAATCAAAACTGGAATATCCCACCTACAGTGGAGCAGTGTATTCTGTTTTGCCCCCTCATTCTGCTGCATGTGTCAACTAAGTCTGACTCACAGTTGAATATATCCTGCCTCCACTAAAGGCCACTGTGTCACTGAGATGAGTGCCCTGTTAGTGTTTTGAGATATGATAGCTTTTCACACACAGGCAATAATTTGGAATTGCAGCCATTATGTTTGCCCTATCATATCATGTGAATGCAGATTTTTGTTATATGCATTAATATATTAAAACAAATAATGGTGGCACCAGAATGACCAATAAATTATTCAGTTTTGAAATTAAATACTTTATTAAAATATGCATGTATTTATTTCCTTTATAGCTGTAAAAGGATGGCTTAAATTAGTTTAAAGGGTAGCTTTTAGTTATCACTGAATGTCAAAGCATCACCCTTAAAACTAACAAACACTAGGACAGCTTAAAATAGCAATCTGCTTCACCTGCTTGGAAAAAAAATGTCTTGACTAATTTCCAGATGATGGGGAGAGATGTATCCTGGTGGCCATCCCAAGAAAGGGATCAAAAATCCAGAGGTGCTGCTACTCTGAAAAGTTCATGGTTCTTACCTTTGCCTATCTGACAGAGAAGGTACTCAGAGTATGATATCCTCTGATAATCTGAATGCAAGTAAAGGCTAGTAAAGAAGGAGGTATTCCATTTGGTAAGTTGTGACATGGCCATGTGGGACTTTAAAGTCTAAAAACCACAGTTTGGCTTGTGTTCGGAAATAAAGTGGGAGATAATGCAGCTCTCTTCAATAAGTGAACTCCTTTTTGTTCACCCTCATCCAGTCTTCACTACTTCCAAATATCTGTTCAGAACCCTACTGTGTCACCTGGCTCTGTTGACAAAGGAAAATGAAGGAGAATGTCATCAGCATACTGATAATACCTCACTCAAAATTGCCAGATAATTTCCCCCAGTGATTTTATCGTTTAGATGTTAAAAATTCTGGGGAACAAGATGCAGCATTGCAGAAGCCCACAAGATAAATCTCAAAGGGTAGAGTGATAGTGTCTCAGTATTGTTTTTCAAAGATTTGCTCAACAGGTAAGTGCAGAACCATTGCAAGACAGTGCCATTGCAGCCTGGTGTCCTAGAGGGATGCCAAATAAATGGTATTGGAAATTGCTGAAAAAACAGCAACACCATACTTCCTTTGTCAGTCGCCCGCCCAGGGCAACATAAGCATAGCTGTGATGTTCATTCAGTTGACTACACTTCAGTTAATAAGATAATGATCAACTGTACTCAGTAATAAAACATAATGTTGGCCATCCTTGTGTGTGTTGTGCTGCATCTATGCTGTGCAACAGGACTTGCCTAGTTTATTAACTAGAAGGCATAATCCAACCTCTTCACCTTTACAGCCTCCTTTCTGTGTTCCCTGTGGAGTTAAATACTATAACCTCACCCCTCCATCATCTTTGGCTTGTTGTTTTGACTTCAAAGACATTCTGTAGTCTTTGTTCAATTGATCATTAACTCTACAAAGTTATAATTAGACATTTGAACCTGAGTCTGTTTAAAAAGAATACAAGAATGAAAGTCATAGCCAGAATAGTTTCGTTTTCCCTGTGGCTCATCACAGTAGCAAGGGACATAAGTTGGGAATCCACAGTATTGACCAGCTTTGAAAGATGGAGTGCTGTCTTTAAAGAAATCCAGTGGTACTTCAGAGACTTACAAAAATTATTACAGCATGAATTCTAATAAAACATTTTTGCATTGGAATTTCCCTTTCTTCAAAGAGAGTTTTTTTTAAAAAAAATTATTTATATGAAACAAAGACATAGTAGCTTCTTATTACAAAAAATATGATTAGCACTTTAACTCTGCAAGACTTGTATCCTGCTACGACCATTGATTTGAATGGATATAGAAGGGTATACGTCTGTTTAGGAATGCAATATAAATCTGTTGCAGAATGTATATAGTATTGTCTACATATATTGTAAAATTTGATTTCTTGAATTTTCTTGTGGAAGAATTTTAACCCATCTCCTTCAAGGTATTAAACAGCGGGATTTCCCACTCAGTGTAGGTGCTAATATCCTGTTTATCCCACCTCTACACATATTAATAAGTTCAGCTAAATGTTTATAAGTTTCTAACTGAATCTGCATCTCAAGTTTCATCCTGCACTTTCATAGATCAGATTTTATATTAATCTTACTATATTAGGTCAACAGTTTGGCCCTCATCCTCTCTGAGTGAATTGGTTAGTATTTTGATTAGATCTGGTTTTAGACCATTCTCTTTTTGTAAAACCCCTCATCCCTATGTTTTTTGCTACCTTTAATATAAATTCATCAGTCTTAATGAATGAACATGCATCTGATGAAGTGAGCTCTGATTAACAAAAGTTTGTGCTGGAATAAATGTTGTTAGTCTTTAAGGTAGCACTGGAATCCTGTTTTATTTTGCTGCTGCATACTAATATTGGCTACCCATCTGAAATTACCATATCGAAAAAGGAGCTTTCCCTTTTGAAAGTATAGAAAGAGAATATAATTCTAAGAGCTTTAATCCAACATTACATAGAAACTAAGAACTAAGGGCATGATTTAGCACAGCACAATGCATGCTGTATTTGATGATTTTCAGTAGATACAACCAATATTGATTAATAGGGGGAAAAGACCCACATGGCTGAAGATTCTGTGTTAGAAAAGCTGGGAGAAACTTAGCTTTATATATCTCCATTTTTCTAATGGAGCATTTGACTAGACAACAGCTGTTAGCTACTATAGCACGGCTGCACAGTGGATGGGAAAACCTGTCTCTATGACAACAGTGAAGGCATTGGATGTGCCTCACCCTGCTCAGTCTGGGGAATAGTTGGCTAAAGACATCTGGTCAATGTGGATAAATCTCAAGGGAAATTAGTTCATTTCACCTGATAGTAACTACAGAAACATTTTATTCTATTTAATATTGTGGTGATGAACATAGAAGATTGTATGCCAGCTCACTACTACTAAAAGTCAAAGCTGGTCTAAATTTTTAGCTGTCATTTCTAGTTGGGGTTTTAGGCAAAGTCTACTCAAGTAATCTTTTCTCTAATTTTATTTTTTAACTAATAAAATGTATTTTAACATAGTAATTCTGTTTCATTCTAACAAAAGAAGGAGGGTTGCTTGCTTTTTAAAGATTTTTTTTAAAAAGTGTGAATTTGTTGCTTAAAATGTTTGTGTCACAGAGAAATATTAGTTGGGAGGGAGGGAATAACTTTAGTTTCCGAAGCAGAAGTAGAATATCTAAGGATACATGCACAGCTGTAAGGGTGGCACTCATTCTCAGTTTGTATGCTGGGTATGCTTGTTAACAAATTTTGCCTCCTGTTTCTCCAACGAAAATTCCATGTGGTTCACATTATAAGAAGTTAAAGAAAAAAAAAACAAGAAAACAATTGTTGATTATGGCAGGAGGTGATTTGCTACATTGTTCTTTCCCAGGCAGTACCATTGGAAAAGTTTAGTTGTGCAAATTGGTAATGCTTGAAACCAAGGAGGTGAAACTTCTTTATTTTTCCAGTTATTTAAACACAGTTATATAAAACACAGGCATTGGATCCAGAGCTTTTCCATATTCCTCTCTCACACAAACTTGAGACACTCTTTTATGGTAACATGCAAACATGAGAGCAAAGCTACTCCTTGGCTTCTGGCTTTGTGGCATTTTATGCTGAATTAACATGGAACAAAATTCAACTAAAATCTACTTCTAGCTCTGTCATGAACCAGTGGGCCACTCCTCCCTCCCTCCAGAATTTTAAACGTCACCACCAAATGCATAAAGGTGGTTTGGGGCAGAAGGGGGCATTCAACCCAGGAAGATGGTACAGAACAAGAGGATGAATGTATTAAACTCTTTCTTCCATTCACATGCCATTTCCTGGGTTGAAACTGTCTCCCTTCCTGGGCTGCCGTTAATCCAAGGAGGTGGGGAGAAATGGAAAACAGTATACCTGTATTATTTTTTCTTACTGGAGCTATCAGCACTCTGGATGTGATGTTAGTTTTTAACTAGAAAAACAGCATGTGCAGAGAAAGTGTTAGGATTTCACTTACTTTGACTCCTCCCCACCCCAATCTTTACCTATTCCTTCCCCTGCAACAGATTCTTCTGTGTTCTTTCTCTCACATCCACAGATCCTTCCTGGTTCCTCCCCCTGCCCAAGACCTTTCTTGGTTCCCCTCTTCCATCAGCACCATGCCAGTTCTTTCTCAGGTGTTTTTAATTTGGACATAGATCCAGAGGAGTTAGCCGTGTTAGTCCGTAGTAGCAAAATCAAAAAGATATATGCCCATCTGCTCTGTACATTGGACAAACCAGCCAACCTCTACGCAAAAGAATAAATGGACACAAATCTGACATTAGAAATGGAAACCAGTGGGAGAACACTTCAATCTACCAGGACATTCCATCAAAGACTTAAAGGTCACTGTAGTTCAACAGAAACCTTTCAAAAACAAAATCCAAGGGGAAGCTGCTGAATTGGAATTCATATGCAAATTTGACTCTGTCAAGCTGGGACTGAATAGGGACTATGAATGGTTATCTCATTATCAGAGGTAACTGACTTCCTCAACGGAAGCAAACTGATCTCCATATCAGAAGGAGCTGTTTGCATCTACTCTGCCCTCCCCTCTCCTCCTCTATATCTGACCAGTTTCTTTTTGCCCTCCATGCATCTGACGAAGAGAACTGTGATTCTCGAAAGCTTATGCTACAATAAAATTGGTTAGTCTTAAAGGTGCTACTGGACTCTTTTTGATTTTAATCTGGACAGGTCATTTGGAGTGCCTTGCCTCTTTCTCTTTCCCTCCCCCCATCCCCTCAGAACTCACCTCCTGGCAGCTGCCATTGCTTCACCTGGAGATGCCATTTTACAGATATTTTTTGCTGTTTAAAAATTGCCATGAGGCCCTGATCCAGATTGTTTGTGTGGCTATCTGAACTGAGGCCTCATGGCAATTTTTAAACAGCTAAAGTTTCCTGTAAAACAGTATCAGTTATTGGAAGGTCCACGAGAATTGTGGAGGGGAGGGGGAGATTCCAGAGAGCATCTCCTTCTCCCCTCCCCACCATTGGCTGACTCTACTGCCTCCATTGCCAGAAATGTTGGAGGAAGAGGTGTGTGTGTTTTCTGTGCATACGCAGAAAATGCTTTTGTTTGATTAATTAAATCTTTGAGATTTTTTCTGCAACCCTGGAGGGTTTTCCAAGGTTGCAGAAATATCTAGTTTTGTTCCCAAGTAGTCCTGATCTGTGGGTTGAAGGATCTGCATATCGAGGCCACTTGGCTAATAGTATATAAGATATTGTTATGATTGGCAGCAGGTTTTTTTGTGATGGTACTTATGGGTACCTTTTTCAGAACTCTCCCAAGTCTTGATCCTTGTGCACTAGCCTGCCTTACTCTGCCAGAAAAAAAAAGAGTGGATTCTCAAGAACAGCCTAGTGGGGATCTGTGGAGGGGAAGGAGAGGAGAATTAGGAGAAATCGGTGCAATCTTATATATGAGAACTCACACTTTTTTAAAAACAAAAAAAGCACTGATGATTGGGAAATGTAGGATGCCTTAACACCTTGATTAACACCCCAGAAGGCGCTGGCCTTAGAGAAAGCACTCTAGTCTAGAAACTTTGTCATAAAATCGTTGGGTCTTGGGGCTGAGAGGAACTGGTCCCCCTTTATGGAAACAGGCAGAGAATAATCATTTACTCACCTGCCAGGAAGAGGCAAGATAGTTCATTTTTTAGATATTCTGCTCTAGAGCTATAAATGCAGAAGATATGCTCCTGATTATGACTGGGTAACTGGAATGGTGGGGAGCATGTACAGTCAAGCCCATTTCAGAATAAGTCAGAGAGGAACCCTTCCAGCTGGGAGAGAAAGAGTTAAAAAATTTAGCACACTGTGTGAAGTTGTGCAAGCCAAGAACCAGGAAAGGGGGAGAAATGGAGTTAGGTCTGCTTTAACCATCCTTTATTTCAAAGTTCCAGTTTTTCTTGTGCCCATTCCTCAGAAAGGAATGTCAAGGTAAAAACCAGTGACTTGTACAACCTAATTAGCCACATGATTTTGTTTCTTTTGATTAGTTTCTGTAACAATTCTGCTAACATCCTGATCTAGTTTCCTATGCTCCTGTGCTCCTAGAAAAGTAAAGGTAAATGTTAGTAAAGAATGACTATATTTCTGCTAAATATCACAGCCTATGTTCAAAGCTCTTACTTAGTTACCTGGCTGCTTGTCTATGCATAGACCAAGACTCCGGACCTGGCTAGAATGAGTTAGCAGGCAAGATGAAGAGAGGAGTATGTGGCAGCTAACACACACATGCACATACATATGTTCTCCCTGTCAGCTCCTCAATCCGCTGATAGCGAGGGATGGGCAAAGTTTGAGTGGTGGCAACCTACGCGAATGATAGCAAGAGGGATGTGTGAGAACGCTAGGGAGAGTCCAAGCCCTCTCTCACACACACAGATCCCCCACCTCCTCTCAGACACTTGTGGGCAAGGAAAGTGGGCAAGGGCGAGATGGTGGTAGAAGTGAAGTGGAGAAAAGACAGAAATGGCTCTTTGCTTTGTGGAAGAGATTCTTTGAGGAAAAGCTGGTGGGTACTACCTCATTGAAGACCACTGATATAGATAGTGAAATCCTAACACTTTCTCTGCACATGCTGTTTTTCTAGTTAAAAACTAACATCACATCCAGAGTGCTGATAGCTCCAGTAAGAAAAAATAATACAGGTATACTGTTTTCCATTTCCCCCCACCTCCTTGGATTAACGGCAGCCCAGGAAGGGAGACAGTTTCAACCCAGGAAATGGCATGTGAATGGAAGAAAGAGTTTAATACATTCATCCTCTTGTTCTGTACCATCTTCCTGGGTTGAATGCCCCCTTCTGCCCCAAACCACCTTTATGCATTTGGTGGTGACGTTTAAAATTCTGGAGGGAGGGAGGAGTGGCCCACTGGTTCATGACAGAGCTAGAAGTAGATTTTAGTTGAATTTTGTTCCATGTTAATTCAGCATAAAATGCCACAAAGCCAGAAGCCAAGGAGTAGCTTTGCTCTCATGTTTGCATGTTACCATAAAAGAGTGTCTCAAGTTTGTGTGAGAGAGGAATATGGAAAAGCTCTGGATCCAATGCCTGTGTTTTATAAAACTGCAAAGTACTTTGTGTCAATTTATGGATTGCAATGTGCAGTTCAGGAATAATAAAAATAAAACATTACAATATAGAAGAACACACAGGAAATGTGCACTTTCTCCTTTATCTGAAGTTTTGATTCTCTAGGGAATTAAGGCTATTTGGTTAGAGAGCTTGCGTACTAATATTCAGAGAGAAATTATATATCTGTGTTGGGTTTCTGGTATTTCTGTAGTTCCTGAATGTTTCATCATATATGTTGTTTTAACAGTTAAGTGAAGTTGAAAGTTAGCACGAATTAGCATTTATTGCACCGACGAATAAAAATAGATGCACAGTGTGAGTTAAAGGTAAATAGAACTTTAGATATGTTTATAGTTTCTAAAATTAGTCTAAGCTTGCTTCCAAAGCCACTGCAGCCAAGATTTCCATAGAAAACATCGGTGTAGTTATATATAGCTGGCTTGAATATACAAATATCTCAAGTTTTGCTACTTGAAGTGTGTTTGTTTATGTGTGCGCACATGCATGCACACATGCATTCCACTTCCTTCCTGCACAAATCCATAGTGTATGGAGAATATAAAATTCATTTTACTAGGCAACTTTTTAGCTTTACTCTTACAATTCTGTCTAGCAAAGTAAAATAATATATGGAATTTCATATTAACCACTTTTTATTTTTTATTTATTTAATTAAATATTTATATCCTACCTTTCCTTTTGGCTAAAGACAGCTCTGCATACTGCTGTATTGTCTTCTGACTGTTTAGAACACTTTTATGCTGCCTTTCCAAGGAACCTACCCAAAGTGGCTTACAAAATAAAACATCATAAAAACATAAAACATTAAAGTTTGTTAATTAAAACCCAGCATTAAAAACACCGCCAAATGCACAAAAACTGAAATGCATTTAAGAGTTTTCAAGTTAAAAAAAAATGCTGTAAAAATGGCATTTTAAAAAATCAACCCTTAATTAAGAGCCTGAAAGAAAAATGGTTTGGCTTGGCACCTAAAAGAAAGCAACATCGGTGCCCAGAGAGCCTCAAGGGGAAGGGCATTCCGTAAGAGAAGTGCCACCACTGAAGCATCCCTGTATCTGATTGTTACCCGCCTTGCCTCTGAAGGCAGGGGACACAGAGAGCAGTACTTGTGAGGCAGATCTGAACTGGCAGGCTGGACAATATGAGATGAAGCAGTCCTTTAAGTACCCTGGCCCCAAGCCATTTAGTATTTCTGATTCCAGAAATCCTAAAATTTTGTTACATTTTGTTACGTATTTTTATTTTGTTCTGAATGTCTTCAGGTTTTGCAACTTTCTAAATGACATTAGCTTATTGTTCATTTATTTGTATACCTGCAAAGAAGCATGCTTTGCATGCAGTGTGTTTGCCAGAATTGTGACTTCCTAAGCAACAGAAGTGGTGTTGTATATAGGGATGTAATGTTTCTAGTCCTAGGAATCTGACCTTTTGAGACAAGCATCGTGACACCACTTTAATGGAATGTGATGATGTAACATTGTGACCTCTGCCAGGGCAAAGGTTAAAAGCACATCATGATGTGGTATGTATGACTGTTCTTCAGAAATGAGCACAATGTTTGTTTACTACTGCTAGCATCAGCATTAAGTGTTTGGAATTACTTGAATCTTTCAAGCCTGGAGTTTGTCTCTGAAATCTACTCACACATTACTTGTTACGTGTTTTTAAATGGCTTTGTTTATTCACATACAGAGAACCTACTGCTGCTGTGCAGTTCTCACTTCAAACTCAGACATTCTCTGTCACTGAAACTTTATATATCTCCCAACGCTGGACCCCTCACTCTCCAATCTCCTCCCGCCCCCATCCAGCCTGACTATTAGAATTGTCTTCCCACTCTTCTACAGAGCTAATCTCTGTCTTCTCAGAAGAATTCTGTTGTTCCTCCCCTTTAACTTATTTCTTACTCACTATCTAAGACTGTCAAGCCCATTAACATAGGTAAAAAGCCTTTTAGCTGCCAAACCTGCCCTTTTTGACATTGCTCAGTTATGTTAGAGCCTCAGCAACACACAGGAGGAGGCCAATGATAATTAGAGCAGGAAAGCAGAGAAGGAGAGAGAGAGGAAGACAGTAGATTGTAGAGCATTACACTTTATTTGTTTGAGAGATGACATGATAATATTCTCTGAAAATAGACTGATACTTGCATTTTCTTAAAGTAATTTTACAATGTAATTCAGAAAATGAGCAATTAGTTTAATCCACAAAAACTGTATTTGATTAGATTCTGTTTAGACTGTTAGGTACAAATTTGGAGGTAATTCAAATGTTTTGAGTTGTATGTCTAAGAAAATTGTACAGGGTAAAGAGGCTGCAGTTCTTTTACAAGTACAATATTGAATCTAATCTTTACACTTTAAGACTAACAATATGTCCGTAGGCTATAATCTTAAACACAAGTAAAATTGAAGGTCTTGCTGAGATTTCTTTTGGCTACTCCAGCAGAGAGGCTCACTGTGCAATCCTATGCAGACTTGAATGGACTTAAGGCTGGAGTAACACTGCATAGGATTGCAATGTCAGAAATATAATATAGATTTAACCTTTTTTCCTTAACTCCGAGTTTACTTTGGTTCTCATCATAGAAATTTCACAAAGAGGATTTTTAAAAGCCATGAATGGCTGGTTTGTCTTACTCAAATGAGAGAATGTGATTGTGAATTCGAGGAGTTCAACCAAACTAGCATTCTCATTCGATAACTCTGATTTTTGCAAAGGCCTGCCTCTGTGGCACCATTTATTTATATTGAATCATAGAATCATAGAGTTGGAAGGGGCCATACAGACCATCTAGTCCAACCCCCTGCCCAGTGCAGGATCAGCCTAAAGCTTCTCTGACAAGTATTCATCCAGCCTCTTCTTGAAAACTGCCAGTGAGGGGGAGCTCACCACCTCCCTAGGCAGCTGATTCCACTTTTGAACTACGCTGACTGTGAAAAAGTTTTTCCTAATATCCAGCCGGTACCTTTGTGCATGTAATTTAAGCCCATTGCTTCAGGTCCTACCCTCTGCTGCCAACTGGAACAGCTCCTTGCCCTCCTCCAAATGACAGCCTTTCAAATATTTAAAGAGAGCAATCATGTCCCCCCTCAACCTCCTCTTCTCCAAACTAAACATTCCCAAGGCCCTTAGCCTTTCATCATAGGGTTCAGTCTCCAGACCCCTGATCATCCTCGTTGCTCTCTTCTGCACCCTCTCGATTTTGGCCACATCCTTTTTGAAGTGAGGCCTCCAGAACTGCACACAATACTCCAGGTGTGGCCTGACCAAGGCAGTATAGAGAGGGGCTATGTCCACCTGCGATTTCGATGCTATGGCCCCTTTGATACAACCCAAGATTGAATTAGCCTTTTTTGCCACCGCATCACACTGACTGCTCATATTTAGTTTACAGTCCACTCCTACCCCAAGATCCCTTTCACATGTACTACTGCCCAGAAGTGTATCCCCCATCCAGTATTTGTGCTTCTCATTTTTGTGGCCCAGATGTAATACTGTGCACTTGTCTCTGTTGAATTGCATCCTATTCACAGCTGCCCACTTCTCCAGAGTATTCAGGTCTCGTTGAATTTTAATTCTATCTTCTTGGGTGTTTGCTACTCCTCCCAATTTGGTATCGTCAGCAAATTTAATGAGCAGCCCTTCCACTCCTTCATCCAGATCATTGATAAAAATATTGAAAAGTACTGGGCCCAAAACCGAGCCCTGCGGCACCCCACTGGACACCTCCCTCCAATCTGATGAAATGCTGTTGACCACCACTCTTTGAGTGCGGTCCTCCAACCAGTTCCCTATCCACCGAACTGTCCTATAGTCCACTCCACAGTCTTCCAGTTTGCCCATCAGAATGTCATGGGGGACCTTATCAAAAGCTTTACTGAAATCCAGATAAATCACGTCAACAGAGTTCCCCCGATCCAGTAAGCTGGTCACTCGATCAAAGAAGGAAACCAGGTTGGTCTGACAAGATCTGTTAGGAACAAAACCATGCTGACTTCCCCGGATCACTAAGCGGTCCTTCAGATGCTTTCAGATTGATCCCTTTAAAATCTGTTCTAATATCTTCCCAGCAACAGAAGTCAGACTGACCGGCCTGTAGTTTCTCGGGTCATCCTTCTTCCCTTTCTTAAAGATTGGGATAACATTTGCTCTTCTCCAATCTTGTGGCACATCCCCAGTCCTCCAGGAGGCCTTGAAGATGATGGACAGAGGCTCTGCAAGTTCTCTAGAAAGTTCTTTGAGCACTCTTGAGTGCACACCATCCGGCCCAGGGGATTTGTATTCATCCAGTGCAGCCAGATGCCTCTCCACAACCTCTCTGTCAATGTCAATTAGCCACTCAGGTGTCCTGCCACATTTTCTACTATCTTTAGACATGCCTGAGTTCTTCAGGGAGAAAACAGAGGCAAAAAAGTCATGTACCAAACCTTCAGGGGACCCTCTTCCAACCCTACTCCCTACTCCCTACTCCCATGACCACCCAAGTCCCAGGGAAACTGGACCTCAGGGGCCACGCCATGGTCCCCCAAAGCAGGTGCCCCTATCCAGTGTCAATCTCCATTATTCCCTATGGGGAAAATGGGGGAGAGATTCCTAAGTGACTGAGAGTGGCATTTTGCAAGCAAAGTGCATTAATTTTTCAGGGGACATATATCTAGTTTTTAAAAGTCTTTGCACATAACAGTAGCCTGGTTAATGAGGTATGCTACAGAGATATGGCATAAATAATTTCTTTGCAGGTTTAAATGCAGCTTAGCCTGTTGGAAGCTTCAAGGAAATTGTTCAGTATTTGGATTAATAAAATTAACTTCTTGCCAGTTTTGTGTAGTGGTTAAGAGCGCGGGACTCTAATCTGAAGAACCAGGTTTGATTTCCCACTCCTCTGCTTGAACCCAGCTGGGTGACCTTGGGGAGGGGGGGATACTCTAGAGAAAGCTGAGAAAGTTGCAGCTGCCTGCCCCCAAAGTTCATTGAGAGCTGGCTTGTGACTGGAGAAACGATTTGCAAAAGCAGGCTTTCTCTGACTTTTAAGGCAGCGATTCTAACAGTTCTAACAGAGAGGGAAGGACTTCACCGACATGTCAGCTTTCTCCAGAGCATCCCCCACCCCCCAGCAAGACGATTTGCAAAAGCTGCTGTCATAGGCTTTCTCTGTCTCTTCAGGCAGCCATTCTAACAGAGAGGGGAAGGAACAGAAGGAAAAGGGGTGTGGGAGACGGACTTCAGTACCCAGAAAGACTTGCAAAAATGATCAAGTGCCATTCGCGTGAAAGATGTCACTTGTAGCGAGGCTCTCAGAGGCTCAGTAGATCACAGCCACTCATCCCCACCCACCAGACCTTGACTGATGCTGCACAAGGAAGCCTTGGGGGCAACATCAGGAGAGAGCCAGCTCTCCCTCATCACCTACCCAGTTCTCTGTGATATTATAAAGTCCTGGATGATAGATGCTTTGTTTTGAACTGACCTGACATTCAGCAGCACGTTTAGGCTTTGTGGGTGATCAGCAACATTACTGAGGTTCCTTTGATTTAGAAAAGGACCTGCCAATCCCTTTCTCCTCTTATCTGTCCTATTCCCACTGTCATGACCTTTGCAGCTCTTGGCCCTCTTATTGAAGTGCTACCCAGGCACATGATAAAATACACACAACCAGAAGAGGCCTGCTGTTGCTGAAGAATCAAAAGTTATTAAAAATCTGTCCAGAAGGCTTGGCTGTGTCAACCACTAGATGTTCACTCCTGGGAACTTTGTAGATGACTGTCAGTCCTCCAGTCTATATTCACCATTCTTCTACTTTTGCTGGTGTATTGGCTATCCAAGGAGAGGAGAACAGGAATGGCTAGGCTCCAGTACCTGCCAGACTCTTTTCTCTCCCTGTCACCACAGTGGTGGTCCAGTCACACTCTTAACAAGTTGGCTTATTTAAAAAGACGTTACCTATTAAAAGAAGAAAAGGCAGTCACTCCGAGTAGGTCTTATAGCTGGCCAGGTGTTCTCACTTGCAGTCCCTTCTGATGTTACAGCTACTCTCCTTAAGACATTAAATTGTCATATTGGTATTTAAAACTGCATTTGTCATGCACATTTCAAGAAACAAAACAAAAAAGTGTTACAGGTTTTTTGAAAAACACTGTTCATACTCTTCATTTGTAATTTACTCAGTAAATAATATAAAGTGTTCAGAATCTGGATTGACTATAATAAATCAAATAATGTACACAGTTCTGTTGGCACCTCATCTTTCCCTTTGAACGTTATGTCTGAAATGTCCAGTTTCCAAAGATGTCTGGCATCTTGTTATTGACCACAGACTGTGTTTCCACATACCTCAGTTTCATTAGCTAATCAGCTGAGAGCATGTCAGTTTCGTTAGTAGATGGGCTAAGGACTGGTTAGTTTCCTCAGTTGATTGCTGGGGAAATTTACATTTTTTTCTTGTCTTTTTTAGTGGCACCAACATTGCAACGTTGCTATTTAATTTTTTTAAACTCAGGGGGGAAAGTTGATTGGTTGCTGTTCAACCAGTCAGGATGCAGGGGAATAAAGGGGCAGGTGAAAGGCAGAGTCAAGGCCAGGCCTCACACCAAAGAGTGCACTTCAAAGAGCCAGTTTGGTGTAGTGGTTAAGAGCGTGGGACTCTAATCTGGAGAGCCAGGTTTGATTCCCCACTCCTCCACTAGAAGCCAGCTGGGTGACCTTGGGCTAGTCACAGCTCTCTGGAGCTCTCTCAGCCCTACCCACGTCACAGGGTGTTTTGTTGTGGAGATAATAATAGCACACTTTGTAAACCGCTCTGAGTGGGCATGAAGCTGCCCTGAAGGGCGGTATATAAATTGAATGTTGTTGTTGTTGTTATAAAAAAGCCCCAGTTTGATTTTGCTGAAAAAAAAAACATTTGTTATATGTGCAGGAATAAAAACTGCAGAAATGCCAAGGAAAGATTGATTCTGTGGCAGCTGCAGCCTTTCTCCATGCAGAAATCAAAAAAGTCTGAGAAGCAATTTGGAGACTGAATGAGAGTATTTTGACCATGCATGCAGAAGTCTGGATAGAAATCAATGCAGTATGGAACCAGAACTGATGAAAAAGCCCCATGCGGAAAAAACCTTTGTAATCACTTAGTATCAGGTGAAATAGAAGTGTGGTTTTATGAATCTTAAAGATCTGGCTGGCAAGAGAAGAGAAAGTGGGAAGGATGTAAAAGGATCATTGCTTTTTCAGTTTTGTATTGTATTATATTTCTGCTCGTTTTCAGATCTTTGAAAATTTGCTTTTATATACCCTATTACATTGTTTATTGGAATGCCTCTGTATTTGATTGTATTGACTTACACTGGGTAATCTGCCTTGAGTCCCAGTGAGAAAGGTGGACTAGATTTCCCCTTTCACAGCAGCAGCTCTCGTGTCTTCTGAAAAGCCCATTCTAATGATGGGAGCCTTCCAGAAGGTCACCCTATGTGGCTTGAGAGCCAACGTGGTGTAGTAGTTTAGAGTGTCAGACTAGGATCTGGGAAACCCAAATTTGAACTGCCACTCTGCCGTGGAAGTTTGCCAGCTGACCTTGGGCCAATCACACACTTTCAGCCTAACACACCTTACAGAGTTGTTGTGAAGATAAAATAGAGGATAATGTTGTAAGCTTCTTTGGGTCCCCACTGGGGAGAAAGATGGGATATAAATGAAGTAAATTTTAAAAAAGATGGATTGCCACCGGTCAAAAATATTACTTTCTCATGAGTGCACAGAACTGCTTTCCACACACAGAGAATTGGGTCACATTTGTACAGGGCAGTTTCTTTGAGCCATGTGCCTTTAGGGGCATTGAAAACATTCACAGAATTGTAAATATGAATTAGTAGTAACTTTCTTTACTGGTAGAGAGCCATGTGTCAAATGAAATATGAATTTTGATCATGAGATGGTTCTGAATGTTGATTGATATCTGATGGATATCCTACTGTAAAACATCCAGCATTTGTTCCCTCAAAGTTCTGAGCGTTCTGTTGCAAGAGAAATGTTAAAAGTTTGGCACATATTTATGAATGTTGAAATAGTTCCATCCATTCAAGGGAGAAAGAGAGCTGAGCCATGGCTGAGAGTGACCAGGTACTGAGGCCACACTTCTCTGTGCCTGGGGCATTATAAGACTGCTTGCCTGCTGCTTGAGTGGGGAGAGAACAGTCAAGGCTGAAAGAGACCAGCTGCTCAACCCTGCTCTCCTCTGTGCAGGAGGCACTGAAATAGCATAAGTGTATTGCGTGAGAATTTTCAGTGCTCTTTATTGTAATGTCTGATTAGAATGACTTTTATTGTAAGCTACATTGGGTCTTGTTTGTAGAAGAAACATGGCATAAAATCCTTTTAAAGTAAAGAAATAATTATTTATCCAGCCAAATGTTTGGTTACTTTGCTCGTATGGAACTTTTTGGTAACATCAACCATATAATGATTTCCCCCCCTCAGCTTCAGCAGAGGTTTAGATTTGCATTGATTTCATCATTTTAGTATGAAGATATTGATGCTTCTTGCATCTTGCTAAATACTCTTAAAAAAACATTATATTGGCTAGCCTTATAGTAAAACAGAGGACTCACTATAATCCAAAATAACTTCGTCTATTTTATCCATAAGTTAAAAATATAACTTAGTAGATCTTTGCCAGCAGTAACCACATGTGATATTTGTCAGGCCAGGTGTGCTTATCTTAGATGCAAAACTTCTCTAGAAAACATTAGTCCAAAACTTCTGAGTGAGGAAAGTGACTCCAACTCTTATTTGTGAATTGATTTCAGTCCAAGTTGAAGTTGAAAATAGCATGCCGACTTCCATGTTCATGTGAATTCAAGAGACTCTGGGAGTTATTAGCTTACTGTATTCCAGGTGTTTTTCACAATCAGGTTCCTGTGTCATGTGGGATAAAATGCATCTTTTTTTTAGCTTGGGCTTCTTATTTGTATAATATGGGTAACTTTATATATTTATCCTTGGTGGGTACAACACGAATTTGGGAATGGGAATGATCTGAGCATTGCAAATTGTGGAAACAATCCTCAATAGGTCTGCTTAGAAGTAAGGCCTATATTATTTGGTAGGCTTACTCCTAGGAAAGTGTATTTAGGATTGCAGCCTGTGTCTAGGTTCAGCTGTACGTTGGCTGAGGACATAGCTAGGTGAGACACTGAAGTTCTGTGATCATATCTTCAGTCTCTTTAAATTTCTATAAACAGGAATTACCAAGTGGGCAGAATTTGACCAAAACAGCAGCACTGGGAGAAGGGGAGGGTTCATGGTGCAGTTTTCTCAGTACAATTCTGCACACCCATATCCTGGAGCTACTATTTGTCCTGGTAGGGAACACACATGTGCATGTGTTTCCATATAGAAGCATTTAGCAGAAAATTAGAAGGGCGAAAAAGAACTGTGATATCTCCCCCACCCTCTTCCAGCACAGCAGTCCTAATCTGGTCTCTCCTCTCACCTCCCAGTTACAATTTGTAGAATGTTAGAAATGGAGATTATCAGGGTCAGGGAAAATGGCTGAATTTCCCCACCTGCGCAGCAGCCATCTAAGCTTTATTGCCATCTTTCCCGAAACATCCGATCAAAGAAGGTTTGAGAAAGATCAGAGAATAGCCAGGGAAACCCCAGGAAGTGCACAAATGCTCCATAATACTGTGGGGAAGCAGAAAGACTGCTTCTCAACAGCATTGAATCTGGGGCACATAAGCTGTGTGGAAATGGCCTATGTTTCTTTTTAAATGGTTCAGCCACAGGCTTGCAGTGTGTGATGTATTTTTCATGGTTACCTCACTCCTGATAATTTCGCTTTATTCAGATCGATTGATCCTGTTGTACACTGATAAGAATTTAAACCAGTCCTGAAAACTTATTTTTGCTGCTTGTAACATACATTCCCATCTAAAAGACTGCAGCTTCCTGAGGAATGGCATATAGGGTATGGTGAAGTAGTTCATGAAGATGTGTTTGTTTGCCTTTCTGATGACTGTTCCAAGTTATTTTAAATGTAAATAGCTTATCCTTTTGCCTTCTGAAACTTCTCTGACATCCGAATCTAAATGTAGTGGCAAAAATCAGTCTCCACTCCCTCCCCTGGGATTATTTATTGGGCTTATACAAGGCAAGATATTTTTTAAAAAATGTTTTGTCTGTCACCTAGCCACGGGCAGGGGAGGGAGAATTTGCCAGTTGCTAATGGATACCTGGCATTTTTGTGTATGACCATGAAGAACAGCTTGTGCACTTTCACCCCTGATGTTTCCTGAATAACATGGGGCTCATTTAGGTCAATAATCCTTTATCAAAACGTCAGGAGTGAAAAATGTGTCTTGGTGTAAGCCGACTGGTCGTTCTCTCCAGTTGCAGGAGTCTATAGAACAATCAATGTTCTCTAAGCTTGTCTGCATGTCATGCAAAGAACTGGATGACAGTAACCATTGACTACATGTCTTTTTCATTGTCTTTAGAGCAGTTCACATTTGCATATTTGTCAGTATTCCTGTTATCCAATGAACCATGGAGGGTCTTAAAAATACAGAACTCTCATGCAAATCTACTCATAAACTTCCCCCCACAAACCTGCAGGTTGCAAATCAGAAAGCATCCACAACCTAGCCTTTTGTTTCTGTTTTCTTGCTCGTCTTACAAAATTAAACTCTCATTTGCATTCGTGGAGTTTTTGTTCAGTGCAACCCCCTCCCTCCTCTCTTTGCCCTTCTCATACTTTGAATTTAGTTATTCACTGTTTTCTTATATTTTAGTATGTTGAAAATGATGGGGTTTTTAAATTACTTTTGAACCATGAAGCTTTCATAACTGCCAAGCGTTTTTTAAAATGATTCAGCTTCCCTGTTTACTTATCAGATGTATTCATTCATAGTATAAGGAAAGATAAGATGGAGTTTTATTTACTTAGTGATAGAAAAAAAGACATGAAAATTCTAGAATGTTAGAACTTTTGTGAAAGCTAATGAAAGATATTCATTTGCCTTAATATTTTCACAAGGAATTTCCATGGGGGGGATCACAGCAGTCTTAATAACCTTTTCAAATAAATATTGTACTAAGTTGAATAAAATTGAATGAGTTGCTTTGCATGAAAAAAGCTGTGTTTCATTTTGTTTTTAAATTTTATGAAGCAAAAAACTCAATATATAAAATAATAGTTTCCTGCTTCTTGCACATCATAGGGTGGTCATCTAGTATAAGGCCTTTGTGTATTGTTTGAAAATGACATCCTTGTTTTATTTGGCAAAGTCAAATTAAGGCAGAAATCCTAAACATACTTGCTAGGAACTAAGTAAAATTGATCTTGGTGAGACTTTGAATAAACATGATTAGGATCAGCATTCAAGATTGTTTTTATTTTTATCACATTTTGATGGTCTAATAGTGCTCTCATCCTAAACAGAGTTACATCCTTCTACATCGATTGAAGTCAATTGGCATGGAAGGTGTAACTGCTTTTAGGATTGCACTGCAAATTACATATAATTTTTGAGCTCTTGATTTTTTGTTCCTATGTATTTTGATGGTATATATTTTTACTTCCAAATCTCATATTTTGTTTTCTTTTGCTATCTTCTGAAAAGCATTAAAAGCATGTTAATCTAGCTCCCTATCTCTTTCCTGTAGGAAATTGTATTAGTGGCATTTTTTGGAACAGAGTATGTGGTTCGATTGTGGTCTGCAGGATGCCGCAGTAAATATGTTGGCTTTTGGGGAAGGCTTCGTTTTGCTAGGAAGCCCATTTCTATAATTGGTGAGTATATGTGGTTATGAATAATTATTATGTAGCAAATTTGTAGAGTGCTTTCTTTCAGGTTTCAAAAGGAGGATTTTTCTGTTTCATATTATGTAAATAAAATTGATTATGTGATTATCAAGTTCTCCTGTGATGCAGTCATGTAGATAGTAGAGTGAACCTAGAAGATCATCATGCAGCTAGGCCTTTTGTGGTGGTCAGGAAGCAGTGTTATAATAAGAGATATAAAAGTGGGGGTTTCTGCACTGAAGCTGTAATAGGACAGGAAGCAGTTCCAGTCCTAGCTTCTGGCTTAAGCCTCCATTCAGGAAAGAGGGAGTTGCTAGTATTGAAACTGAACTTCTGTTCTTTGGCCCTTAGCTGCATAGCAACCATAGAGTGCAGTCCTAAACAGAGTTAATTCTTCTAAACCCATTGATTTAAATGGATTAAGAAGAGTGTAACTCTGCTTTGGATTGCACTGCTAGAGACGAGGTGAAGCACATAAGCGCTGAGAGCTCTGGTGAAAGCTTCAGATCTCCTACAGTAGATTTGTTGATTAAAAAAACTCCCTAGAAATAATTCCAGAGGGAAGGATGTTCCAACTAAATAAAACAGAAATCTGTCAGCACTGTGAAGATGATTATACTTTATTCCAGTATAAGTTTTGTGGGGCAGAGTTCACTCCATGCATCTGATGAATTAAGTTCTGACTCATGAAAACTTATGCTGGAATAAATTTTGTTTATCTTTGGAGAGCCACTGGACTTCTCTTTAATTTCAGTAGAAAAATGATTTCTGTAAACTTGCACATCCAAAAGGTTTATATAATTCAGTTCTTATCATGTTTCCATTTAGAAAAACAAATATCCATTTTACATCTCGCACCCAATGCTAATGAAAACACAACCTACTCCTTTGGAGGTCATATTTAACTATATTTGGAATCCCATATCTCATGCAATGCTTCAATAATTTCATTGTCACATTCTGTGTTGGATTTGTTGATGCTATTTTCAGATGCTGCTAAAGGCTTGATATAGAAGGGATCTGAAATAAGTTTAAATTTCCCCTTTCCCACCTTTGGGGTGGGGAAGGTTCTCCCCACCACTGCACCTTGTTAATTTGTTTTATTATTTGTATATTGATTTTAGTTTTTGTTTTTATCGATTTTAACTGTTCACCGCCCAGAGCCCCTGGGGATGGGCGGTATATAAATTGAAAAAATAAATAAAAATAAAATAAAATAAATAGGTGAGGTTGGGGGTAAATATGCATACCAGTGTCTTCTATAATAAGAACTGAAATTTTAATTATATGCCACCAGTCTTATGCATGTTTATTTGAAAATAATTCTTCTTCCCAAATTAGTGTCACAGGATTGCAACCTTATAAAATTTGCAAATTGTAATTGCCCCGCCTCCAAGTTGGAATGAAAGGCAGACACAATATTTGGGTTCTAAAATGGGCCGCTTTATTAAATCACAACAACTGACAGAAACTACAGCAAGGGCCTAACTAGCGGAACACGTCAGGCCCTGGGGTCACTGCTGGACCTCCGCCCTGACCTGTCTGGGCGAGACATCTGCTGTCCCGGGTGCGAGTCATCCATTGCATGGCTGGGACCCGGCCTGGCCAGGCTAAGTGGCTCAACCCTTTAAAGCTCCCCCACCCGGCTGTACAGCAGCGGGGGGAGACTGGCTTGTCTAGGGGTTCCCCACCAGGGTGTCTGTTCTCGCAACTGGGCCGTACAGCAGCCAGCCGCTCCTGACAGACCCCTATTCCCTACCAATGGGGAGGTGCCAAGGGTGCTCACCAGCCCGCTCATTTCCCCCTAACTTCAAACCTGCCTGAGGCGCAGACTGAGATGCTGTGGGGCGGAGCAGCCTAATAAGGCTGCCGGCTCCGCCCCCAGGTGAAGACCCAGATGACCAGGCACGCGCCGTCTGCATTCCTCCAAGGAGGAGGCAAACTACGCCCCCACCCGGTCTGAAGTGGCTGTTGCCACTGGCCAGGAGGGCCGGATAGTTCTGCTATGTCAAAATGTCAAAAGAGTCAGGTCAGCTAATACTGTACTGGATGAAACATGTGATGTAGTGATTTTAACTGCTTCCTACAACTTTTCTAAAGCATGCATTAGGGATACTTATTTATTTTAAACAATTACATGCCATCTTTCCATCCAAATAGGGTCCCTATTTAAAAGCATCTAAAACATTAAAACAGCATTTAAAATGTGTATGTAAATATTTAACAATAATAATGTTAAAAACAGACACAGCCAGGGAGGAGGGCAAATAAGAGTTTACTGGAGGTACATCAAATGAAACAGAAAAGTCTTCACCTGCCATTGGAAGACAAAGACAGACAAATCTTTCTGGTGAAAGGCTACTTCAGTTGGTAAAAAATGCTTTGTACTGTTTAGCGGCATCAAATATCAAATTGTTACTTTTTGGAAGTAGTAGAAAAGAGCAAGAGTCCAGTAGCACATAAGACTAACAACATTTGTGGTAGGGTATGAGCCTTCGTGAGCCACAGCTCACTTCTTCTTCTTGGATCACTCTTACACATAATGTCTCTGATTCATTATTTTTTGAGGGTTGATAAATTATTACAACTCTTTAAAATGTACTATTAAACCTGTAAGTCAAATTTTCTGCAAACTTGAGAGCTCCCCAAGCTTTGTGTAAACACCTGCCCAATTCCAAAGTGGCCCCATTGCATAGATTTTTTTTAATCTGCAGTGGAGCCAAATTAGTAATTAGCAGGGCTTTTTTCCAGCTGGAACACAGTGGAATGGAGTTCCGGAACCTCTTGAAAATAGTCACATGGCTGGTGGCCCTGCCCCCTGACCACCAGACAGGGGGGAGTTTAGATTACCCTCTGAGCCACGACACAGAGGGCAATCTAAACTCCCTTCTGTCTGGAGATCAGGGGGTGGGGCCACCAGCCATGTGACCATTTTCTCTGAGGGTAACCCACTGAGTTCCACCACCTCTTTTCCCAGAAAAAAAGGCCTAGTAATTAGATATATAATTAGATACTTGGCAAGGGTCTGAAAGATGTGTATGCCAAAAAATTTAAAGTGGTTTGATTTATTTAATAATTGTACTTATATCAGTCAAATAGTAAATAACATTTTTTTTAAAAGCTGTCAGCGCTAGCTGTTGCTGCCACTGGGCAGGGTGCCAGCTGGGCCGGCCCTGACATCAGAGAGGTGCCAGGGATGCTGCAGGACCCTGCTCTGTGAAGGAGGGGTGGTATACCTCACCCAGACTACCTCTCAGTCCACTCTCTGGCCTGCTCAACCTGGTCTGCTCACCCTCTGCGACCTCCACCATCTCCTCCTCCAAGCCTCCATTCTCGCACTGCTCCACTCCACCTCAACACCATTGCTCCTTACTCACACACACCACCCCAGTGCTCTGCTGAGCCATCCTTTATAGGGCCTTCTTTCCCCGCCCCGCCCTCCTTGGCCTCCCAGCACTGGCCTGGGCTGTGTTAAGCTGCCGCAGCTGGGGTAACTGGCTTGGCTGTGTAGGTCAGCAACAGCTGCGTCTTGTTGGCTGGCTGCCAGGCCTCTCTGGCTGAGCTGATTGCTGAAGGCGGGTCCAGCTGTGGCCCCTTGGCTGGTTACCCAGTTTTTCCAGTAGAGTGCCTTCAGCAGCTCCACCTGGAGGGGCTTGGCTCTTAGCAACTCCTGAGCCAGGTTACTGTTCTCTAGCTGGGGCGTAGGCTTGGGCGTGGTCCTAAGCTGTTGGGGCTGCTGCTCCTTCTCTTCAGGTAAGAGCTCTGTTTGGGCGACTGCTGGGTCCCTAATCCTGCTGTCCTTGCCCCCTTCCTCTGCTTTGCCTAGCCCCCTGTCCTCTCCCTGGAGGGTGGGACTAGCTGGCCTCCCCTTGCCCCCTCTAGCCTTCTGAGGCTTTGCCCCTTCCCCCTAGCACAGGCAGGTTCTGGCTCTGTTTGCTGGCCAGGGCGGTTGAACTGCTGTCTCCCGGCTGCCCCCTGCCGCTGCCTCCCGGCAAGTCCGGGGGCTGGGCTGCTGACCCCGGCCAAAAGCAAATGCAAAATATTTCTCAGTAGAAAAGAGCAAGAGTCCAGTAGCACCTATAAGACTAACAAAATTTGAGGTAGGGTTTGAGCTTTTCTGATTCACAGCTTACTTCTTCATATACTTCTTGAACTTCTTCAGTGCAATCCAAAACAGAGTTACACTTCAGGTATCAGAAGCTGCGATTCATGACAGACAGACACAGTGAACCCATCTTGAAATATTTCTCAATAACCCTTGTACCTCTGTGCTCTTTGGACAGAACATTAGACTTATTTCTTCCTGAGCGATTGGTTAGAATACTGCTTGTATATTTCCCCCTATATCTTCCTAAATAAAAGGCAATTGACTTAAAAAGAAGAAAGGAAGTTCAGTATTCAGGGAAGTTTCCCAGAGTATTCAGGGGGCTAAACAAATAAGCTGTGCAGAAATTGCCCATGCCTATATCCGAGATTGTAATCTGAAGGCACGTGATGAAGCATCCTTGATGAAGTGAAGCAGATCTAGGCCTGGTAAGTATCTGGAAGAGAGACTACATGAAAATCCCCTATATACCATCTTGAGGCTTGCAATAGAAGAAGATAGGGCATAAATGTTATAACGTTCTTTTTACATGTGTTAGAATTTTCTTGCAATTCAAGGAATCACTAAGAAAAAAAGAGAACTCCCCTAAACTGTAGTCCTCATGCTGGTAGAGTTCATGCTGAGGGGGTGGGGGTGGGGAGTGCTCAGCAAATAACCTCTGCTTTATAAATAGTGGAAAACTGAAATGGGTGGTTTGTGTGTGTGTGCAAAAGACTTTGCTCCCCATCAAAGGCCAGCTTCTTTTCTGCAGTCTTCTTGCAGGGGGAGCCATCCTATCAGTGATATGTACTTTTTAACTTACGGTGTTTTTTTATCTTCCAGATTTAATTGTAGTTGTTGCTTCAATGATAGTGCTTTGTGTGGGTTCTAAACAAGTTTTTGCAACCTCTGCAATCAGGTAAAAAAATTAACAGTAATAAAATCTTTTCTTTTTTATGTCAAAAAGTGTTTAATTGTTCAAAACCATACTTTTTCATTCTTGTATATTCAATCACTTCTTTTAATTATCTGCATTTCAGAGGCATTCGGTTTCTGCAGATCCTGCGCATGCTACATGTAGACCGACAAGGTGGCACGTGGAGACTGTTGGGCTCAGTAGTTTTCATACATAGACAAGTAGGTAGAACTTTACAGGGGGAAATGAAAAACACTGAGACCTATATTTTATTCTTGTATAGCCTATTCTCTAGACCAGGGTTCCCAATCCCAACCTTTTTGAGTCTTCAGGCACCATTGGAATTCTGACAGGGTAGTGGGCACAATCACAACAGGATGTGGCAGGAAGCAGCACCAACCACAGAATATTAGGGAATGAGGTTATGTAAAACTCTAGTAACTCTTCAGTATTTCAGGCAGAATCTCTGCTTCAGGACGCCTTTTTAAATGAACAGTTTGTTTAAAAATATTTTCTTGTATGAGCACAGGTTCTCTTTAGATCCTTGTGCTGTGATGGCTGCTGCTACAAAAGCAATGCTTTTTTGAATCTACACAGTCAATCAGGTCTTCATGGGCCAATCAGAAGCCCTGCTGGACAAAAGCCCCACCTGGCCCTGCTCACTTTCTAAAACCACTTGAAAAGATACAGGAAAATGTTGGTAGGCACCGTTGCACCCTTGGGTATCACATTGGGGTCCCTGTTCTATATTGTCCCTCTGTTCTTGCATTGTCTAGGACTGAGCAAGTCCATCTTCCCTGTGCCATAACTGCATCATAATATTGTGTTGCCCAGATGTCTCTGATAGAACTTTGTGAAGTGCAGCAGGAAGAAAAACCCATTCCTGATTCTTTATTTGACATATTTTTATTGTTACAGGATGTTTTTAATTATGTAATGTCGGCTGCCTTGAGCTATGACTAAAAGCCAAGTATAAATAATTTTTATAAATAAACTAATTATATAAACTTGAGGTGGTCATCAGAGCCATGGAGGCTAGTGCCAGTCTGTACTAAGAATTTTATGGTATGTTTTGTTTGGAAGAAGAAGAGTTGGATGAATTTTGCCTCCCTAGATACAATTGAAATAAATAGTAGTTTAAACAAAAATCAATTTTAGAAAGAAAACAAAAAACACAAGACTGCATCTTTTATAGGTTTTGAATCCTGTGTGGGGTGGTTCACGGAATGTCTGTCAGCCAAGAACCTCTTTCCTAGAGTCCTTGGGCTTCCACTGAAAGACTTATGCCTCTAGCCATGACAAGATTCGTTTTTACCATATACTGAGGTTAAAAGGTTCCTACAACACCAATTGTCAAATGAATCCAAGAACAATTTGCTGAGTTTTAGTCATTTAGGAATGGAATATGACACTCAAAAACCCCTCTCTGTGCAATGTCTAGTCATTTAGATTTCAGATTTGACATAGCACTGAATTCACTGTGGTGACTGAATACTAGAATAATTTTTTCATACACCCCATCTGTAAATAATTTGCTATAAATAGCCATTTAATTGAATTTGTTTTTATTCTTCTTTTTAGGAATTAATAACCACCCTGTACATTGGCTTTCTAGGCCTGATTTTTTCTTCTTATTTTGTGTACTTGGCTGAAAAAGATGCTGTGAACAGTGATGATGAAAATAAGTTTGTCAGCTATGCAGATGCCCTTTGGTGGGGAGTAGTAAGTACAATCAATAGTGGAGAACCAAATAGTAGCGAATATTTTGTCCAAACGGAATGCATTTCTAGAATGCAGCACCATTTAAATAAGGGGGGGTGTACTATGTATTTTCTCTATTCTGATTATATTTGGGAGATAATAGGCCACTCATGGTGCAATCCTTAACAGTTATACCATTCTAAGCCCACTGAAGTTACTGGGCTTTGAAAGGTCTTACTCTCTTTAGAACTGTACTGTTATTGGCTATCACATTTTCAAATCTGAGTCATCTTCCACCTCCTATATATAAAGTCTGTGGTCAACAGTGAATTCTGTACACATACATTGTTGTGTACATAATTGTTGTTAATTATTTCTGTAAATGCTTCATTTTATAAAGTTTGTAAATTTTTGACATTACTTGAACAGTGTACACTGAAGGTTAAACTGAGAGATGGTGACTTGTCCAAGACTGCCTGGTGAAAGCAATGGTAGCTACTCTACATAATGGTGTACCATTGGCATTTCCTGTGGCAGTTATAATGCATAGAGCCGAAGATCATGCAGGACTGCAACCATTTTTTCTTTCATGGTACTGATAAGCATCAGTCCATAAAATGGTGCATGATCTAGGCTTTGCTGAGCACAACACTTCAGGGTGTATTTGAGAAATTCCGTGTAGGCTTATTTCAAGATAGTGAGAAATAAAGACACTTATTTAAAGAATGCCATTTATATTACTATAATGGGCCAAATAGTGTTTGTTGCTGTAGATCTTCAGAATTCACTATTCAAGAACAATCTTCCAGATAATTTACATCATATTTATGGTAGATGGTTAAAGTTCCACAGGCAACAATTCGGAAAGACCATTGATCTAACTTGCTAGTGTCTACGGATGTGTTGCAGGACAGCAAAGTAACTTTTAGATTCCTGTATGGACAAAGGTGTAAGTTTACCCAGAATGTACCAAGACACCCTTTCTGTTACCTCTTACTAAAGGCTGGATCTGCACAGGTGCAAAAATGTGCTGCAGCAGCTTGGGAGCAGACCAGAATCTCATTCACATGCTGTGTCTGCCCTCAGTTCCTCCCATGTTTCCCTATCATAACTGTGCAGATGTTATAGTGATTTTGCTGCCTCTCATTGCCTGGAACCTCCCCTTTCCCCTCATTTTCATTTTCTCTACTAATCCACACTGTGCCCTTCAGAGGACCAAAAGGATGGGAAATGGTGTGCAGCAGCATGTAGACAGTTGCTGTTTTGAAAGCAGACCTGAGTTCCTCACCCCCTCTGCTCTGTAGTGGCAATGAATGAAGTGTCTAGATGGAGATTTCATCCACAGCCACCCTGCAGTTCTCCCTTTGAACTGGATTAGTCATGTGGATGTTGCCATTTAAATCAGGGGCATCCAATGTTTCTTATGGGCGGAAATCCCCATGTGGAAAGCAGCAGTATGCTAGATAATTACGGACATAAATAAAGAAGAACATAACTGACAACTCATGTCCTGCCCCTTAACTTTCTGTAGCCTGTAAGTGGTGCCAAGTGGATGCTCTCTTGGGCCTCAGAAATACTTGATGGCTCAGATGACCAGTCCTTGAGAAGGATCACTAAAGATGATTCGTTTTCGTTTTCGCAGCCATGTCGGACGCTCCTCTCGGCAGGTCCGAGAGGAAGCGGCCGAGCCGCCTGGCCGGGCGGCTGATCTGCAAAGGTTAGCCCCCAGACTCTCAGGCAGGGAGTCTGAGTCCGGGACGCGGCGGGAAGAGCCCTCTGACAGATCGAGGCAGGGGGTAAATCGCCCATTTGTCCCTATGGAGGTCGGCAGACGAGCGCGGCACCCAGTGTGCTGCCGGGCTATTGAAAACGGCAAGGAGCAGGATTAGGCGAAAAGCCTGTAAGTAAGCGAATCCCTTCTGTTACTACAAGCGCTGTGAGGAGTGGTGGGGTCTGAAGGTTAGAAGACTTGGATTTTTCCCCCCTCATAGAGTCTCGGAAGATTGGCGGTCCCCCCCCCCTAAAATGGCAGCAAGAAAGCAGAGTCCTTCTCTTGGCAAGTCAGTTACGGCGGCCTTGCAGAGGGGCGAGACGCTTGAAGAACTGGTTAAAAGAGCGGTTAAGGAAGCCATAAAACCCTTTGTTGACAAGCTGAATGAAACAGATCAAAGGGTGGGCTTAATTGAAAGCGATGTGAAAGCCATTAAAGAAGCAGCGGGGGGGGGCAGAGAAGTCTGCCCGGGAAAGTGTGTCACGAGAGCAACGAACAGGGAATTAAAGTTGGTGGGAAACCAGCTGATCGGATTGCAAGTGGAGCGAACACAAACCATTTTGCGTCTCCAGAATGTTAAGGAGGAGGAAAAAGAGGATTTATGGGATCTCGCCTTGGAACTTTTAGCGACACCCGCGAGGGCAACTAAAGAAGAAGTGAAAAGCGCCATTTTGGGAGTCCGTCGGGCATCTTCAAAATATGCAACGAAGCGGCAGCTGCCTCGCGAGATTGTTATCGAGTTTTCATCTAGGAGGGTCCGGGACAGTATCCTATATAATTCATATAATGCGGAATTGGACTTTCTAGGAAATAAAGTCAAGATATTGAAGGACGTTCCATTTCTAGTGCGGAAGAAAAGATTTAAGTACAAGATGTTGGCAGCTCTTTTGAGGGAACAGGACATGAAGTACAAATGGCTACTCCCGGAAGGAATCGGGTTTAGTTATAAAGATAAAGCTTACAAGATTAATTCGGAAGATCAGCTAAGGGATTTTGTGGATAAAAATTCAGAATTTGGACCAGACACCAAGCAAAGAGAAGAGGATCCGAAGCCTGAAGGGAGGGGGGAGGCAATGAGCGTTCCGGCGGTAGCTGCGCAGAGGGAATTGCGCCCGAGGCCCAGGGGAGGGAAAAAGATTTAATTTGAACTGTAATTTGTAATTTGTATGATCAACCACTCCGTCACTATCTTATTAAGCTATTTTTTTACTGTGGCAGTATGAAGGGAAAGCATTGAAATGTAGCGTTTAGTGTTTGTAGATTGCCTTCCCATTTTTCTCCACCCCCCCCTTCCCTTCCCTTTCTCTTTTTTCTCCTTTCCTTCCCATCCCTTGTGCTATTGTAGTCTTTTGTAGTTACTGTTTTGTAGGTTATGTATGTATGTAGTAGTTTTGTATGTTAGATATTGAAAAATAAAAATATTATAAAAAAAAAAAGAAGGATCACTAAAGATCTTGCTCCTGAAACTGTTTGTGCAGGAATAACTACATAACAGGTACATGTAAACAGTTTCAGGAGCAAAATCTTTAGCAAATAGACAAGACCAAAACCAAGCCTATAGCTAGAGAGTGTAAAGCAAGTGTTAGAGATTGTGCAGGAATAACTACATAACAGGTACATGTAATCTCTAACACTTGCTGTACACTCTCTAGCTATAGGCTTGGTTTTGGTCTTGTCTATTTGCTTCTGGTGTGCAGGCTTACAACTTCCATTCCAACCCACCTTAGATCCTGAGCTGTTCAGGAGAAAGGTGGGTGTATAAATATTCAAAAGAAAGAAACCTATGTTCTTTCAGAATAAATATACTACTTTCACATGGCACCATCTGAGTTCCAGATGAGGCAGATTGCAAGCCTGCATATGATCAGGTTTGGGACTAGCATGGGCTGATGGCCCAGACATATCTGGAGAACAGTGCCTTTTTTTAATGAGAACATCTGTGCCTGCAAATTGTGCAAGCGTACCTTTTGTGTTAGTAGTACATTCAGTTAATGAGGATGCAATTTGCAAAAGTTACCTATTTTCTGTAAACTACTATGCACACTCCATAAGTATTTTTCCTGTTCCTGTATGTTGAGTAAATACAGTGTAATCTCTTATGGGATCAGAAATCTTACTTTAAAATTTTTTTTTAAATCCCCCTTTTAAGGGGTTAAATGGCACTACAATGTGCTGAGTGTCTTCAGAGGAATGACTCACATGGCTTCTTAATTAAAGGTGGCAGATGCAACCTCATGCAAAAAAGACACTGCTCTTAATTTTGGCAGCCAAAGTATACTTTTGTCAGGCATGAGCAATGCTTTGTAAAGAGCTGTAAAGCTTTTCTCAAAAGGAATGAGAAAAATTAGCCTATAAAAAGAAGGCAAATCCAAGGAGATAAAATACAGTCTCTTGCTATATGCATACTGATATGCATACAATCTGAATACAATCCCTTGCTACTACTTAATCAACCAATCCCCTTACCAACAGAGGAGGTTGTCAGAGCCCAAATATTTAAAACAGAAAGGCAAGAACCAAAACAGCAGTATATGAGCCCTTAAAATAGGAAGATTCAAGCTAGCCACAACATTGATCATTATACAATGTTGCAGAGAACTGAAGATACTTAAAAACTATAGCAGATTTCACTTTAAGTTTGGTACCGTTCAGTGTTAGCAGTCACTTTGACTATGCATGTTACGGGGCTGCCAGGATGAAACAGCTAATCTAGGGCAAAGCTTTCATATGAAGGAATGGTTAGAGATGATTTTCCCCATTCTAGCCCAAATATTTTATTTCAGATATTTGGTCAGATAGCAGTTAGAAAGGATAAAGCTAAGCCCAAATCAGGAAAGTTAGTAATCGATGTGATAGGAGATGATGAAATTGTGCAAGTAAGGAGTGCTTATCAAAATATGTAGTTATGCAGAAGGCACTAGGAAATTTTAAGGGATGGTAAGACTGTGGAGAGAATGGCAGAAGTATTAAGCAAAATGAGGCATGTTTTCTGAGGCGACTTTTGCTATATGATGTTTCTAGTTAGCTTCTTGTTAGTTTCTTGTTAAACCTGGGGGTTTCTGAAAGGGGGAAAATATGAATGTCATTTCTTCTAAAATGTAAAAGTGAATGCTTTTAGTAAATATTATGTTTCTGCCTGTCTTCCTTTTCATTTTTTCTTTTAAAACATTTTATTGTACAAAGGAAAGGTACAGATGGAGCACAAAAGGAAAATAGACGGTTGTTAACCTTATTGCTCCATGACATTATAAACAAAGCCCATCTTTCTGCAGACCTATCAGACCGTAAATCTTCTGGGTTGTATTTCTACTTCAATATATAATTTTAGATATGAAAGCAATTTTTCACACTCTCATAATCCACTCATTAATATTGGGAGCCGTGGAGAATTCTACGTATTGGATTCGGTTTCGTTTTCCCGGCCATGTCGGACGCTCCTCTCCGCAGGTCCGGGAGGAAACGTCCGAGCAGCCTGACCGGGCGGTTGACCCGCGAGGGTTAACCCCCAGGACTCCCAGTGAGGGAGACGGGGTCCGGAGCGCGGCAGGAAGAACCCCCTGAAAGCAATGCAGGGGGTAAATTGCCCGTTTGCTCCAACAGAGGCCGGCAGACTTCGCGTGCTGCCGGGCCATGGAGAACGGCAATAAGCAGATTTAAGGTGAAAACCTGTAAGTAAGCGAATCCCTTCTGATTTCTAAGCGTATGCGAAGGATTGGTGGGAGTTGAAGCTAAGAAGGCGCGGATTTCTTCCCCTTCACGGAGTTTCGGAACTTAGCTGGTGCCCCCCCCCTAAGATGGCGACGAAAAAGCAGAGCCCAGCAATGAGTAAATCGGTGATGGCGACGTTACAGGGGAAGGGGGAAACTTTGGAAGAGATGGTGAGACGAGCAGTCTTTGAAGCTATGCAGCCCTTTGTAGCGAAGTTAAATGAAATGGGGCAAAAGGTTGATTCAGTGGAAAGCGAAGTGAAAACCATTAAAGAAACAGCGACCGGAGCAGAGCAGTCTGCACACGAGAACGCAGTACTCATGAAAGCAACAAGTAAGGAAGTGAAGCTTTTGGAGAATCAAATAATAGGATTACAAGTGGACCGTGCCCAAACGGTACTGCGTCTTCAGAATGTAAAAGAGGAGCAAAGTGAAAATTTAAAAGATCTGGTGTCTGGACTTTTGGCGCCATTCGCAAAGGCAACTAAAGAAGAGTTAAAAAGCGATATTTTGGAAGTCCAGCGGACATCTTCAAAGTATGTAATGAAGCGTCAGCTGCCTCGCGAGATTATTATTGACTTTTCATCTAAGAAGACTCGGGACACCATCTTATATAATTTGTATAATGTAGACTTGGATTATTTGGGCAACAAGGTTAAAATATTGAAGGATGTTCCATTTTTGGCTCGTAAAAGAAGATTTAAGTATAAAGGACTTGCGGCTTTCTTGAGGAAATGTGATGTAAAATATAAATGGTTGTTTCCAGAAGGCGTTTGGTTTAGATATAAGGATCAAACCTACATCGGAAGCGCAGCTGACAGACTTTTTGTTCAATCATCAGGAGTTCCAGCAAGAAGAAAGTCCAAAGTCTGAAGGGGAAAGTGGGGGGGGGGGAGGAGAGAGCGGGCGCAGCTGCTCCAGCTGCGCAGAGAGAACTGAGACCGAGACGCGGGGGGGGGGGGGGGAAGAAAACCTGATCCTGAATATAGTCTGTATTGTATAAGATCTACCAATCTGATAGCATATTAGAAAGTTAACTTTTAAGAAAAATTGCAGCATGAAGGGAATACAAGACATGTAGTGTAGCGTTTGTTGTTTGTATGTTGCTCTTCCCCTTTCCCCAGTCCCCCCGCTTCCCTTTTTTTTCCTCTCCCCCTTATACTTTTGTAGTCTTTTGTAGTTTTTTATGTTAGATATTAAAAATAAAAAAAAATTAAAAAAAAGAGAATTCTACGTATTGGTTTGCAACAGTTAACAAACTTATTATAAGTTTTCTTGTTCATCTTCCAATGTTATGAATGGTATGAAGTGTCAGCAGTGCCCTTCCACTCTCTCCATTGGACAAACAGGTCAGTCCCTACATAAAAGAGTAAATGGGCATAAATCTGATTTTAAAAATCGCAGTACTAAAAAACAGTGGAAGAATATCTTAATCTTCCATGATACCCCGTTGGTGACCTAAAAGTGGCTACCCTTAAACAGAGAAACTTTAAGGGGAGAGTACAGTAAAATTGCTGAAACTGAGTTCATTCACAAATTCAGAGCAGAATACCCCCTGGGTTGAATAGAGACATAGGATACTTATCTCACTGCAAAAGCTAGTTTCTTCTGTCATCAAACTGCAGCATACTTTTCTATCTTTACATCCTGATACCTCCTTTGCTATGCCCCTCCCATCTAATCAAGCTGCACTGTATCTTTGCATCCTGCTTCCCCATCTTTTTAACATCCTTCCCTCCTTTCTGCTGGAGTATAGAGGCTCAGGGATCTCCATTTCTACTCCTATCTGAAGAAGGGAGCTCTGACTGTTGAAAGCTTATACCCTGAAAATTATGTTGGTCTCTAAGGTGACACTGGAATCAAATCCTACAAAAAAAGTTTATTTTGTTTGCATTTGCTTATTAGAGTTAACAAGTAGCCCAGCTTAGAGGAAATAATTTATTTTTTCCTAATTTTAAATAAATGACATTTAGAAAACTTCATCTTTATTTTCCTTATTATGTGTCTGAACTCCCACAAAAATTCACTCAAGATGTGATCTATAACTTTTGGAGTCAATGTAATTATTTCAGTGGCATTTAGCATTTAATCAAGCACTGTACATATTTACCTGAGGGCAAATTCCAGACTAGTAGCAGCATTAAAGAGCCTTAAATTCCTAATTATTTTGCCACCACAAATACATTTATCTATGTTCACAAACTGGAGCCTACTTTACCAGATGTTACTTCATCTGAGGATGTGGGTCCATGAAATCTTATGCCACAATTACTGTGTGAAACTCGAAGGCTCACAAGATTCTTTGTTCTTGACTTGAGTTGTCAAAATCCTGAAACATCAGACTATGACATTTTTATATAACATCATCATTTGTTTACAAATTATTCTTTATCCCATGCGTGGCTTCCTTTGTTGTTCTCGTCATCATTTTTCATATAACTTTCAACTTTACCGTCTCTGCTGGGAAATGATATCATCAAAGTTTCGACAATGTCAAATGCCCAGCCGTAATGTCATGGGGAGAACATGGCTGTAGAGACTATAGTTGCTGGATAATAGTGCTATAAAACTATCCAGCTGATCAAACAAACTTATTCAAATATTGTCTCCTCTTTTAGTATTATGTTACAGTTCAGGTTTTGAAGCTGCAAATAAAAATGTAGTAAAGAGGTTTGCAAGAGCAAATAACTTTATCTATATAACCTCCCCCTCTATTTTGTTGAGTAAACATGCTTGCATAGTCCAGTACAATTTATGTTGAACTTATCTACAAAAAATTACATAGCTAATTTAGTGTTATGATAACTTATTTAAAGCAATTGAAAACAAAGTAATGGCTTGCCCTGTTTAAAGATCTAACTGTGGAAAATCTTGGAATATTTTCTATCATTAATCCACTGAAACAAATAAAGAAAGAGAACCACTTAAGGGGAGACTTTTACACATTTTGATAGAACTTTCTTGGGGACGTACTGGTATCTGGCTGCCCACTGGAGACAGAATCCTGGGCTAGAAGGATCTTTGGTTTCATCCAGTAAGATAATTCTTATACTTCTAAATACAGGTATGCTAACTAGAGATTTGTGAGAAGCTTTTCGGCTGCTGTATAGGTGGCTGCCAACAGAAAGGGGGGCATCAATTGCCCATTCATGAGAAGAAGCAATCTTAATTTGTGTTTTTTGGGTGGTTCAAACTATTCCAAGATCCAGGCCAGTGTTAAAGTAGCCAAGTAAATTTAATTTGATAAGAAAGTAAATGCTGCAATTATATCAAATTTCTCCCAGATTTCTATTTTTAGCATGCGCGTGCGCGCGTGCGCACATACACACGTGCACAAGAACACCCCTACCCAGCCATGGATTCAAATAATATGGAATGTTTACAGACCTAATATCAGCTTATTTTCTGGTCAGAGCAATTTGCTTCCTGCCTATTAGCCTATGACTAAAGCCCTTTACGCACAGACTTTGTAAAATGTTGTAACTACTGGTTGCTAGTAAATTTTTGTGCCATTTCAGACACAACCGGTTTGGCTGCCAGCTGCTAACAGATTTTTAAAAACGTTTTCAGACAAAGCCACTTGTATCCTGTTTGTAGCGTGGGGTTGAACCATTTTTAAGAAACTCTTTTTCTCAAGTTTTCAGTGTGCTTCCCATTCACTGCGGAGTATTGTTTGAAATGTCCGTAATGCTTCTGCAGGTATGAGAGGCAAAGTTCTTGAAGGGCTTTGTGTGTGATAACCAGTGCATGTGCATCCATCCTCTTTCCATGACAAATGTAAATAATATTTTAATTGCTTTTAAAGAAAAGTTAGGGATATTTTATAAGTTTTTCTTTTGTAATTAATTGTCATGACTGAATATAAACTTACTATGCTGGTATGCTCAGCTGTAGAACTGTTCAAAATCTTAGACTTGCAGTTTTGTTTTCCTTTCCTGTACAGGCAAGAGTAGGATGAAGACAGATGTAACATTTTAAGAGAAGCAGAGGGACAATTAGAAAACCTCATTGAGCTCTATACAGATATAGATAAATAATCACTATAGTTTATTTGATGAAAAGCTGATTACTGGTTACTGGCTTCTCTAGTTCAAGGATCTTACAGTATGATGTGAAAGACATCTGCCTGAGACCCTAGAGAGGCACTGCCAGTCTGAGTAGACAGTACAGACTGTGATGGGCCAATAGTTTCATTCAATATAAGGCAGCTCCATATTTTATTATTTTTATTAATATTATTTATAGTACACTTTTCTCACTGAGACTCAAGGTGAATTACACAGTGTAATTGGATGGGATATTCAATAAACAATGTAATAGGACTAGGATGCAGAAATTAAAATCGAGTAATCTTGAATGGCCCTGTCCTGGATAGGCCAGGTGTCACAAACCCACATCAAACTCAGGCTTGGGTTGACCTTCCCCTACCCTGAGGTAAAGCTTCTCCTCTCTAAGCCTATGAAGCTGTATACTGGGCTGGGAAGCTTTCCATAGTGTGGTTGATGTTAAGCTTCAACTTTATTTCTTGTCCCACTCTTCAGTAACATATAAGTATTATGGTTACCCAGCCAAGTCCAAGTAGGGGAAAGATCAGGGGTTTGCGCTTCCCATAAACAGAAACTGGCACACAAGGCTTGGGGAGATTCAAAGCGTATGTCAGGCTATGGGTACAGATCCCTGTACCATTGCCACAAGAAGTCCAAGCTCTTGGTTAAATGGTTTTATTCAGAAATCAAATCATTTCCATATATATATCCATAGCCAACTCAGAAGCAAGAAAGCATCTAAGCAGTACATGTTCCTTGACAGGCGTAGGAACTTGAGGAAAGTACATCTCTAAATACCCAATCACTCCCTCCTCCCAACAAAACCACAGGTTTACACAGGAAATGTTCTGGGAACTTCTTCCAGGGTTTATACATCAGCCTAGACAGGACAAAAAGCATAAGATTAAACTGTAACATTTCAGACAGTGCAAGGTTGCTTCTGGGAGCTTCAAAGGGGAAGGTGGGAGGAAGGAGATAAGCCAGCTGTGTTCTCAGGATGCCTGTGAAACAAAAGCGATGGGTATGGCATTTGCAAAATGATATTAAGATACAGCATTAGCAATGGTTCACAGCAACATACAGAATGAAACAATGGCATGGGTGGTGGGACAAAGACATGACAGCATAACTAAAGGTTTATTTACAAGAAGGTGAAATAAGAAGGCAGGTAGGCAGGTGTTTAAAACTGAAAATAATGTAGAGGTTTTTAAACAGATCACTGATGTAAGACACAAAACGCTTGTTACTGTTCTTAAGTTGCTGGCTTGTATTCAAGAGGTTGGTGTTCTTAGATTTAAAGATGTTAAAGTGATTTCTTTCAGAGGCTGGCACTGCTTCACAAATGCTCCACTTTTAACACACAGACCCAGCACGACTTCCCATCCTCTCCAGACCTTAGGGTACTCCACTGAGTCAAACCCTTTAAAGATACTGGGCAGGCGTTATAGTTATGAGGTATAACCTTGTTCCTGGTGCCGAAGGGGAGACTCCTTTCTACCCACTTCCTTGGCCCACTATAATTCCCAGATCTCTTAAGTCTAAGGAGGAGTGAGTGCTGGTTTTTCCCACTTTAGTTCAAGGACTAAAAGTGCTTCATAAACATTACTTCCTCACACAGAGGGCTCTCTGGCTGACCCTTTCTGGTCAGAAGCCAGACTCCAACTCCTCTCACTCCTTTGTTTACTCCAACTGTCAGCCCCTCAACATTCTATCACCAACTGCCATTTCAGGCCAGCCCCAAAAGGGGGGGGGCATGTCAAACATCCTCTTTACTGTCTGGCAATCCCAGCTTTTGAAGCTGAGTCCATTACATCAGGCAAGCCCAATCTCTTAAGATCTAAGTTAAGCAGGGTCAGCCTTGGTTGGGAGACCGCCAAAGAAGACCAGTCTCGCAGTGCAGAGACAGTCAATGGCAAACCATCTGTAAACATCTCTTCCTAGTCATTACATCCTACGGCCCATGCTGGATTGTGTCACTTCCCTCAAACAGGCACCGGGGGGCCAACCTTTCCTTGCTTACAGACAGCCGGCTAACCTAAAACAACTACTCGCCCACAATTATAAACTGCTTAACAGTAACATAGACTCTGGTACCAAGGCCTGCAACAAACCAAGATGCCAACTTTGCTCTCATATAGATCCTAGCAACACCATCAGTGGATCCAACAACATCAACCATACTATCTCAGGTTCATACTCCTGCTCATCCTCCAATGTGATTTACGCCATCATCATTTGACAGCAATGCTCTTCCACCCTCTACATTGGACAAACTGGCCAGTTCCTTCAACAAAGAATTAACAGACGTAAGTCTGACATCAGAAACCACAACATTCAAAAAACAGTGGGGGAACATTTCAGCCTTCCAGGATATTCAGTTGCTGACCTAAAAGTAACAATTATCCTGCAGAGAAATTTCAGAGGGAGATTAGAAAGAGAGACTGCTGAATTGCAACTAACAACAAAGCTCAAGACAATACATCTACCTGGATTGAATCAAAACCTAGGCTTCCTGTGTCATTACCAATGCTGATTTCTCCACACCCACTACCCCTCTGCATACCACCCCCATCCAGTCATGCCTGCTGTTGTGATTCACTGGCTATTGTCATTTGGCATCTGAAATCATTTTGCTCTCCAAGATATAAGGACAGATGGAGTCACATACTAGCTGTATCTGAAGAAGTGAGCCGTGACTCTCGAAAGCTCATACCCTACCACAAATTTTGTCAGTCTTATAAGTGTTACTGGACTCTTGCTCTTTTCATCATACGTAAATGTTGCTTAAATTTTTTTTGTTTAACCTAGTCTGCTTGAAGGGGGTGCTGCTTGGAGGGGCAAGACAGACTGACTTCCTGGTATGCTTGCATGTAAGGTCTGAGCTAGAGATTATGTCTGGCATGACCCTGACCCAACTCTGATATTAGCATAGTCAGAGGTGGCATCAGGGAACTGAAGATTCCTAGTTTGCCAGGTCCCAATTTGTTGTGGGACTGTGGCTCAGAGGCAGGAGGGGCTACCTCCCCATGCTGTATTCCCTCAGGATATATAATCTAGTTTGGACTTAAGACAAGTTACAAAGTTGGGACCATGCTGTACTTGAAGGAGCTGCTGTGAGTTAAAATCTTAAAGCTGTCTTAAACCTACCAAAAATATATGGGTAATAAATTATCCAAAAGATCCACAAGTTACTAAGCCCTGTGTCTGCTGAAAATGTTACCATTTCTGAATACCACATTCTCATCTATTCCACTTTTGCTGCTGAAATCCGTTTCTGTAAGACCTTGAATAGAGCCTGTCATTGCAAGAGTCATGCCTTATAACAATCCAGATAAGCTTCAGTCTGTAATAGAAATGTCTCCTTGCTACCTCAAAAGCCCAGTTCCCAGGTGCTTCTTTTTCATTTCACATTACTTTGTCTACATCACTACTGAATTATGAAGTGAATCAGTGATTGATTAAAAGATCCATTACTGGCTTGATTTCTATCCTTTCTTCACCATCTTTGTATCATTGCAGTATTTTATATTACCATACAATTGATTCCATTTGCATTTTCCAGATGCACTGTTGCATGTATTAGACTCAGAAAATATCTTCTCGCTATAAATAAAACCAGAAGTTATACAGTTGTCATTTTGAATTAAGCTAGCAATGTTTTCCTTAAAGAGAAGAGTGGGAAATGGGCACACTGCCCACTGTCCTGAAATCTTATGTTCCATAAAGTTTTCCAAATCATGAAGGCTTAAATTAATGCTCTGAATTTACAGCATATTAACATGAACTTTGTTGTAATTCAATTTCCTGACCTCTTTTCCTTCTCATGAATTAAAGCCTAGTTTAACATGTTAAGCTTCTTCCATATACTGCACTATGAGAATAGGGTCTCTTTCTTATTTCACATGTTTATACAAATATGCAAATAATCTTGAAGCAACAACTTATTGGTTATAGGTGCCAGCTTGTCCAATTGTGTGGAATAACTTTCAGCTTGTTGTCTGAGGATTCTTGGAAGTGCTTGTACAACCCTTATCCTCCTGGCTGCTTAAATCTGTGTGGGTGGAGGGGTTTTTTCATTGACTGGGTCCAAGTAAGTACATACTTGAGAGAAGGGTGGTCACTCCTGCCTTGCAGCATGCAGTAGTATGTCCACTCCTAAAAAAAACCCTTCTCTGTATCTAGGAGATATGAATAACTACGGTCCAGTCAAATATACCATTCCTGAGCAAAGTGATTGAACGAGTGATGGTTGAGCAACGTCAGGGATTCCAGACTGAAGTTCCTTGTAGGGATCAGTTCCATTCTGGTTTTGGGCCTGGTTATGGGACTGAAACAGCCTTTGCTGGCCTGGCAGATGACTTGTGCCAAGAGATGAACAGGGACAGTGTGATCTTTTTAATTCTTCTAGACCTCTCAGAAACTTTTGATACCATGAATTATGGTATTCTTCTGGACAGGCTTTTGAGGTTGCAAGATGGAGAACACTGTTTTGTGGTGCTTTCAGTGCTACCTTGAAGGTAGGATTCAGAATGTGGGGCTGGAAGACTGCTGCTTGGCCCCTTGGCCTCTGGGGTTCTACAAGGTTTCATCTTGTCTCCCATGTTTTTTAATATCTATGTGAAGCCACTGGGAGAGATCATCTGGAGATTTTGACTAAGCTGTCACCAATATGTGGATGACGCTCAGCTCTTAATATGTGAATGGTCACACTTCCAGCAAGTCCTAGGGAGACTGTGGAAACTGTGAACCGGTGCTTGAAGGCAGTTTTGGAATGGCTGAAGGTTAACAAGCTGAAACTTAATCTTCACAAGATGGGGGGAAGGTCTAACCCAGGAGCTGGGGTATCTCCTGTTCTAGGTGTGGTTGTACATCCCCTAAAGGAACACATTCATAGCCAGAAGGTGCTGCTGGACCCATGCCCCCCATTGCATAAACAGGTGGCAGCAGTGACCAAGGGCTCCTTTCACCAGCTTCAGCTAGTGAGTCAGCTGAGGGTATTCCTGGGCAAGAAATATCTTGTCACTGTGAGTATACACTGGAGTGGGTTGTAGAGACCATATCACTCCAGTCTTGTTCTTATGCTGGTTCCCAAATTGCTTCCTGGCCCAGTTCAAGGAGAAGGTATTGTCCTTTAAAGCCCTGTACAGCTTGGGGCCAGCATACTTGAAGATCCTTTTACTCCCAGATGAACCTCCTTGACTACTCCAGTCATTTTTTGAGGCCTTGCTTTTGATAATCTCACCATCTGAGGTTAGACAGGTGGCAACTTGAAAAAGGGCCTTCTCAGCTGTGACTCTGAAACTTTGGAAATCCCTCCTCAGTGAGATTTGTTTGTCTCCCTCTATCATTTTCTTCTGCCAGCGAGTAAAGACTTTGTTTGGTATTCCCTGTTCGTGGTTTTTTTTTATATGTATGTGTTTATATGTTTTATTTAATTTTATTAAATATTTAATATATATTTGTATTTTAAATACATGTGTTGTTTTAAATATTTTAATGTTAGAAATGTTTTAATGTTTACTGACGTAGGGAACCTGAATGAGATGATAAGGTGGCATAGAAATGTTCTAAATAAATAAATAAACTTGTTTTCACTTATTTACTTAAATTTGGATTGGGGAGACCTGGATACATATCTTGGGTCAGTCACTAAGATCTTGGGCCAGTCACTCTCAATCTCTCAGCCTAACCTAGCAGTTGAACTGATCCTGTAAAGGATCTTACAAAGGATGTGCCCTGAATTTCTCTCTGATAGGGGAGCATAATTTTTTTTAAAGTGTCCTCAGAAAACATGGGTTTGGATCCAAAGTCCACCTTTCACAAGTGGAAGGGTACATCAGTGAATATGAGATGAGATTTTTGCTATTCTCTTTTCCATCTGCAGTCTATGTTGTGAGCAAAGAGTTGAAATGGAAAGGAGAAAGCATGAAAGATCTCCTTGAGGTTCTTTGGATCTAACTCCGTGCGAGGTGGCATATTTTATATCACATACTATCATCTCAAAAGACACTAAAAATATCATTCAAGCTATATACCTCTTTTTCTCATACTGTTTTCTTAATTTCAGGTAACTGTTACAACTATTGGTTACGGAGACATTGTGCCTCAGACGTGGATAGGAAAAACTATTGCATCTTGCTTTTCTGTATTTGCAATTTCATTTTTTGCCCTTCCTGCGGTATGCACTTAGAATTATTCTCTATTGAATTGCGTCTGGGACCTAGAAGGGGGAGGAAAGTTTAATCAGAATTTGAAATGTTTATTCTCTGTATGATTAACCACTCCATCATTATTCTATGGAGCTATTTTTGTATTATGACAGTATGAAGGGAAACATTGAAGTGTAGTGTTTAGTGTTTGTAGTTCATTCCCCCCCCCTTTTCTTTTTCCACCCCCCTTTGTCCCTTCCCTCTCCCCTTTCCTTGTGATAGTCTGGTGTAGTGTTTTGTAGTTATGAAAAAAAAAAAAAAGAATTATTCTCTATTGAGTAGTATGGCAGTGCTTCTTCTTCGTCTTCTGAATGCCCAGAAATGATTCAGATTAATTTTACATATTTATTTTATGGAATGCTTTCATCTTAAAAATGCTTACTTGTGATTTTAATTTTATAGTAGTTCCATATTGTTGTTGTTGGTCAGTGAGTTGAATAGAATGAGCTGATGGAACAGATCTCTCCCCTGCAATCCTCTGTCACGACAGATGCAGTTCATAAGAACCTTTCGTAACAGAACTGGCACGGTGAGGGTACAGTCTCAATAGAGAAAGGGGAGATAGAGAGAGGGGAGATCAGCACAGCTCAACACTACACTGTTGCTTTCTGTTTTCATACAAATACTGATACAAGAGTAGAAGGGTGATTTCTGATGTTTTCTTGTCATTCTGTACTCCCAACCTCATGCTGCATCCCATTCTGTTGCTGAAGATCCCCTGATGGTTTTTGGTTGGGAGGGGGTGAATAGATCTTTAGAGAGAGGGCAGAGATGTCCACTGTGTGCACTTACTGCATTACTAAACCAATTATGCAGACTAACAGCGCAACCCTAAGCAGAGTTGCTCCAGCTTAAGCTTGCTGATTTCAATGGGCTTAGACTAGAGTTACTCTGTTTAGGATTGCACTGTAAATCTGAGCAAAAGACAAATATATGAAAGTGTTTAATTTCTGTAGATTATAAACAATTAAATATAGGATATGTTACCAGCCAGAGTGTGACATATGATGCTGGGAAATATGTCTTCAGTTTACGAGAACCTCAGTTTATGTTCCAGATTTCATTTCACAAAACAAACAGACAGACAGACAGACAGACAAACCCAGAGAGTCACAGTAAAAGGACAAAAAAAGAAGCAGGTTCATTGTGTTCATTGTACATTGAACAGGTTTTTGTATTTGGTTAGTTATGCGCTGTTTGCTTCTTTTTTTGTCCAGATTCCATTTCAGCTAATTTCTTATTTTAAAAAGTATTTCTGCATCATGATGGTGGATTTTTTTTTGTTGTCTTTTAAAATTACTCTATTTCTTAGGGAATTCTCGGCTCTGGATTTGCTCTGAAGGTACAACAGAAACAAAGACAGAAGCACTTCAATCGACAAATTCCAGCAGCTGCTTCTCTCATCCAGGTGGTACATTGTCTTAAAATTTATATTTCCTGAACACAGTTTGATCCAAGTCTATTTCTTTTTCTTTTTTAAAAAATGCTATTTTGTTTATATTTGTTATGAGTCCAGAAGATGCTGTGGGAGAGTCACACATGGGTCTGGGTGACTGTGAATGAAATCCTAAGTAGAGTTTCTCCCATTAAAATCAGAGGGTTTAGACTGGAGTAACTCTGTGTAGGATTTCACTATGTAATACTTTAATATTTCCTTTGCTGTTACACATACACTATATAGCTTGGGGAGCATTTCCAATCAATTAGGAGCTTTTCTGAGGTAGTATTGTGCATACCTTGTTTATTTAGCTGAGATGGCATTCCAGTCTATTGCATTTTTGCATGTACTTTATCAGAATTAGTGTGTTTCAAGCAATTGTCTGAGGCTTTTATGGTTGGAAATAGTAGTGGATAGACCAATCCATGTCCAGTGCAGAATGGAGTCAATTTTAATTTTGAATTCTTTCTGAACGGAGTCCTTCTCACATTCTGGTTGATAGTATCAGGAATATGATTTGGCCTAGAGGCCTATATACAACCAAGCCCTGCTGCAAACCTTCCTGCTTCTCTCCTTTCCCTGAACTTAGTGAGGTGAGAGGGTAATGTGGAAGACTCATGGCAATTAATATATGTTTGGTAGAGTAAAAATTCAAGCCCGGAAACATTCAAACATTATAAAAGAGAAAATGAAGACGTCATAGAATCTATAGCAAAGATAATTACTGGAAAACATATCACATAGCTATAGAGGTAAACATCTTTACACAGTTAATATATGTGTAAACTTTTGGCATGGAATAAAGAGGTTTTGAAGATATTGAACAGTGAACTGCTGGAATGGAGAAAAGGCACAATGGGTTGGATCTTACCTAGGGGTGTGTACTCAAAAGGATTCGGGTTTCCCACTTTGGGTTTACTGAAGCAGGAAAAAAATTTGGAAAAACCCAATTCCCGCAGTGGCAAGCCACTTTGAGATTGGGGTATTTGAACTGCTTTGGTATACTTTGGAAAGATTTGGCCATTGTTTCCAATGGGAAACGCTGCTCCTGGCTTTCTCGGGGCCTGGGGGTGCATTTTCTTTCCAAATCATACCAAAGGTGGCTGGGACCTTCTCCTAACTCTCCTCTCATGACCACCCAAGCTTCAGAACAATTGGACTTCGAGCTGCCATGTCATGCCCCCCCAAAGAAGCTGCCCCTGTCTGCCTCCAGTCTCCATTCCCTATAGGGAAAAACAAGGGGGCTTTCTAGGTGGCTGGGGGTTGCATTTTACAAGCAAAATGCACCAAATTTTTAGGGGACCTGCTCCTACCTATCCTCTCATGACTCCCCAAGTTTCAGGGAGATTGGACTTCAGAGGGGGCATTCTATAGCTCCCAAAGAAGGTGCCACTATCCTCCTCCAATCTCCATTATTCTCTGTGGGGAAAACTAGGGGGCTAACCAAGGAACTCTTTAGGGGAGCCAAATAGGGAGATGGGGTGGCATTTTGCAAGCAAAATCCATCCAATTAGCAATTATAAATTGAATTAACAACAACAACAATAACAACAACACCACAACCTCCTCCCCCCTACCATTGTGAGTCACTACAACCCCCTCCTCTCCTCTCCCATTGGGTAAAAAAAAGCAGTACTTTTCTTGCTATTTGCAAACTGCAAGAAAAGTGCTGCGGCTGCTGCCACTCTATCCAAAGCTTTCCAAAGCATTGCTTTGATATTGCCAAAGCGGCTCAGCAATGCTGGGGCCAATTTGGAAATGCGAAATCATTCCGAATCTGGCCCGATTCAAGTTAAAAACCCGAATCAGAAACTCAAAGCGCACACCTCTAATCTTACCCCATTTTCCCATTTTCTTAGCAGTCCCTTGTGAGTGACAAAAAGGTGATGTCAGAGTTTGGGGACCTACATGGATAAAATCCTATGCAACAACAATGAGAGAGAAAAAGAGAGAGTGAGCGAGCTGCTGTGTGCTTAGAAGTCCCCCCCCCCAAGCTTTGGTTGTTCTTGTATAATTGTACTTTATATTTTATGAGCTGCTTTGGCTCTCCATTTGGGGAGAACAGCAGGATATAAATGTGAATGAATAAACTTGAGCAGCTGCGGCGAGGAGGGGAAGTAGACAAAATAGCTCCTCTTGACCTTTCTGACAGTAGCATTTCCACTAGCTCAAGAGGCTCTCTTTTTTATGGTTTTCTTCATGTGGGTTCCCCAACATTGGTATGGGCTGTTCAGCGCTAAGAGGGGCATGCTTGGAAAAGATGGAATAGAGTCACCTCTCCTAACAACTTCCATTGGTGGTGCATAGGAACCAAACAATTCATTTTCAAATACTATTAGGTTAGCTAAATTTTTGCCAATTTAGTACCAGTAGTAGAGACTGGATTCTTTGTGACAGCAGTAAAGTGTGTTGTTCTGTATTAGGTAATGTATGCAATCTTGGCTTACTGGCTAGTAGTAATGTACAGTTGTTTTTAGAAACCCTCTTAATTAATCTCTTGTGAAATTCTAACATATTTCAGACTGCCTGGAGGTGTTATGCATCAGAAAACCCAGACTCTTCTACATGGAAAATATACATAAGAAAACCTTCAAGGAATTATCACTTGATGTCCCCTAGTCCTAAACCAAAGAAAACAGGGATGGTATCGGTAATGAGCTAGGTTTCCATTTTCTTTGGATACTTTTCATGGAATAGTGCTAAACTGGACTTCTTTGTTTGAGAAAATAACCGGGGGGTGGGGGGATGGGATAGCATTTTCCATATTGTCTGCAGAGCATTCAGCCTATATTTGCATTGAACCATATTTGCAATGAAAGATATTCTTCTAATAGTGTAAACACACAGTCATGTATATGTGGTTTGCTGGGCAGAGCTGGCTAGCTGATGAAACTGTAGAAGTGGTATCAAGAAACATGGTTATTTTCCTGATCCTCAGTAGCATGAGGCAGGTGAAAATTTCTAGGGGAGAACAAAGTGTCCGCCTCCTTAGTTTCTAAGGAGGTTTCCAGTAGCATTGGAGGATGAAACTATCCTGCAAGGATGTTTTTTTCCGTATGGAAGGCAGAATCGATCAATTATCGATAAAATATGATGAAGACAAAAAATGAAGAGAACTCAAATATGCCTGTTCTAAGACTGTATCAAGGCTCAAGAAAATGGTTGAGCAATAGTCCTTGTCAATAAATTTAATTGTTTGTTTGGTATGGAATGAATGTTTTACTCCCAAGAAAAAATAGCCTGGAGCATACAAGCCATTTAAAAGGATAGGAAAAACTATTGTAAGGCTTCTGTAGGGTTTTCATAATTTTAGGTTCTGTTTGCTAGAATTTCTTAGGAGTTGATTGGTGTACCCAGTACATTGTAATGCTGTGTGGGCCACTTTTGAAGAACAGTTACAGATAAGCAATTTGATTTTATGCAGACTTGCAGTTTTAAATTGAAATTTAATGTCAAAGTTTTGAGATTAAAAAAACCTATCGTTAAATTTGTTGTAATACAAAGCTCTGCAATAACATCTAGTAATTGTTCATTAGTTAATTGTTTTATGTGTTATAATACACCTTGAGTTTCAGTGACAAAAGTAGGCTATATATGAAGTAAATAAATAAAATAAAATGGATAATTTTACCTAGCTTTGGCAACAAGCTACTACTGAATCAAAGAGATGTAAAATACCATGAAGGTTTGACAATATTTATACAACTGTGGGCATATCCCATATGGCAATATGATACTCTCAGTAGCAGCTTCTATAATAAACCAGTATCTTAATATGGATGTAGTGGTAATTTGAATGGTATTTCAGATGTTGCTCTTTCTCTTGAAGAAAACTTTTTCAAGGAATATAAGTGTTTTTCTGGACTAATATAAAATTCCTTACACATTGCTATAGAGGTAAAAATCTTTACAAAGTTAATATACGTGTAAAATTTTGGCATAGAATGAAGAGGTTTGGAAGATTAGCAATATCAACGTCCCCCCAGTAGTAGCACTGTCATCCTTAATTTGACCCCCTTTAGGAGGAAGTCATTGCCCATGTGTTGAACAACCCTCGAAATAAGATTCTTACCTGATACTTGGAAGCTGCTTATTGTCAGTCTCTGTCAGAATGCAGCTTCTTCCCTGTGCTGGTATTAATCAACAGTGGAATCCAGTTGTTCAAATATTAATGAATTCACTTGTAAAATAATTATATACGTCAGTTATAATTTATATGTGCAAATGTAGTAAGTTAAAATGCTTTTATTTATCATACTTTCAAAGGATAATAAATACTTAGCAAAACTAGATTCTCAGCTCATATAGATACCTCTAAAGTCAGTGATAATAAACAATGGTTCATCTTCATGGCTTCTGTGCAGGCACACATTGGGACTACACACATACAAGCCAGCCACAGAGAAGATTTCCAGAGCTATCTAGAAAATTAGGAGTGCCCCACCTCCCTTTGGCACTTTCCCACCAAAAACATTACATAACCAGGAGGAGGGGTGCTATACCCTCAGTTGTCTTTTTGCTGTTGCAGACAGAGGATCTTCATTACTGTTCTCTGCCTTTCCTTCATCTCATCCATGTGGCTGAAGAAAATTATTTCTTTTTTTTAACCCTCAATAGACCTTTATTTGCTATGAACTTTTGTAAGTTCAGTTTACTACTTCAAATATCTGTGTGTTTTGCAGCATATAACTGTAGTGTGTGTGATGAGTCTGTTCCTTTAATCTGGAGCTGGACAACCCTAGTCCATGCTAGGACTTAAAAAAAAAGTAGTGGCTGTTACTGTGAGCTAAGCTACAAGAGACGAATTACACAAGGAAGAGCACATGAAGGAAGTTGCAATGTTAGCTGGGAAGCTGAGTTTTAAAAGCAATCGGAAGGCTTTGTCAATTTCCCCTTTCTACAGAGCCAGGGAGATCTGGACACTGAAGGTTTATTTCCTATTCACCTCTTAGAAGGGGAGGTGAAACTGACAGAGAAATTAACAAACTCTCTGAGCTGCAATCTCTGGGCTCTGTAGAGAGGGGAAATTGGCAAAGCCTTCTGATCTCTTTTAAAACTTAACTTCCCGGCTAACATTGTGACTCCCTTCACGTGCTCCCTTCAGGAGCTCCTCCTCATGTAATTCGTCTCTTGTAGCTTGGCTCTGTGACTTCACAGAGACTGAATTCTTCAGTCCAGATAGGCAACACTCTATGGGCAGGAACAGACTTGTTGTCAAATCCTTTACATACTGTTCTTATTTTTTCACATCTGTGTTGCTTTGTAGGCTCAAAAGACCCAAGGTCTTCTCCACCTCTCCTCTCAGGGAAGATTGCCTGTCCTCCCATTCATTGAACTATTCAGTTCAGTATTCCCCTTGAGATTGAAAAAAGGCTGTTATTTTTGAGGGCTCCTTGTTTGTTAAGGAGGACAGATGGAAAAGCCTGTTTTAGGTCCATATCATCTAATAGTGTATTGTAGTCTTTATAGTTGTGCTTGGCTGTCTTATTCACACCTATCTCTCCCCTTAATGCAAAGAGCTCTTTGCTGGTGAGGGTGCATACTGCTAGTGACGGAATTCCAACACCTTGGATGTTTATAAAACGTATGACAACTAGGGTATTCTTCTTGAGGCTATAATATAGTTTTCCCCTCTGGTCTACTGATGGTTGGCTACAGATCCTTTCTAGGGCAACACCTAAAAAGAGTTTCCTTTGCCTTTTCAGTCTTAGTTGATCCACATTTTACTAAGATTATTCAGTGTTTTCACTTTTTGTGTTCTTATATACCTGTATGTGTCACCCTGGCAGAATGTTTGCTTTAGTTTAAATTTCACACTTCAATGGATACTCAAATTTGTTTTTTTCTTTCCTAGGCAGAGCATATATGCACCATTCCCATGCTTTCAGTGCTCTGTTCATCCCAGGGCACTCTTGTGATGCTGTGACTCTGAGATTTAGTGCCATCTCAGAGGCTGCTTCTGTGGTATAGGGACCCTACTATGATGCTGTGCCTGTAGATGGCTCCTGGTCTTCTGCAAAATGACTTTGCTATACTACTACTACTACTTTCACCAAGAGTATTAGATGTACTTCACATGTCTTTGTCTTTTGTTTTACTGCAAATACTCCATATGCATTGCAATGCAATGCATTGCAATGATGTTTCCTCAATTAACTGGTGCCAACTCCTAGATACTCTGATTGGAGCCATGGGCGATTTGGCCTTGCGACACTCTGTGATGGTCCATGGCCTACCCTTTTGTTTGCTCCTTTGCTGCCAGGGATCATCATCATTGGGGAATGCCACTGGCAAGGTAATCTATTTTTATGTTTTATCTCCTGGCTGTTTTTTGCTGCTTGAATAGTTCTGCTAGCAGCACAAGGTTCATTGGTGGTTCATACTGTCTATCCTTTCTTTGGCCCCATCACGCCTGCTTCACTGTTTTCATTATTCTAGTGTGGAGCTGCTTTGTTTTCATTCTCACTGATGACTTTGACAGTTTTGTTCAGCTCCTTTTCTTGCACTATAGCTGTAGACTCAGTTTTTTCTGAGTAGCAACTGCTGCTCCTTGACTACCGTATCTTGCACCTCTATGTGGCTATAGCAGGACGTGGACCCTTCTTCTTTTGCTGTTGACTATGCTTGGTACTCTTCTTGGATCACCAAGGACATTTAAAGCAGGGTTGTAACCCATTGTAAACTTTTTACACTTCCCTTGTGCTTCATTTTTAGCATATAGCACTTCCACCTCTGGAATGAGGACACTGGGGGTTTCTAACCTGCATCTCCTCCCATTCATAGAGTTTCACAATGTTAATGTGTCCAGTGCCCTGGCCAGGATTCCCTACCAGAGTTGGCTTTCAGCCCTCATGTCTCTCAACACTATCAGTTGCATTAGTTGTTCAGGTTCCAACAGAGACCTGGCAGTATCCTTACACAACCCTTTCTTTGGGGGTTCTAGAGACTATCACACTTTCCCTTGAGTGCGTGACTGTTCAATGCCCTTTACCTAGTACAGCTCTCCCCACTAGAGTGCTGTTTTTTCCTTGCTGCATTCCTGCTTGTTCTTTGGCAGTGACACTTTTAGAGCGCTCCCAGCTTCTTTAGAAGCACCTCTGAGTGAATGTCAATGAGACGCTAAGCATTTGTTGGGAAAGTGGTCCTCCATAGTCTTTGAGAGCTATTCAGTCAGTGAGCTTGCTACTTTCCCACTGTGGGACTGCACAGAAACCATGAAGATGAAAACTGGGTTGGCCTTATCTGTAACTGTTGTTCATTTAGTGGTCTTCTGTGCAGGCACACATCCCTCCCTCCTTCCCTGCTGTGAATTCTTTGGAATCTTAGTTTCGGGGGGGGGGGTGTCCTCTGGAGGCAGCATGGAGAGAACTGCAGGAATAGTGCCCCTCCTCCTGGACATGTGATTTTTTGGTGGGAAAGTGCCAAAGGGGGGGGGGGGCTCTTAGTCTTTTAGAAAGCTCTGGAAATCTTCTCCATGGCTGGCCTGCATGTCCCAATGTGTGCCTGCACAGAAGACCACTTGATGAACAACAATTACAGGTAAGTGCAACTCTGTTTTCATATCAGGACTAATTACTCCAAATCTGAAAAGCTGTCCCTCTGTTCCAAAGAAAATTAAGGACAATTATTTTGTCTTCTCATTTCCCCCTTTTCCATTCAATTCTCATTGCACTGAATCATTAATTAGGGTGAGTCATTGTTAATGTATCAGAGGCTGTTTGCTCCCCCCCTTTTTGAAGATCATGATTTGGATTCTTGCTTTTGTTAGGTGAAAAAGAAGAAGTTTAAGTCAGAAAAAGACAATGGACTTAATTCTTCTGACAGAATGTTACCTGTTCCACAAATCACATATGACCATGTGACAGATGATAGGAACTCTGAAAACTTTCACCTGGATGCATATGAAAATTCTGGTAAGAATTTTGATCAGAACAAGTAAGGAACTGCCATTTAAGTAGAGTATACTAGACAGAACAACCTGCTTGGTACCTGAAACCGATGTAACTGAACTCTCTGACACAGTGATGGGCATTTATGATAACACAAGTCATTCCTAGCTGTCCTAGGAAGCTTGCAAGAGGGTGTTCTGCTTTGTGATCATCAGTTTCAACCCTGTGGAAACTGATTGTGTAGCTCTGTACCAATGCAAATTGCTTCATAGGGGTGAAATGCCATTTCCCTGTCTTTCAGGTTCTAACCCTCATTACATCTTACTTCTTCCCATATCTTTGCTTTCACTTCTTACAGATATAACACAACTACAAACTGTGTTTGTTAATAACATAATGGTACTAATCCACCATAGTTGCAGGTTGTAGCATATCAGTAGGCCTTGCAGTCATTCTGCCCCTTTCTAATAACTCTTTAAAACATGGCACATCAGGTGACAACATCAAACTTTTTATGTTTAAATAACGGTTATGTAAAAACAAAGTGAAAAATATAAGGTAAATCATAAACCTGCATATGGTCTATATAATTTACAGTCCAATCTTAAGGCCCCTTCTGGTGCCATCAGCTGCACGTCAGTGTAAATGCAACGCCGCTCATCTGCTTCCTAAGGACTTTTGCAGGAGAGCTGGGCTAGTCAACCGAGCCTAGGAAGGCACAACCAGGAGTGAATACACCGTCATTGCCCAGGCAATGCCACTAGGATCAACCAATTGCAGGGCAGCAGCAATTGACAGCACTGTGAGTGGCAGGGGAAGGCATAGCCAGTTCCAGGCCACGTTTCCCATCCCAGCTGCCACACCCCCGCCCTACCAGGAGAGATCCCCACAATCAGGCTTGCCGCACTCCAACAGAGGCGCCTGCCCTGAGAGGAGCCCCACCCTGGGAGGTAGTACACTGATGGTGCAGACGGGGTGCTCGCCCACCCGCTCATCCAACCCCATTCCCAACAAGGGGCAGGCTGGCGACAGAAACACTGCTCGCTTGCAAACTCCACTACCACTGCTGCTGCTGCCCTAAGAAACATGTACCTCCTCCCTGAAAAGTGAGCCCAGAAAGGCAGCAGGACCTGACGAGGGTCGCACTCGCAGCCTGCAGGACTTGGGATGAGCCCCCAGGTCCCTGAGGGGTAGGGGGGGGTTCCTTAATAAATGACAGGAATGGCCATTGGAAACCATGCAAGAGGCTAGAAGGCCCATTGGCTGTGATGGGAGCGACAAACGCCCACGGACTTGCAGCAGCTCCATTTGAACACATCATTGCATCACTGCGAGGAGAATGCGGGTTGGACCTCGAGAGCCATGCTCCAGTCCTGTGATGATGCCGACCAGAGTGGAATGATGGCCTGCAGGACCGAGAAACTGCTCCAGGGGCTGTCGTCTACACCCACGTGCCAGATTCCCTAAGTCCACCCCTGCCTCTGCAAACAGTGAAAAGGAGGGTGGTCCATCCTCCCAGAGGAGAAGCCCCAGAGATCCTAAGATTTCACTCCACATCTCCCATCTTCTGGCAGCAACCCCCTTTCCCCTGTATGTAGTGATCATCTGCTTGGCACATCAGATGCCCCCAGCTCTGTCTATCAGAGAATGAGAGTCCTCGGTGGTGCCCCCTACCCCGCCAGACATACAGTGGGCCACACTACAACTCCTGCCCCACTGCCTGCAGTTACATGGGGAGGGGGGAGGGGAGAGGGAAGCTGGACAGGGCCCAAGGCGCTCCTTCTGGCAGTGCCACCTACCCCATCTATCCCAGCTTTGAGCCAGGAATCATTCGCTGGGATGTGTGAAAAGACACTATGGGGAGTTAGTGGCGGGAGGGGGGTGGCTACTGTCGTCTACAGGCAAGCAAACAGACAGGCAGTTAATTGTTTTTCAACACATTTTATTAAACTGGAAAAGGTAAAGAGGTTGTCTGGACATGTGTCTTGCCAATGTCCTTCAACTGGAAAGGGACCAAAAGGCAGTTTGTGCAGCAGTCAGAGCTGCAAAATCCATTCCTTGTCCTGCCCTCGCAGGAGTGAGGTTGAGATGTGGGCTGCCTTGGGGAACTGCTCCCTGGACCTGAATGGCGCTCGAGCAGGATCACCAGAGGCTGGAAGAGCCATGCTCCTTGGTCTTCCTAATGAGTTGGGACCTGCCTGCAAGGGAAACAGACACATGTGTAGCAAGGGACTGAGCCCTGTTCGAGCTCCAGCCCAGTCTGCCACATTTTGGGAGGGTGTCCATGGTTGGGAGCAGCAACGATGGCAGCTCCCGTGTTACAGATGCAGCATGCAACCAGGTGATGCATGACCGTCTGGAGAGAAAGTACTCTGCATTGAGATGGTCTGATCCTTGAGGGAGACAGTCAAGGGCTGAGCACCCACCATCAACCGAGAGTTATGAAAACCCAGTCACCCTGACCTGCAGCCATTCTTCCTCTTCCGGGAAGAGCTCTGGCTGAGGGAGTCTGAACAGAGCCCCCAAATGGGTACAGGTCAAGAGCAGTTCCCTGGGCAACTGCCTCCATGGCAGGCAGGTGCTGCTGCCATCGCCCCACCAGCAAGCCTCACCTGCAGAGGCTGGCGTTTGGGAGGGTGCAGGTGAGGGGGCCAGCTGGCGCAAATGAGTGAGCCACGGTGTCCGCTGCCCCAGCTCCTTCTCACCTGTCAATGCTCTCTCGCCCCTTCCTGAGCCGGGACTCTGGTGTCAGATAACCTGTGACGGGACTTGGGTGGAAATCGTTAGTCAGACATTCTGGATTTAGCTCTTCTTCCCTTTAGTGAGTGCAAAGTACTCCCTGATCTCCTCAAAAGTCTCCCCAGTGCACTCGTGTCCCGCCACCGTGAGCACAATTTCCCGCCTCATGTTCTAAGTCCCTGTAGCAGGGAGCTGCCGGGCAGAGCCTCCGGCCACTTCCCTACTTACCTGGGTTTATAGGTGCTCCGGCTGGAAGTTATGTAGGGTGCTGATTGGGCATATGGAAGGGGGCTTGGTCGCCATGAGTTGCTCATGGATTCATCACTTCAGTAGTTGCCATCCTATGCTCCACTAGACCACATGGGTGGGGCTGGGCATCGGGAGGGGGGAACTAAGTTTTCCTGTTCAATGGGCACCTATGGGCTACGCCACCTTTTTTCCCGGTGTAACTTTTCGCTGCTGTAGGGGGTGTTCCCTGGCCTGAAGCAGCTTTGGAAGCTGACTAACTTGTGGCCCGCCCCCAACCCGCCCACTCCGGTGCAGGAACTTACACCACACTTACACCTCTGTTCAGCTGTCTAGTATGGCCGCTGGCTGCAGTCCACAGCAGTGGTGTGCCTTGCCCAGCTGCCAGCGGAGGGGAGGGTACGCCCATGTAAGTGTGAGTTGCAAAAGTGTAACCCTTAGTCCTATCCTTGAGCACTTTCCACCCCCCCACTTAGGATTGGTCTTGAATTTTGTTTGCTAGATTATGTATAACAAAAGATCTTCTCTTTCTATGTTTCAATGCATAATTGCTATATAAAACTTTAACACTGTTACTGTGAAAGGTAATGTAATCTTCAAACAGGTACTAGCTCCAGTGGAAACAAAGGCTTTCTTTTCCTTCTGACATCTCTTATCTTTCTTCTTTCCTCCCTGTGTTATGTTTTCTCAAAACTTTTACAAGTTTACAGGGCAAGAAGGAATGTTAAATTTGGTAAGTTATAGAAATACATTCACCTACAGCATGCTAGACTACAAAAACTTAACATTGTTTGCAGTGCATTTCATGTGTTTTTACTACTATTAGCTATACATTAAATTCTGCAAGAGACGTGTAACAGGTCACAGTGTGCATTCTTTCATGCAATGAAAGAATTCCATTACTAAAGCAAACAGATCTGAACATATTATAAATAGTTTTTTAACTTACATTATGTATACTTAACATTCTCTTCCATCATTGTAGTATTAAAAATGAGTGAATCTACATTCTTTACCCAGTGCCATTTTTATTGTTTTTAATTAAAATTGTTCAAAGATATCTTACAGAGAATTTTCTAAAGCAAAAAGATTTCAATGATTCAAAGAAAATATAAGAATGAATGCCCTCTTGGCATTTGTAATTACCCAATGATATTTTTAAAACTTGTTCACTAATAATTTTAGAGGCAATTGTTGGCGTCTGCTGGGCCCACTATGCCTGTCTGTTGTTCAGCTGTGCTGTCCTACCTTCCTCCCCAAAGGGTGGGGTCCTCCCTCAGCCTTAGAGTTTGGGGAGGGGAGGGGGTTGCTCCACCTGGTTCCTCCTCCTACCAGGTGGTGTGTGCCTTTCTGCTGCCTAGGTCACACCCACACCATTCATCCCTGGCTTCATGGGGAGGGGTACCTTTATACCCCCTTAAGGCTTTCCCCCACCTCCACCAATCACCCTTCGGGGCTGGCTGGATGTCTGCCCAGCCCTGCCCACAGTGCTCCCAGGCTCTGATGGGCTCCTGGCTTTACAGACAGTCCTGGCTTGCTCCTCCCTCTCTGGGGGGCGCTTCTCCTCACCAGGTGTCCTCGGGCTGCTGGAACTGCCCTCTGACCTGGCACAGGTCTCCCAGCATCAGCCCTGCCATGCTAACCTTCCCCCTGACATTGCCACGCTCTTCGGCCACGGCTCAGCTGGGCTCACAGGTAATGGCCTCTCTGGCAGTGGCATCTGCGTCTGCGGGCTGGCCTCAGTGTCTGCTGCCTCTCAGTGGGCAGTCTCCTCCCTTGGCAGTCACTGCTGCTGCACCTACGGGGCTTCTGGGGATGCTGTCGTCCTCCCCAGTTCCTGTCAGGCCACCTCCTCTCCCGGTGGCCATCCAGGTGTCGCCCCTTCTGTTGTCAGCTGGCCATCGTCTGCTGCCATCTCTTGTAGCCCTCAGCTGATCCCCAAACCCCAGCCACCTCAGCTCAGATGAGTGTGCCTGTGGGCTTGGGGGTGCAGCCCGGCACAGTCCGGCGTGAGTCTTTGCGTCGGACAGCAATATAAATAAACTATGCTGATGTCTTGTGACTCACATGAATTTATATATTCATTAGTGTATCAGATTGTTTTAATATATTTCTGATACTCCTGATTGATCCCACTCTTTCTTCAAATAACTCAGAATGGCATGGATGGATTGCATTTTTTGCCTCAAAACAATTATGTGAGGTATATTAGAGCTACCTCAGGAACACAGACAGTGTAGTCTTAAAGTAAAGTAAATATACTCAGAAGTAAATCCCACTGAGTTTAATGGGGCTTTCCCCCTAGTTTAGTGTGCTTCAGATTGCAGCCTCAGTGATTTTCATGGCCTAAGAAGGAATTTGAATTAATATCTCCGCAAGGCACGTCTGACACTTCAACCTCTGTATCTCAGAGAACATCTTCAGCATAACCTTTCTTAATTTTTTTAAATCTTAAAAGCATAATCTCATATGTTTTATATGATAAGAAGAGTAGGGAGAAAATTGGACATCATGGAGATCGTGTTTCATTGGGGAGAGCCAAGTAGGTTCTGAACTCTCCCATTGAAACCAATGGGACTTAATGTTATTTACTTTTCTCTGTGTTGTAATCTTAGCACATGATTCTTCTAGGATGCTTAGATTAAGTAAAAGTAGAAATTACGTTATCCTAAATAAACAGGTTTAGTACTAGAAGGAGTCACTTTTGGAAAAACTTCTTTTTTCAGATGGCACTGATTCTGCTTGGGCAGGAAAAAAACATTGGGAGGGGAGTAAATAGTATATTGTAGAAGTGTCCTTCTGTTTATGGATGTAGGATTCAACCATAAAAACAACAGATCAGCAGATTTCCCCACCTTTATAAAGATAGGCATTTAATCTGTCTTCTCACATGGGATTTTACTGCAATGAACTTTCATTGTATTCTGTGGAACTTTGCAGGAATGATCTTCCTTGTTTTGATGGTGATCTCTGGCCAAGTCCAGAGATTTTTTAATAGGTCCCTGGGTGTGTATTTCTGAGATCCCCAGAGAAAACACAACTGTGTTTTGCAAACAAAACACAGAAATCGCTTCAAAATTCTGTTTTTTTTTTAAAAAAAAGAAAATTAAGAAAAAAATATTTGGCATAATGAGGAAGGTGCTTTAGTCTTCCCCCTGTGCTGTTTTCCCAACCTGATATGTCCCCAGTGAGCTGCTATTTGCCCTGTTGGGTAAACATAGAACTAATTATCAATACATGTAAGTGGGTCTCTGAAGCTGTTTAAGACTGGGAAAACAGTACAGGTGGGGTAAGAGGTATAAAGCCCTTTCTTCTCTTGTGCCATGGTCCTAATCTGAAACTGGTTCATTTGAACATGGAAATTAAACTCCCAGCTGGAAACTCTCAGTTCATGTCTATACAAAGTCCGTATGACTTTGTAGTATATGTATCAGTCTTGCCTTTAAAACCCATTTTCCTGTCTTTTAAAAACTAAAGTAACAGATGCAATTATGGCCTGAATTGCATTGCTTCCTCTCCACCTGACTTTTTCACTTTCTCTTTATGTGTCCTGTGCACTGTCCTTTTTATCTGTTAACTCAGTCCGGCAGCATTCCTGGACGTCCTTTTCTGCAGACCAGCCATCTTCCAGTTCTCCTCCTTCTCCAGGTAACACTTGCATTTCATTGCTCCATTTCCATTAAACATTCAGACACAGAGACTGAACCTCATTCTGATGCGATTATGGGCACATATATTCAGTAATAGTTATGATTATTTAAATAAAAACACTATTATTGCAAATTGGGGCAGAGCTTTAGCAGTTAAAACTGTATGGTGTAGTGGCTAATGTAGAATACTAGGATCTGAGTAAGCCAGGTTTGATTCCTCACTCTGCCACGGAAGCCTTGGGCCTGTTACATACACCCAGCCTAGCCCACCTCACAGGGTTATTGTGAGTGGAGGGGGGAATGGAGAAGAGAATGATGTAAGCTGCTTTGGGTCCTCACTGGGGAGAAAAGCAGGGTATAAATGAAGTAAAAATTAAAAAAAAAAGTGGTGAGATTTGAAGAAGGGATTTTCCAGTTCATAAGCCAATATGTCATATCAGTAAAATAGCAGTAAAATAAGATGGCTTTCATAAAAGAATGAAACCTAATCAGTATTTTCTGAGATGATGACAATTCATGATAAATGTTTTTCTTCCTCATATTGGAAAAAAATAATTTATATGAAGAGGCTTTATATTGAATCACATAACAGCACAAAAAAGGCGCTCTCTCTTGCAGCTAGATGTTTTCCTGTGCCTAGTTCCCATTCTAAATATGACAGAACCTTGAAAATAAAAAAAATGGGTTGAGCTGCACTTTGTACAGATAAGGCAGACTTTCAAGTACTTCTTTTATCTATCATTTTCATCCCTCTATCCCTTGATCTATCCCTAATACAAATATGAAGGTATACAATATAAATGACATGTGATTTTGATCTGTATATCATTATCCTTACCAATGAGAGTTGGTGTGGTAAGAAGGCTGGGGAGAAGGATTAAGCTTCTACTTCTCTGAGATGAATAGTACTGTAGGAAAAAGAAAGCAGTTCAAGAATGGTTGATTTTATTTCAGGAAAATAGCATGGGGGAAAGGGTACTCCCCCATCACCCTGGCCTCAGTCCAAGTCAATTCATTTCTTCTTCTCTTGGCTGCTTTTAAAGAAAATTGAAAACGCCTGGAGATCTGATCACAGATCTCTAGTGGCTCGTTCCCTCAGAAGTACATTGAATTGTCCAAATGTAGCATGCTATAAGCATATTTGAGATGCCTAAGGTTGTAAAGATCTACAGCTGAATGAACTGTTTTGTTAGAAAATTCATCATTGTAGCATCCCAAAATTCTTTGGTCTAACTGGCCATATAAAATGTAAAGTACATTTAGTGATGAATATTATTTTTGCTTTTTCTTAATATTTTGAGTACACAGAACTGAGTCCCTAAAATACCATTTAACTTACTAGAATTGTCAGCTTGTACAGAGTAAGTTTCAGTAGGCCGTAAAGATTGGGCATTTCATGCCAGAATTGCAGAGGGAAATAGAAACTCAATGTCCTTTTCCTTCTGTGCTATCCATCATGCTCCTGTTGTTTTGATCTAATGTTTGAGTATACTTTTTAATTATTTTCCTTAAATTGACCACTCAAATATTAAAAGTGCATTGAAACTTTTCTGTAGCCTTTAAATATATATAAGTAATACAGCAATTTAACTTTTACCTGCCTGTCTCTTTTCCACAGTGAAAAAAAGCTCTCCATTTTTAGATGCAAACACTGGGCCATTCATTAGGACCAATAGTTTTGCTGATGAACTTGACCTGGATGGCGAGACATTGCTGACCCCAATAACTCACATCTCACAGTAAGTCACAGGCTTCTGAACTATATTGTGATTAATTTCAGACACGTTCAATGAGTACATGCTAATAGAATCTAAAATATCAGGGTAGTTATCTGTGTAAAATTATTTCATATAAAAGTTTGCATCTTGAAGTCTATTTAAACAGTATTGCTGAGCTAGATAGATAGTCTTTCTGCTTGTGAAACAATTTTAAGTAATATTTAGCACTGTGCCTGGTGGATAACCCTACCTTTTCAACAGAAGTTACTTGACTGATAACTGAACAGTCACCTTTGCCCAGTGTTGCAGATAGTCGAAAGATGAGAGAGATCTTTTTTCATCAAGTTGACTGAGGTTGTGTCTGCACTACTGATATCCCATTTAAAAAGTCAGCAAAATACAAATGCAAAACAATTCCATTTTAAGCAATAGTGGCATGATATGGAGAAACCCTACCCCAGTATTATTGTCACTCACAACTATACTGAGGTTGCACACATCTATTGTGCACAAAGAAGATGGGAATTGTTGAAAATCAGATAGTCAAATGTATACTCAGAAACCATGAACTAGACTACTGCAGTGCACTTACATAGGCCTCCCCTCAAAGTCACCTCAAAGACTCCAGCTGATGTAGAATGTAGTTATTATCAGGAACTAGATGGTGAATGCATATTACTCCCATTTTGCAGTCACTCCACTGGCTGCGCATCAGTTACCAGGCTCAGATCAAGATATTAATCATCATTTCTGCAATCCAAACCTCTAATGTATTGTTTATTGGCCTTCCCATTCCTGTTGATTTAAATTGTCTCTCACTGTGTCTTCCTTGAGTTTGAATGAGAAAGGTGGTCTATAAATTACACAAATAAATAAATAAGACAAAGTCTTAATGTAGATGTGGTCTAAGCACAATCAAGTAAAATTCTTGTTCAATTTTCCTGCTGTGTGGGGAAAAAAGTGGATTTCTTACTGAGGGTTAGAGGAGCCCTTGTAAAAAGAATACATTGCAGCTCGGGAGAGCTATAGTGTATAGGGGTAACTGGATAAAATTGTCTTCCCTCCACTCCCTGCTACTCAAGGAGAAGAATGTTTTTTTTATTCCTCATCCTCGCGGTGGGATTTGGTATCTCAAGAAGCTCTGACTTTTGAACTTACACTGTGAAACGTCTTTTTGGTCTCTAAGGTAGCACGGGACTCAAATTCTGGTGTTCTACTGCAAACCAACATGCCTACCTATCTGAAGCTATTCTTACTGCAATCTCTCTATGCTATAGTACGTTTTGTTTATGAGAAATCCCTGACCTCAACAGAGGATTTTGGAGGTATGCAGTGGGCTGCTTGGAGAAGGGCAAGGTGGGGAAGATTGGCTCTTCCAACTCTGTCTGTGAGCTTTTCCACAGAATCCAAACTATATAGTGTGCATAGACAGAAATGCACACTCAGCACCAATTACACAGTTCGTAATGTAATAAAAACAAAAGTGGTTTGTGGTTAGAAATCTCTGCATGAAGAAAGTCTTAAGTTGTCATAATTGACGATGATGATTTATTTCCCAAGGGAATCCACATACAAATGCTTTTTTATGCTCTTGTAAGTTTGGCTGCAAATGTTTCTTTCTTTTCTTCTTTAAGCATTCCACTTTGCTAGAATTATGAAAACCTCTCGCATTTCAAAGTTAATAGGCAGCATCGGTATAGAATTTTTCATGCAAGTATTCTAAAGTGCTCTATGGTATATATCAAAAAATATCTAGGCAATCTTTATAAACCAATTAGCATGTAAAAGCCCTCTCAAATGCAGTTCCTATTCAGACTATACAAGTGATCTATGCTCTGTAAGATACTCATCAGCATAAAGAATATTTTATAGCCCAGCTGCATAGTATGGTAACTCTTGGTCCGAGAATGAAGGGTTTTGGAATCAATAAGAATAATGTGCTGTTGAATCTTGGACTGCAGTGCTGTATATAAATTAATATGCCCCAGGGACCATGAAAATGAGTGTGTATGAAAGAAACTGATTCCATAACCACAAAGGCGTGAGTAAAAGTTGCTGCATGAATTGGAGGCATGTGCTTGGCAAAAAAATACCTGCAAACAGATTTCACCTGAGAGCATAAAATTACCTCTCTTTGACAGGCAATATAAATCATCTGGCAAAGATATTGGTTACCTACTGTACTATTAGGAAACTTGCCTGGTAAAAGTCAGATTAAAGAATGTGTTTAAAATCTCTGTTTCCACTTAGTTGGGAAGGATGGAAGAACTTTTGCAACTAGTTCTTGTTTGTTTCATCACAAGCATCAAGCCGGTAACAGCCTTATGAAAATGATACTTAAGGATATCTCTGGGATATTCCTAGATCAGTCGTGAACTAGCCACATTTCTGACGTATGCCCTCATTTAGAAAAGTGAGAGGGGAGGTAGCTGCATGACCACTGCACTGCCACAGCCAGGATCAGGGCCTATAAATGGTTCAGTGCTACAAATTGTGAGGCCAGCGTATGATGTTAGAATTTGACATGGTCACAGACATAGTATGTTCTGTTCACACTGCTTTGCCTAAGCTTAGTCTCTGGCCACAACACAGTGCAACAGTATTTCTATAGAGTGGTTACTTGGGGGTGGAGGGGGAAACCTCTTCGGGGTGGAGGGGAAACCTGGAGCAATTTATTCTGTATCACCTCAACTAGCAGTATCTTTTGACAGGTAAATAGAGCAGAACATATGAACATAAAAAGAGCCCTACTGGATGAGATCCATGGCTTATCTAGTCTAGGATTCTGTTTCTTACAGAGGCCAACTAGTAACTCTGGAGGGCCAACTACAGGGTATAGAGGCCAAGGCCTTCCTTTGATGTTGCTGCCTGGCACTGGTATTCAGAGGTTTACTGCTTCTGAATGTGGAGGTTCCCTTTAGTCACCATGACTAGTATCCACTGATATCCTCATGAATCTGTCTAATCCCCCTTTTAAAACTGCCTATGCCTGTAGCCATCACGAGATCTTCAACTTCAACTTCATTGGATGCCCTTGAATTCTAATATTTGGGGAGAGGGAGAAAAAGTTCGCTGTCCACTTTCTCTACTCTGTGCATAATTTTATAAATTCTATCATGTCTCCCCTTAGTTATCTTTTCTAAACTGAAAAGTTCCTGACTGTTTAACCTTATAGGAAAGATGCTTGAACTCTATAATTATCTTAGTTGTCCCCTTTTGTACATTTTCCAGCTTTGCAATGTCCTTTTGTTTGTTTGGCATTTCAGGGTCGCTTTCCCTCAGAGCCAAAACACACGAGAAGAAATACCTAGATTCAGCACGTGTTCTCTTACCTCAAGGTTTGCCGGGATCTGTAGGCATCCTGGAAGCTTAAAGTTTAGCATTTATAGAGCAGCAGGAAGGGAAATACAGGCGCCTGTATTTCCCTTCCCCTTCCTGCTTCTCTGTAAATGCTAAACTTTAAGCTGCCAAGACACCTACACTTCCCAACAAACCTTGAGGTAAGAGAACAAGTTTAGCATTTACAGAGCAGCAGGAAGGGGAAGGGAAATACAGGCCCTGTATTTCCCTTCCTGCTGCTCTATAAATGCTAAACTTTAAGCTTCCAGGACGCCTACAGATCCCGGCAAACCTTGAGGTAAGAGAACATGTGCTGAATCTAGGTATTTCTTCTCGTGTGTTTTGGCTCATAGTCTCAGCAAGTTCAGACCCCATTAGGATACAGTCAAAAAGCTGGGATTTTTGTTCGTTTATTTGTTTGTTTGCTTAAACATTTGTTAGCCACCTTTTTACCTTACAGCACTCAGAGTGGCTTATAGCAGACATAAAAATACAATAAAATCTCAGTTTAAAATCAGTGTATAGAACTATCCATAAACAGTAAAATTAATAGAACGCAGTTCTAAATAAGTATGCATCACCTTACATCACTTCCCTACATTGAACTTTGCCATTTAATTGCTCACACACCTAATGTGTGGATATCCTCCTGGTGCTCTTCTCAGTTGGTCTTGGTTTTCACCATCCTGAACACTTTTGTGTCATCTGCAAACTTGGCCATTACGTTACTCACTCCCAGTTCTAGATAATTTATGAACAAATTAAATAGGATCTAATCAGCCCTAAAACTGATCCTTGTGGAACCCCACTGTTTCCATTGAGAGAACTGTTCATTTATTCCTACTGTCTGCTTACTGTCATTTATCTAATGTCTGCTTACTGTCATTTATCTAATGTTTAATCCTTAAGGGAATGTGTCATCTTATCCCATGACTGTTCAGCTTACCCTGGAGTCTCTGGTGAGAAAATGATTTGTTCCAGTCCAGTATCACCTGTGTATCTCCTTTACAAATGCATTTGGAGTCAGGAACGCAATCTGAATTACCTTTTTAACTTGGAGGATCTTATTCCAGACACAAGATCTGTGGGCTGCACAATGGGAGAATTTTGTGCTTTTTTCCTGATCTATCATGATCAGGGTAAGAAGCAGCGCAGAACTTCAGTACTCCTTGTGGCTGAGTATCTGTCACACTGTAGCTGGAGCCTCAGACAGATGGGAGAACCATGAAAGGGAGTGCAGATATGTGTCTCCTTTCACATCTACTCCCCAGAATAATGTGATATCCAGTGGAAGTCCAGAAGAGAAGAGATTAGATATTCATGTTCCCTGCCCCACAGTAATTGGACTTTACTTGAACAATAGCAGACCTAGCATTTCATGAAAAATAAGGAGATGGTGGATAGCATGCCACCAACATTTCACACCTTCCCACTGTGCTGTCCCTTCCACCTCTTTCCCTGTGGCCTGGTATTCACATATAGCAGAATGCTGAGGTGGTAGAATGAAGTATACTACTTCAGATTGCAAGGAGCAAATCACATTTTAATGTATCCTGTGTATTAAAAAAAAACTTCCTTCAAATAGAAAGCCAGCACAACAAACAAAGAACTGGACTAGAACCTTTTCTAGATTGGCCAGTTCTCTGTTTTAATGTGCTTTTTACATGATAAAATGGTGTCTTCTGCTGTTGTCTAAGTTCCTGGGACCTTAGTTTTAAAGTCACAGGTTATCTAAAGCAAACTTTTGTATATTTCTCTGTGATTCAAAGAATTCTTATTTGTGTTGACTAGATGGCTCATATTGTGAACGATTTGTGCTTTTATCTTCCTCTCATTTTCAAAGGTCCTTGTAAAGTCTGAGCAAATACAGCTTCTTCACTTTAAAGTGGTGAGATATGTGACCTGCTGTCACCAGAACTCTGCAGTGCAGCTAACATTTAGAATGTGATTTGCACACAGACAACCTTACTATTAATTGCAGAGGGAATTTAAACAGCAGCAACTAAAGGAAGCATACAGTCAAAATCTTAATGATAAAAGGAAAGCACTATCTGTTCCTAAAGGGCAAGGCAGTCCTTCTCAGTGCTATAATTGTATCCCTTGGAATCCAGTCTTTGACAGATGTTTAAATAATTGTCATCATTATTTCTGCTGCAGAAGTAGGAAAATGGGCAACAGTAACATTTCAGTCTTGCATATACATAGTAGTGTTACAATGTCCTTACTATTGCAGATCAACAAAGTGTGTGTGTGTGTGTGTGTGTGTGTGCGCGTGTGCGGGGGAAGAAGTAGTTGTGAATTTTCTGCACTGTTCAGGTGTTGGACTAGATGATCTTGGAGGTCCCTTCCAGTCCTATGATTCCAGTCCTATGATTCTATGATATGTTACTTTTCATTTTATATTTGTGACACAGGAATACAGTAAGGACAGCATATATTACATATAGTGTAATCTACAGTACCTCACATTTTTATTGCATGTCTCTTAGGTAGTTTTGGAAGATATATTATAAATGTCGACTGATGCAAATAATTACTGTTGATGCAAGTGCCTTATTTGTTCAGAAGCCATGGGCTCCTCTAAGGCCAGGACTGTGAGCAGCTGCTTACTTGCTGGCTATCATTGTTTGTTTGGTACATCATGCGGCAAAATAAGTGCAAACGTTAAAGTTTTGGGATGGCAGGAGAGATGGGGAGATGACATGATACCATAATTTGCTATTTTATCATTATTATTATTAAAAGCACATAGATGTATCTTTTTATTTTGTTCCATAATAAATACTGGATACAATACATGCAACATTTGTTTAAAATACCACGTTACAGTTGATAGCTTGTATCTAAGAAGCAGTTTGTAATGATTATGATGGATCACTTAGATGCTGTGTAGGATTTTAATGTATAATGTTTCTAAATCAAACAAAATTGATGCAGTCTATGAAGATGGCTAAATGTTTCGTGATGCATTTCAGGTGCTGTTTTCCATGCTCAATTTGGTCAAATGTTTCTTGAAGCTAGGGCATGATTATTTGCTAAGCTGCATCTCAGATTGTTCTTTAGTGCAGAGAGGTATTTAGTTCTTTTGAAGCAAGATTTTTATAGTTTCTCCTCCTGGAAAAAAGCTTTTGCTGAGAAATAGTTGCTGGTTGTTTATCTTTAGATATCATTCGTGAATTTGGAAAATTAGAGGTTTTTACTATAATAAAAATGTATTTAAAATGTTGATTATGCTAGCACCGTGATTTGAACTGGCCATGTTTGCTCATGCCAGTTTTTTTATATTCCTCCCCCAAGAAGTTTGCTATCATATACCTATTTCTTGACAATCCCATGCTTCTTAAGAGCATTCTTTCTTGTTAGATTAAATGCCATCCCTTCTATGATTATGAAAGGCAGATATAATAAGCTACCCTATTCAGAAATGATCTGTTTATGTTCCTCTGGTTCAATTGATTCTTTAGTGTGTATGCTATTTGAATGTCCCTTTTATGAGGATCTTTAATTGCAATACATTACTCAGTTAAGAGCCTAGGGGCTATACTAGACCCAGCACTATTGCTAGAGAATCAAGTAAATGCAGCTACAAACAAGGCTTTCTCATAACTCAGACTAGTTTGGAAGATGGACCCTTACCTTTGACATGGCCAATGTGGCCACCTGGATTCATGGCACAGTAGCATCAAGACTAGATTACTGTAATACAGTAGTCTACATTGGCCTCCCATCAAAGTTAACTCGAAGACTTCAGTCGTTGCAGAATGCTGCAGCTTATTTACTCTCGGGAGCTAGATGAAGCATGCATATCTATTCTGGAGTCACTCCATTGGCTTTCCATCAGTTACCGGACATCGTTCAAGGTCATGGCTATCACATTCAGAGCCCTTCATGGCCTTGGCCTCTCATATCTGTTTAACTGCCTCTCTCCCTGTGTTCTGCCATGGCAGCTTCGCTCATCTGAACAGGGTCTTCTGAAGATACCACCCTACAGTTGGGCAAAGTCAACCATTGCCTGCACACGTGCTTTCTCTGTGGTAGTCCTCACCTTACAGAATGGCCTGCCTGAGGTGGTCAGGAAAGCCCCTACTCTCCTGGCTTTCCATAAACTATGGAAAACTGGATTATTCAGGAGGGCTTTCTGTCCAGATAATAGGACTATGTCATAAAAAATAGCTGAGAGAGATGCCTTGGTAGGAATGAAAACGGTACACTTTGCAGATATGCACCTACTAGTGAGTTTCCCAAACATGCCATGGGAATTAGTTATGCCTTGCTTCAGATAGATTTCATCTCTGTGCTTGGCTTTATGCTTGTTTAAATTTTTTTCTGCTACCATTCCCTGTTGTATCTGTTTCCCTGAATGTCTTAACTGTTCTTCACTACTATGCTTTACTTAGTGAATGTTCTAGCTGTTGATTATATTTTCACTTGCACTGTTGTAATCCACCTTGGATCTCAGTGAGAAAGGCAGACAACAAACAAACAAACAAACAAACATGGATTTACCTGTGACATCTTTGCTGCTTATATTGCAAAAAAGTTTTAAGATTTGACTCAGCCTTATGGGTCTATGTTGTTTCATTGTGGCTTGATTCTGCTTAAATATTCCCAATTTATTCAGCACACTCTGTTGCACATACATATTTCTTGTGTATGTAGGGTTCTACATTCATTTCAGTTGATAGACTCAGACCATTTATACGCTCCTGTACTTATATGCTGATCTGAGCTAAGAATGAATCACTTCTTTGAAATAAATGGAGACAATGTTGCAGGAGTACAAATTCATGAGTGTATTGGGGCTCACATAGTCTTAAACAATATCTAAAGTTGGATGCTAAACCAGATTTGCTTAGGTAGCATATTATTTAGATGGTGTTAAAAGTGGTCACTGCACTGTTGCATATAAAGATACAATATAAGAAATATAGAGGAAATCAAATGAATAAATGTCAGGTTTATGCTACCTTTCATGAATATGTTATGCAGTCAGAATTGCCTATCCAACCCAGTCGATGAGCTTACAATGTCTGTTTATATAGCCAGCTTCTGACACAGAATCCTTCACTGAATTTAGCAGGAAAGAGCAATTTGCTGCAAAGAGCAATGGCATTTTTGGCCCTAAGTAGATGAGGATAAGAAGAACAACAACAATATGCTTATATACCGCTCTTCTAGACAGATTAGTGCCCAAGTCAAAGCAGCAAACAAAAGTCAGTATTATTATTATCCCCATAATACAGCTAGATTGCTGGGGCTGAGGGGTAGCTTACCCAAGGTCACCTGCTGAGCTCATTCCAGTTGTGGGAGTCAAACCAGCAGAGTGCTGCCTCGAAGCCCAGCCTCTTAACTACTATGCTACAGCATCTCTCAGCAAATGTCTTCAACAAATAGATGGGTGCAGCTACTAAGGGGTAATAAAGCTTTAGTGATTTTAGCAGGTATTGTGAAACAATCTGTTTTTCATTTGAGAAATCATACACACCCACGTCTGATTTTAGACATATAATAGTATTGGATAGTATTTTACCCACACTCTTTGGTTTTAAGGAAATAGCTCTTTTTCTTGTTTAAAAATATCATAATTGTTTATAATTGTTTCTTTTTTTAAAAAATGAAGCATACTAAAATATTTGCCAGTCTTACATAACAATCCTTGGAGGGGAGGATCTTGGGCATTTCCCTAATAATATGTTATCTTGTGACCTTCTTCTTACAGAATTGTGGTGTTATATAAGAAGAGTTTTAGTTTTTAAATACGCAGAACAAAAATGTTTCAAATAGAATGCTCTGACATTTTGAACCATTTTGGAATTCTTCAGGGACTGTATGTCACAGCTGGAAATGAATTGTGCTATGCAGCTGTATACTGGCAAAAACTTAGGCTCATGTTCAGAGAAGAGCGAGAGCGAGAGACCCATGTGTGCAGCAGGATTTTTGTGGCCATGTTTTGAACAGTAGTTAAACAGCGGGCTGCTGTTTGGAAAAAAGCAACAAAAGCCTTGTTGTACATGCACAGTCCCAAGCACATCTGTATATTGGCTTAGTGGATAGTGGTCTTAATATTGATGCTGGCCTATGCTTGTGCATTGTACTGAAATGAAAGAGTCGTTGTTTCACAACTAATCTTCTATAATAGAATCCTACACCTCTGCAAGTCTGTCTGCTTGTCTGTTTAACACCTGCTCCTGAATGCTTTGCTGAGTGTGATGGGAATGTAATAGACTATGTTTGGGTAACTTGCAGCTTTTCCCTCTAAGGAATGCACAGGGAAATAGCGCTGGTTTGTCTTGGTTAGGGAAAAAGTCTTTGTAATATCAGCAACCATTGCATAGTGGTGTGATAACTCTCCCCCCCTCCCATCCTTGCTGTTTGCATGACTAGCAGGCCTTGATGACATCTTGCTACATAGTCACAGGGATGATCTACAGATTACTGAAAGAAGGTAAAATGAATAAAAAAGTAAAAATGCTAAGGGCTCCACTATTGAGCAGTTTAACTCTATCTATCAAAAGCCACTCCACACCAAAAAATGTTTTAGAACTTCTGAATGATGCTCTCAGGTTTTAGTAAATTCTTCCAAGAAGAATCCTCTGTAGTTGTACGTTACTGTTTTCATTGTCCATGGCTGAAGCTGAAGGGTAGGTGGTGAAGAGGACACACCATGGTTCAGGAAGACATGAAAGGTAATGGGGAACTAGCAGTTTCTTAGTTAGCTGACCTTAGGGCTAACTATAACTGTGCAGTGAACAGTGAACTACTTAATATTTCATTGCAAAACTGAAAACTCAGCAAGGGAAACTTTGTATTTAATATACATGTATGGATAGCATAAGTTTACACAGATTTAAACCTGTAGTCACATATCCCCTAATAACTGCCACTTTTTGCAAGTTGCTTTGGGCAGGTTCCTGGAGAGGCAACATAAAAACCTTCTAAATAAATAAACAGAACTAATAAATGTTTACATAATTTTCTGGACAAAAAATGTTAGTTTATGGTGTTTGAATTCTGTACTGTGCATGTAACGTAGTATCAGTGAAGACACAGGCTAAATGTGGCAGAAAGATTTACAATTTATACAAATTCTCTTAATCATATGTTTAATTTCCAGAAAAAGTCATCAGATCTTAATCTGTTTTTTTAGAGGAGTTGGTTTATGTTCTGTTTAGAGGAGTTGGTTTATGTATCCCCAGAAAGAATTATTTATTGAGTACGAGCATGCATTTATAATGCTGCTAATTTCTTATACATTACATATAACAACACACATTTAAACTAGTGAAGTTCATTTGTTCTGACCTGTGCTCATAGAAAACATGAGTGCATAATGATGCTTTACATATGCTGTTTTCTGCAGAGCTTTTAAAAAAGATCAGAATTATATTGTCAAGTTTGCTACGGAACTGTAGAGTGGGAAAATGGTGATAGAGATTTTGTTTATCTTTTCTGGAATATATGGGTAGGTAGGTATTTACTTCATTTATGCCCGGTCTTTCTTCCTAATGGGGACCCAAAGCAGCTTACATCCTTCTCTTCTCGGTTTATCCTCACAATAACCCTGTGGGGTATGTTAGGCTGAGAGTGTGTGTGACTGGCCCAAGGTCACCCAGTGAGATTCCATGGCAGAGTGGGGATTTGAACTTGGCTGTTTCATATCCTGTTTCTGAACTCTAACCACTGCACTGCACTGGCTCTCTCAAATAAGTTAATACACAGTGCAACCTCTTTATTATTTACATGTGTCTTAATAAATATTTCTGTCCTAAAACACATTTAAGTATGAATATTGGATGTATATAAAAATCAGCATGCTTCTAATAAGTGCTTGTCTTGTGTGTTTATTTTTGTAGAAGTGTGTGTATAAAAGGAAAGATGATTTAACTTAACACAAGGGCATAGATGCAGAGGAGTTAGCCGTGTTAGTCTGTGGTAGCAAAATCAAAAAGAGTCCAGTAGCACCTTTAAGACTAACCAATTTTATTGTAGCATAAGCTTTCGAGAACACAAGGGGGCAGTCATGTCATGTAAGAACTTTTTATGGCTTATATTTTAAGTAAATAAAAAAGATGAATGAATAGGAATCTAGATGGAGGGGATACTTGTACAGCTGTAATATATTCACATGTGTTTATTCTTAGGGCACAACTTAGACACAAAGTTGCAAAAGTCCAGCTTAGTTCAGTGGGAAAGTTAACCAGCTTAATACTTCCCCAGAAAGAAACAACATGCCTTTTGTTGAATCTTGCCTTATTTTTCTACAGAATTCATGGACATTTAAGAATATGACAAACACAAACAAAATGGTGTGAGTGGTTTTCTACTGAAGTCTATTTCTTATGTATTCTCACAGGAGAATATGTGTCATGTTATGTGACAAATTAATAAATATATTTAGAAATTGGGATAGAGAAAAATAGTTGGACAGCTAAATTTTTTTTTAATACAAATCAAGTTAGAAAAAAAGAATGTTGATTCTGTGAGCAGTTGAGCAGAAGATTTTTCACTGTTTATCTTGGATAGAATGCATTATTGCATTAGAAAAGGTACATTGCTTTTTTTTTCATCATTTTTTGGCAGCGTTTTACTTTTTATCACTTTGGTAAGTCCAGTCAGGTAGTGCCAGGTAGAGTGCAGAGAATTCTAAAATTGCTATTTAAGCCCCCAAGTATTATATCTGGAGGCCAGGAACAGCTATAATATTTACCTGGACTGCAGACAATCTATTTTCTATCTTAAATCCTTTCCTAAACCTGGTAAGAAAGTGTGCTTAAAAAATTACAATGCTTTAAGTTATATATAGCTTTCATTTAATAAATCAGCAGGTTTTTTACTCTTAGGTGCTCACAAATTAAACAATGTGTCCCTTATGCTGAATTCCTACACTCATTTTAACATTTTTGTGATATATCTTGTTTAAAGACATTTTGCAGTACTTGGTTGCCAAGCAATGTATAAACGCATTACTTAAAGATTCTTTTCTGCTATGTGTCTCAGACCATGTTTTGCTGGTAAACCTATATTGATGTCCAACTCATTGGTTCAGTATCCTGAGTTGTTATTGTTGTAAGAAATTTAACATTTCTAGTAAACAGTTGTAAATGTGCCTGTATGTGTTCATGCATGTACCAGTGTGCCAGAGGTACAGATTTTACTTGAGTACATTTGCCCCCTTTTGTTCCCTATTGAGATCCAAAAAAGTTAACAAAATACAATTTAGATAAACAAATGGAACCAAACAAATAGATAAGAACATTTTAAAAAATATTTAGCACAAGTTGGTAATAGTAATATAGTTACTTTTGGACATTATGAAACAACTGTAACAAATGCTCATAAAATACGGTATTTTAAAAAATTTAATACTGAGCAAGCCATGAGCAAGCCTTTAAATGTAAGTCTCTCACCCCTTTTGTAGTGGAGAAATGCCTTTCTCATTATATTTATGCAATGAAAGGGTTAGAGGCTTTTTTGAAACAATGAAAAATTGGGAGTTCAGAGAATATATACAATATACAGTTTGTGGTTTTTAAAAAAGCTTCTCAATGGTAGGAGGAGGGAATTATTGCCTTGGGGACAGGGTTAGTAATATTGGCTACCATATGGGTGGGAATATCCAAACTTCTCCATCCCACCCACATGGCAACCACCCAGTCTTTACTGTGATCTATTCCATTTTGCAGCAAAGCAGGTTTGAGAAGATAGGAGAAAAAATAGTGAACCCCTCCCGGTACATGAATACATCATGATACAGTGGAGAAGTGTGAAAAAAGCCCTTCTTCCCAAGAGCATTGCACCTAAAATTGAAATCTCTGGGTTGAAAAACTCCTAAAGATTTGGGAGTAGAGCTTTGGGAGGACTGGGTTTAGGTATAATGCTGTAGAGTCTGCCCTTCAGAGTAGACATTTTTTCCAGAGGAACTGATCCCTGGATTCTGTTTTAGTGCCAGGAAATCTGTAGACCTCACCTGGAGATTGGCAACACTAATTAAACTCAGGACAAATAACTTATGTGAAAATGTCCTGAATGATAGAAATGTGTAAATCTTGCTGTTTGGTGAATCAAACATTTTTATAATTCATCTGTAGATCGCACATTTCTAAACAATAGTAAGAGCATGGTAGTGTCATTAATTCTGTAGCGAGAATAAATAGACCTACCACATACTACCATGTAGTTTAGGCATGTCATCTTCAGAGCACACACACCGGGACTCCACATTTCCTTGTGCTGGAAAATGAGCACAATGGAGGAGGGAGGAGTCGTTCTCCCTCCTCTGTTGTGCTCATTTTCCAATGGGACAAAGGAATGAGTCATGTGTGTATGCACATTGAAGACAAGCTGAGTGAAAACTGCCTCCAAAGGTGTGGTTTTCATTCATCTCTGTTTCAGTGTCCACCGGGATTCCTCTAAGAAGAGGGAGCATGGGAGCATGTGCGTGCACTTTCCCCCATCCTGTGCCTCCCTCACACCCTCCCCACATTTTCTTCCCAATTGCCTAGCAATTGGAGAGGTCACACTAACAAATCAGTTTCCTGCAGGTGCCTGTGAGGCTGGCGTTCCACAGATACATCAAGCCCACATAACATTACCATGAGTATAGACTATCTTCTGGTAACCATAGCTGGGTCAGATAAGCTTAACTGGTTAGAACCCTTGGCCTTGTCTCTAACCTTGAAGGCTTCAGCAACAGCACTTCTGCTGCAAAAAAATCTTATGTAAATTCACTCTCACAATGATATTGAATATGATGGTATTCATACAAACTCTGGCCAAGCAAGCTTATTTCTTTACAAATATTATGTGGGAACCTTTTCTTCCATGCATGTGTATTAAGGCAGCTACAAAAAAAAAATCCTTTTACAACCTCACTCTAGCCTGGAAGATGACTTCTTACCTTGACACGGCCGACCTGGCCACCTGGATCCATGCTATGGTAACATCAAGACTTGACTATTATAATACACTGTACATAGGTCTCCCATCCAAATAAACTAGGAGACTCCAATTGGTGCAAAACGCTGCAGCGCGACTGTTATCAGGAGTGAGCAGAAGCATGACTATCACCCCCATTCTGCAGTCACTCCACTGGCTACCTATCAGTTACCATGCTCAGTTCAAGGTATTGGTTTTCACATACAAAGCTCTTCATGGCCTTGGCCTGGCATACCTATGGGACTGCCTCCCTCCCTATGTTCCTCCATGGCAGCTTCGCTCATCTGAACAGGATCTCCTGTAGGTGCCACCCTGAACATGGGCGAAATCAACAGCAGCCCGTACACGGGCTTTCTCTGTGGTGGCCCCTATCCTGTGGAACAGCCTGCCTGAAGAAGTCAGGAGAGTCTCCACTCTCCTAGCTTTCCGCAAATAATGCAAAACCAAATTATTCAAAAAGGCTTTTGTATTGTATGGAGGAGGTCTCAGATGCTTCGCTAATGAGTTAAGGACCATAGACTTCACCACTGTGTTGCCTTACATACTATCTGTTGTTTTAAGTATGTGCTCCCATGAGCTATTCTTCTTCTTGAGGTCTAATGTCAGCCCTAGAATTGCTTATGTTCTGTTTCAGCATTTCTTCAACTCTTTATTGGATTCTTACTAATGCTATGTCTTTGTAAAATTGTGTTTATTTACCCTATGGTATTGTTTATGGAGATATCCTTGAAACTGACTGTACTAATCTCACACTGTGTAATCCATTTTGAGTCTCAGTGAGAAAGGCGGACTATAAATGACATAAGTAAATAAAATAAATAACAGCACAAAATTAAATGTGCCCCTATAGCAAGCAAGGCTGGAGACTTAGACATCTTTATATGCAACCTTTCCAGAAAACCTGCTCAAGGTTGCTTACAAAGTGAAAACAATTTTTTAAAAAGCAACATTGTTTTTAAAAACTATTAAAAATCCAACAAGAGCCTTAACCTCTTCCAGTTTGGTGTAGTAGTGGTTAAGAGCGTGGGACTGTAATCTGGAGAACTGGGTTTGATTCCCTACTCCTCCACTTAAAGCCAGCTGGGTGACCTTGGGTTAGTCACAGCTCTTTGGAGCTCTCTCAGCCCCACCCACCTCACAAGGTGATTGTTGTGGAGATAATAACATACTTTGTAAACCGCTCTGAGTGGGTATTAAGTTGTTCTTAAGGGCAGTATATAAATCGATTATTATTATTCAAATTATCCAAAACACAATCAACAATAAGCAGAGGTCACATGTTATTATTGATTGGCCTTTCTAAGTTGATACAAGTTTCCACCGGAGATCTAAGTATCAACCAGATATCGGCGTAATATGAATGCTGTTCCAAGTAGTGCTGTCTTTTGCAGTTCTGTAGGTGTTATGTCAGAAAGCTGCAGTTTTTCCATATGAATTGCAAAGTTTTTTGAGACGGTTCCAAGTGCCCCAGTGACAATGGGGAGTACTGTTGCATTCTTCTTCCACAGTCGGGTGGTTTCTATTGCCAGATCTCTATATTTAATCAGTTTGGTGTAGTGGTTAAGAGCGCAGGACTCTAATCTGGAGAACCGTGTTTGATTCCTCACTCCTTCACTTTGAAGCCAGCTGGGTGACCTTGGGTCATTCACAGCTTCTAGCTCTCTCAGCCCCACCCACCTCACAGGGTGTTTTGTTGTGGGGATAATAATAACAACATACTTTGTAAACCACTCTGAGTAGGTGTTAAGTCATCCTGAAGGGCGGTATATAAATCGAATGTTGTTGTTGTTATATTTTTTCTTGTTCTTTTTCTTCGACTCTGGCATCCCCAGGAATTGCAATGTCAATTATCCAGACTTTTCGATTTTCCACGACTGTTACGTCTGTGTATTATGTTCAAAGTGCTGATCAGTTTGAATTCTGAAATCCCACAAGATCTTGACTTGTTCATTTTGTAGCACCTTTTCCACCAGATGTTCCCATGAATTCTTTGATACTGGCAAGTTATACTTTTTACACAATGACCAATGAATCAGCTTTGCAACCCTGTCGTGTCTAGCTTTGTAGTCCATCCGTGCAATTTTGCTGCATTCAGAGATAAAGTGGGACACAGTTTCATCTTTTTCCTGGCAAAGTCGACATTTTGGATTTTAATTGATTTTCTGAATTTTGGCTTTCATAACAATCGTTTGCAATGCTTGTTCTTGTGCTGTGAAGATCAGACCTTCAGTTTCTTTCTTGATTGTACCCATCTTCAACCATACCCAGGCTGGTTGTCACTTTTTCCTTCAATATTTTTTAGATGTTGCCCATGTAAGGGTTTGTTCTTCCAGCCATTTAATCTATTCTCAAACTGTTTCTTCTTGTATTCAGCCTTTGTTTCGGTTGTTTTAGTATGTTCTCTGTTTTCACAGCCTGAAGTAATTTTTCTGTACTTCTACTGATGCATTCAGGCCTCTCTTTTCCTCTTCCACTACCTGATGTACTTGTAACAGTCCTCTTCCACCAATTTTTCGTGGTAAATATAGCCTGTCAACATCACTTTTTGGGTGTAAAGAGTGATGCATGTTCATTAGTTTTCGTGTTTTTCAATCCAATTTTTCTAAATCGCTTTGTGTCCAATCTATTATTCCAGCTGGATATCTGATCACTGGAATTGCCCATGTATTTATGGCCTTGATTGTATCTCCACTATTTAATTTTGACTTCAGAATTTTTTGTACTCTCTGGATATGTTCTTTCTGAGTCAGTTCTTTTACTTTCACATGCAGGATGTTATCTAATTCTAATATTTGAAGATATTTATAATTTTCATTGTTTGATAATGATTTCATAATGTCGCTATTTTCAAGTTCCATTCCGTAAATATTTTTTACTTTTCCACGCTGCATGGTGAGTAATGCACATTTGTCTAAGCCAAATTTCATTTGAATATCATCACTGTACATTTTCACTGTATTAAGCAATGATTCAAGTTCAGTGGAACTTTGCATACAATTTCAAATCATGCACGTACAGGAGATGGTTTATTTTCCTAGCCTGATCAGAAATATAATAACCCATTTTTGTTTTCTCTGGGACCATTGTTAAGGGGATTAATGAGATGTTGAATAATAAAGGCAACAAGGAGTCCCCATGGTAAACTTCCCCAGTTTTCCTGGTTTTCCATTTTCACATATTTTTCTTAAGAAACAGCTTGATGTTTTCACTATTTCCAAAAATTTCCAGGCAGGTATTAATCAAACAGTGTGGCAGTGAATCAAATGCTTTTTTGTAGTCAATCCATGCCATATTCAAATTCGTCTTTCTTCTTGAATTTTCAGTACCATTTTGTCTATTAGCAGTTGATCTTTAGTGCCTCTTGACTTTTTAAAATTGCCTTTCTGATCAATAGGGTACATATTGTTTTCCATTAAATAATCATATACTGATGTTGCTAATATCCTTGTGAAAAGTTTGAATGTTGTTGGAAGGCGTGTGACTGGGCGGTAATTGTCAGGCTCATTGCCTTTTCCTTCATCCTTCACAATCAGAAATGCGTGGTCTTTTGCGAGCCATTCTTTACTGGTAGAATTTTGAAGCATTTCATTGAATTGTACTGCCATACATTAATGAAAACTTGTTAGATGCTTTAGCCAAAACCCATGCAATTCATCTGGCCCAGGTGCACTCCAGTTCTTCACATTCTTTGCTTGTCTGGCAACCATATAACCATATCAATTGTTATTACCACATCATTCATCCGTTTCCCTTTAAATTCTTTACTAATGTCTATAACAATAACAACAACAACAATAATAAAAGACATCATCATCATCGTCATTTTCAAATATGTAAGGAGCAGCAAACCAGTCAGAGAGGTAGTAAGACTGTTGGATGAAAAGAAATGAAAAAATTGCTTGAGGAAGATGGCAGAAGGACTGAATGAAGTCTTACATGTGTTTTTGCTGTGAAAGATGTGGTGTGGATTCCATGGTCACTTTCACATGTCCTTAATGAGACGGCCTGCCAACGGAATTGGCAAGTTTTCTAACTCATTACACAGGTCATCATTTCCTATGTGCGAGCAAGTCATGACGATTCCACTTTTTAAGTATTTTTTGTGAAACTTGTTTTAGTCCATTTTAATTTTTGATGCCGGTTTTTCTGCACGATTATGTAGCATATGAATGCTTTTTTGCACTTTTGAAGTGCCCTACCAGAAATCTCAAACCCCTCCTCTCACCATTACCCCTCCCACACATGCATCTGGCTTACATGCGCAATTGTATAATTCCCCCCCTTTTAAACTTTTTTAAATGGTCCTTGCGCTATTATGATATCTATGTATACAAAAGGAATCATTCTGCAGTGCTTTCTACATTGGATCACTCAGAAATCAGTCTATCAGTCTAGGAACAGCATTGGGAATGGAATGCCATTTCTGATTTTATTTCAAGCTACCAATAAGACCCATTGTTTAGTAGAATACAACGGGCCCTAGCAGCGCTCCCACTCCCCGTGCCTCTCCCCACACCATCAGTCAAGGGGAGATAAGGGAAGAAAGCAGGGGCTCCCTTCTCCTCCAACCCCTTGGTTGCCACTTGGCTTTTGCGCAGCCCTCCCACGGTACATGGAAGAGGCAGCGAGCCCTGCCCCTGTTGCTGTAGGACTTTGGGAGGGCCTCGCCACTGCACTGAGACTTCCCATAGCCATGCGGAGCCCTTCCAGGCCTCTGGAGGCCTCAAGGAGGCAGCGGGGAGGCAAACCGTTTTGCCCCCCACTCGCTTCTTATCCTTGCGTACTGTGCCCCCATGGGGATGAGTGAATGGTGAGGAACATGGTTTGTTGTTTATATAGTAAGATATGGAATCATGCAATCATGCTACTTTACTGTTTGCATATTTATTAAACACTTTTGCATTTAAAACTTTGAGCTGGAAATCAATGGTAGAGAACAGAGTACTGCACATGGCCAGTTTCTACAGAAGCAGAAAGACAGGACAACGGTATAGTGCAATCCCGCTTGTGCTCAAAAAAAAAAAAAAGGAAAGTTGGGCAGGAATGCACCAATGTCTTTTGTGACGAGATGCAGATAAAGAACGCGTTTTCTGTTTTGGGAATTTTTTTTTACGACAAACACCCACAAAACACGCATGAGGATGATGCATGTGGAAGGTAAGTTCTTGAAGCGGGATTGGGCAAATGTGGCTTTGGGACAGAGAAACCCCCAAAAAATTGGCGCATGTGGAAGTGAAGGAGCCACTCTTTGGGAAGAGCGATTGAGGCACTGAGTCAGTGATGAGAAATGAAGTTCTAGGATTACTGGGCTAATTAAAAACTAATATGTTTCCATGTCCAGATGGCATATATCTGGTGGTTCTTAAGCAAATCACATGTGAAATTATTGATATAATTTGTCACTAAAATCAGCCCCATACCAAAGAACTGGACAGTAGCAAATATAGCACCAGTTTTTAAAATGGGATCTAGAGAGGATCCAGGAAATTTCATGCCACTTAGCCTAACTTCTGTTCCAGGTAAATTAGTTGAAACTGTTATTAACCATAGAAATGGCTATTTAACAAGGGCCTTGTGCAGGAGGCATGAGCCTCTTGGCGCCAGCTGAAGAGCGAGAGCACAAGGGCTCTTGGCCCGTGGCTCTTAGCCTGGGGTGCGCAGCTGGGGGACAGACATTGTTTGCATGAGAGGAGAGGAAGAACCTCACTAATTATGTACTGCTTCTGGGATGGATGCAACACCTGCTGGACACTGTTTACGTAGATAGATTGTTAAATAGCTCTAGACTGTTGTCTCAGCTGAGGCCTCCAGTTTGCTTGATATTTGAATATGTGGTTTTGGGATGCATTCCTGAGCTTTCTTGCCTGATACAAAATGTCTGTTGAATTTACTATTCAAATGCAGATGGGAGCTGGTAGATACAGGATGGGAGTTACCCAAGGTGACCAGTATCAAGCAATAATGCTCGCTGTTTATATAACCTCTCTTGCATTACAAGTGCTTACAATGGAGCCACTTCTGTCTCTGTTGCTACACTAATACTATGCAATAACAGATCTGTTAGGAACCTGATCTGGTATTGCTGGAATGTTGCAGGAACATCCCAGATCTCCATTGCTGGGATGTTGCAGGAAGAAGAAATTGATATGGCTTGCATAACAGAGATTCGGTTGCAGGAAAATGAAATGGTATGTCTGACCTAATTAACTCCCCCTGGCTATGCTGTCCTACACCAATCTTGCTATGGTAGTCAGGAAGGAGGGGTTGCTAATGTTACTATTCTTCCTTCAACTTCCGCTGACTTCTAGTATAAGCTGTAGCTGGTTTTGACTACATGCTCCTATCTTTGGGAACTAAAGATAAATTGGGTATTCTGCTTGTTTACAGACTGCCCAGCTCCCCACTGAGCACCTTTTCTGAGTTGGCAGAGTTGCTAGCCGATATGATGTTGGAGACACCTAGACTTACTGATTTAGGGGACTTCAACATCCATGCTGTGTATTCCAAGTCAGGTCCGGCCCAAGAATTTATACCTTCTCTGGCAACTCTTGGTCTCCTTCAAATAATTCAGGCACAACAACCAGGGTCACAAAAATTAATCATGCAAGGTTGATATAAATTTTTATATTATATCCAAAGTGCAAAAGTGCAATATATATCAAACAAGATTTAAAGTGCATATATATACAAGAAGAGGTAGTCTATCAGGTTGACAATGAATATATTTCTATATACAATAAATATTCTGGTGGTGGGAGAGTGTAGACAGATGGAAGCATGCACACGGAAAATGTCCATATGTCCAGAAGTGGAAAAAGGACGTGTCCAAAGACACCTAGCCGACGGGCTATCACATCTTTCCAAGACGGAGACAGACAGCTCCCTGTTGTCAGTATGCTGCGCTGTCTCCGTCTTGGAAAGATGTGATACACCTGCCATGCATGATTGCACCAAGCACCTTTTGCAAGCGGAGGCTAGGTGGATTTTTGAACTCAAGAGCCTGACGCCAGGGGGTTTAAATCTTACAATGGATTATTCCTGTTTCCTCGGATAAACAGTAGGGTGTTTCCATCTATGATTGCCTGACATGTATGTACTATTGGCCACTCTTTGTATTTGTCTGTTATATATGGATTAATTGTACATTTATTGCCTCTCTGTCATATTTGCATATGTTGCTGTATTGGATGGTGACTTTGGTTACATTTCTGTCTTGTGTTCCTGTGACACTGCCCCTTTAAGGGCTTTTTTATTCCTGATTGGATAACCCTAGGCGTGTTATATAAACATGGGGTGTGTCTGGTACTAGTTGTAACTATCGGTATACCTGGAATTGCAATGGTGTGTGGAGTGAGGGGAGATGCCAGTGGACAGTAAGGAAACTTCTATTTGCCTATATTGTAAACTAGTAGCTATATTGGTCAGGCTGTGTATAATGCTCATTACTAATGGGTTAATTTTATTTATAGTCCATAGAGTCTAGCCCAGGATGAAGAAAGACCGAAACGGGAATTGGAAATAGCAAGCTGTAGCCCGTCGGCTAGGTGTCTTTGGACACGTCCTTTTTCCACTCTTGGACATACGGACATTTTCTGTGTGCATGCTTCCATCTGTCTACACTCTCCCACCACCAGAATATTTATTGTATATAGAAATATATTCATTGTCAACCCGATAGACTACCTCTTCTTGTATATATATGCACTTTAAATCTTGTTTGATATATATTGCACTTTTGCACTTTTGCACTTTGGATATAATATAAAAATTTATATCAACCTTGCATGATTAATTTTTGTGACCCTGGTTGTTGTGCCTGAGTTGTCTGTATAGCCAGGGGGTTCCCTTTGTTGGTTTGCTCCTTCAAATAATGACAGGACCTATGCATGAAAGAGGCCACACCTTGGGCTTGATATTTGGCACTGAGCCTTTGAGAGAAAGGCAAAAGTGAATATGGCCCTAACATCATGCAAAATTGGGGGGGGGGGGGTTCCAGTTAAAATGATTTACCCACAAAGGTTCATGGATCCTTCTAGATTCCAAAATGCCTTGGGGGATTTTATAATTTCAGAGACATGTTCTATGGAAACTGCTGTAGGGGCATGGAATGCGAAGCTCCTTGAAGCTATTGACAGCACTGCTCCTTATTGACCCCTCCAACCCTTGGGATGGAAGCTGGGTGACCTAAAGAGGGCTCACATATGATCTGCCTTGAACCAGTGACAATGACAGATCTTAACAAGATCCTGACAGAGTAGCCTGAAAGATGGCTTTCTACCTCAACATGGCCGATCTGGCCACCTGGGTCCATGCTATGGTAATATCAAGACTTAACTATTGTAACGCACTATACATTGGTCTCCTATTTAAGTTAACTAGGCGACTCCAGTTGGTGCAAAATGCTGCAGCTTGGCTGTTATCAGGAATGAGCTGGAGCATGAACATCACTCCCATCCTGCAGTTGCTTAATTGGCTACCTACAGTTACCACACTCAGTTAAAGGTATTGGCTATCACATACAAATCTCTTCACGGCCTTGGTCCAGCATACCTACAGGACCTCCCTATGTTCTTCTACAGCAGCTTTGCTCATCTGAACAGTTTCCTGCAGATGTCATCCTGCACATGGATGAAATCAACAGCTGCCTGTACATGTGCATTCTTTGTGATAGCCCCTGCCCTATAGAACGATCAGCCTGAAGAGGTCAGGAGAGCCCCCACTCTCCTGGCTTTCTGCAAATGAGGAAAACTGAATTATTTAAAAGGGTTTTTTACTCAAATAGGAGGGCTGTATTATAGGGAGGTGGTGTCAAAGAGATGCTTCTCTAATGAGTTAGGGACCATAGATTTCACCACTATGTTGCCTTATGTACTATGTATTTATTTGTTAAATTTATAGTACATTATCACTGCAAGCAGGCTCAGAGTGGATAACATCGTATAATAAAACCACAATAAAATCACATTAAAAAACATAAAAGTGCCGTGGTCAGACCACTCGGTCTTGAAGGCTCAGTTGGATATGGCACTCCCCCCGCAAGGGCGGAGAGCTAATTTAGGCTCTCTCGCTGAGACTTATGGATCCGATTGGTTTCCAGAATGCTCTGGGAACCGATGGTCCATGGTGATTTGTTGGATGAGCTGGAGGAGGACTGGCAAGTCTGGCTTTCCGAAGCCATCGACAAAATCGCACCCTGTTGCCCTCTTCGCCCCCTGCGGTCGCCGAGCTCCTTGGTATACAGCTATGGCAGAAGAAGAGGGAGCTAAGACAACTTAAGCACGTGTGGCGGCGATCTCGGGACAAGAGGCAAGAACATCTTACAGGTTGCTTATGAAATCCTATGGGATGGCAGTGAAAGCTGTGAAGAAAGAATTTTATGCAACTTCCATTGCGTCAGCTAGCTCATGCCCAGCAAAATTGTTTAATGTGGTACGTTCTTTGGTCTCCCTATCAGAGGGAGATCATCCGAAGTCGAATCCGGCCATTAGCTGTGAGGCTTTTGCGAACTTTTTTGCTGACAAAGGCAGTTTCTCCGCCACGATTTACCGGCCATAGTTGATACAGTATGTGAGCTAAAGGCCCCTTGGCCATCTTCTTGGCCGATATTTGATCAATTCAGCCCACTCTCTAGAGAAGAGGTGGAGAGGATCCTGCAGACATTGAGGCTTACCACATGGCTCCTAGATCCGTGTCCATCATGGCTGGTGAAAGCCAGTGCCGACGGACTACGGGATTCATTGGAAACTATTATTAATCTGTTTTTGGGCACCAGGGTCTTTCCTGGTGCATTAAAGCAGGCTGTGGTGAGGCCCCTTTTAAAGAAACCTACATTAGATCCCGCCAACCCACTCAGTTACTGCTCAGTTCCAAATCTTCCATTTCTGGGTAAGGTGATTGAGCGAGCGGTAGAGAAACAGCTGCAGAGTTTCCTGAAGGAGACCTCAGCCCTAGATCACTTCCAGTCTGGTTTTCACCCAGGGCACGGGATGGAGACATTGCTGGTCCCCTCATGGAAATCTTCACAGACGCTTGGATCGCGGTGGGTCAGCACCGATGATATTATTAGACCTTTCAGCAGCGTTCGATATAGACAACCACGATCTTCTGCCCCACTGCCTTGCCGATGTGGTGATACAGGGGGCGGCACTACAGTGGCTTGTCTTCTTTCTCCATGGTCAGGGACAGAGGGTGGTGCTGGGGGAAAAACTGTGATCCTGCCACCCACTAGTTTGTGGTGTGCCACAGAGGGCAGTGCATTCCCTGTTATTGTTTAACATTTCTATGCATTCCCTCACCCAGTTGGTGCAAAGTTTCAGACTTGGTTGTCATCAGTATGCAGACTTGGTTGTCATCAGTATGCAGATGACACCCTGTTATACCTACTGATGGAATGTTGATGGATGGACGGCCTGGCTCGGCCCCAGATGTCCTGGAGCATGCTTTTGAGGCCGTGACTGGATGGTTGAAGCAGAGTCAGCTGAAGTTAAATCCCACGAAGACGGAGATCCTGTACTTAAGTCGTGGGAACGTGGGTTTGGGACCCCAACTTCCTACTCTTGATGGGGCAGTGCTTACACCAACCCTGAGGGTGAAGAGTCTAGGGGTGATCCTGGATGCCTCCCTGGGAATGGAGGCCCAGGTCGCTGTAGTTGCCAGGTCCTCATTTTTCCATCTTCGTCAGACGATTTAACTACAGTGGTCCAAGCAATGGTCACCTCTAGGTTACATTACTGTAATGTGCTCTATGCAGGGCTTCCCTTGAGTCTGACCTGTTGGTTGCAAGTGGTCCAAAATGCGGCAGCACGGGTCATCACTGGAGTGCCGGGAAATGCACATATAACACCGGTATTGCACCAGCTGCATTGGTTACCAGTGGATTAATGCCTCTCCCCATATGAGCCCTGGAGGATGCTTCATTCTAGTGAAAAACAGCTATTAGTGGTCCCTGGCCCCAGAGAGGCCTGCCTAGCTTCGACCAAACCAGGGCCTTTTCAGTCCTGGCTCCAGCCTGGTAGAATGCTCTGTCTGATGAGACCAGGGCCCAGTAGGACTTGTTATCCTTTCGCCAGGCCTATAAGATAGAGCTGTTCAGCCAGGTGTATGGTTGACGCTGGGCAGGGCCCCCCACCGGTCAAATAGGGGGGATCATCTCTCCCTATCAGGAAATAGCTACCACTCGACCCTTTTGTGATATTTTTTAAGGGACGATTGGATGATGGATTATATGAATTGTTTCTGTGTTGCTGCATTTGTACTCTGTATTTTAGATTTTAAATTATGTATTATTGTCTATTGGTTTTAAAGTTGAAATGTTAAAGTTTTTTATAATGTATATGTTGTAATCCGCCCTGAGCCTGCTGATACGGGGAGAACAGAATATAAATAAAATAAATAAATAAATAAATAAAATAACATTCAGTAGACATAAACTCAGGCAGCAGCCCATATTGCTTAACCCAGCCAAAATATCCCACAGGGTGAGAACTGATAGCTAATATGAAGTATTTCAGTGGAAACCAGGGTGAAGGGGATTCAGTCCTCCCTCAATAGCAGGAGATTAGCAAGGGAACTTGCCCAGGCCCCAACCTCAACCATATACCTGGTGGACCATCTCTGTTTTACAGACCCTAACTTCAACAGACAGAGATTTCCACCAGGTTGATGCTAAGACTGAAAAGGCCGTGGCTCTGGTCAAGGCCAGGAGAGCATCCTTGGGGCCAGGGACCATCAGCAGCTGTTTTTCAACTGAATGAAGTATCCTCTGGGGAACATATGATGAGAGGCGGTCCTGCAGATATGCTGGTCCCAGTCCGCTAAGGGTTTTATAGGTTATAGGTTATCTATTGTTTAAGTAAGTGACCCTATGTACTACTTGTTGCTTTAAGTATGACCCTACTGGGTAGTTCTGTGTTGTCTAATGTCAGTCCTAGAATTGCTTATATGGTGTTTCAGCATTTCTTCAACTCTATTGGAATTTTTGCTCATGTTATGTATTTGTAAACTTGCATTTATTTATCCTATGGCATTGTTTATTGAAATATCTTTGATATTGACTGTACTAATCTCACACTATGTAATCTGCCTTGAGTCTCAGCAAGAAAGGCAGACTATAAATGACATAAATAAAATAAATAATAAAATAAAAAATATTAAGCATATAGAGGAATAAGATCTGCTGAAGGAAAATCAGTATAGTTTCTGCAAAGGGGAATCCAGTCTCACCAATCTTTTGCAGAGGTTTACAGAGTTAACAAGCCTATGGATAAGTGTGTTCCAGTAGACGTGATATACTTAGACTTCCATAAGGCTTTTGACAAAATCCTCACCGACTCCTGAGTAAATGTAGCACTTCTGTGCAGGAAAGTGCAAGGTGTTGCATATTGGATCAAAAAATCCTAACTTTAATCTGGTGATGACTGTGAAGAAAAGAGAACTCTTTGGAAAAATATTAACTCGTTGTGTGACAGTGGTGAAAGAAGCCAAACTCCATGCCAGGGATTGTTAGGAAAATACTAAAACAGTCACTTTTGTGATGCCCAGCATTATGGTATGATCACATTTGAAGTCCTATGTTCAGTTCTTATTACCATATGTTAGCAGAAGAGGGCAAGCAAGATGATTAAGGGGCTGGAACACCTTTCCTTAAAGGAAAGACTAAGCATTCTGGGACGTTTTGGTTTAGATTTTAAAAAAATCTTTAGGATGACATGATAGACGTGTATAAGATTATGCAGGTAATGGAGAAGTGGATAGAGAGAACATTTTTCTCCCTCTCCCAGAATACTAGAACTTTGAGACATCCAATGAAGTTGATGGCAAAAGATTTAGAATAAATGAAAGGAAGTCCTTCTTTTCGCAGTGATTAATTAAATTATGCAATTCACTGTCAGTGGATGTAGTAATAGACACTAACATAGATGGCTCTAAAAGGGGATTGGACAGATTAACGCAGGATAGGTCCATCCATTGTTACTAGTCATGATGACTAAAGTAGCTTTCACATTCAAAGGCAGTAAACCTCTGCTAGTATATATAAGTCCCAAATGCAGAGAACAGCCAGAGTCAATGAAGTATACCTTTACATTAGGACTGAAATCACAGGTGTGCTCGCATATTCTTTAATGGCAAATTTACCTTCTCCTCCCATTAACGAGCATTATTCTCATCTTCAAATGTTGTTTTCCTCACTGAAATTCAGTACCATACCCTTCCAGATAATGTAGGAGAATATATTCTCATACCTACCCTGATTGCTGACTACATCTGTTGTGCAACTAGACTTGGACACAGTCTTAGGGCTTGGTGGTAACAGTGTATACTTCCCTGTTGTGTTATCTGCCACTGCTAGTTCCCTCACACATGCATGCACACACACATACTCACACATCCCACACCTTATTTGTCTCTGGTGAAACTTACTTTTCCCCTTTCAGAGGGGCAAAGATTTATCAGTACCACACAAACACCTCTGATTCCCCCCCCTCAGAAAGTTTTATAAATTACCTCCATTGTAATCTACTCAGTAATAATAGATTTTTTTTAAAAAGGAGGTATGTGTTGTGATTGACATGCCGTACCCCAAATGTGCCTGTTTCATCAGACACCAAAGACCCTGATCATGAGGAAATGGCTATGGAGTAGATGCTTATCCACTCGAAAGAGGAAAAGTAATCAGTAAAGGAGCCACACTATTCATATTAATAGTGATCAAAGAGGACTCTATTTGAATAAACTTGTTACTAAGAATTTGGATCCACTCCTACAATTTCTCTGGAAGCTTGTGAACGCCTCCAATTGTGTATTGGGAGGTTGACCAAAAATCACTGGAAGCTAGAGCTTGGCTTTCTGCATTTAATTTGAAGCTTAAGGTGGTCTATAGCAAGAAAGGGCATCTCCATGCATTTGGTCTGGGCTCTTTCAGATGGTCTTGGGTGAAACTTGTAGATGAAAAATTGATGGTCTTTGTTATAACATCAGGTTGGTGAAAAGTCATGGGAAATATGAGATTCTTGCTATGATTAAGAAATGTACTACTAACCTTGATTATCTAAGTACTAAGATCAGAACTTGCCATGTTTGCTCTTCCCAATTTTTGGTATCCGCCCGTACAACCAATCTTCCTTCTTATGCATATTATTTGACTGTCCTCAATATGTGAGGGCTTTCTACCTGGCTAGACTCAATACTATTCATTCTCATGTTCACCAGGGCCTGTTTATGAATATACCATATTCTGATTGTCTTTGTCTATGTCCTTTAGGTAAGATTGATACCTCTTTTCATAGTCTTTTTGGGTGCCCACTTCATGAAGATTTTAGAGCTCTGTTTTTAGCTTGTCAATCTGAATTTTCAATTTTAGATGCACCATCCTTTTTACTTTGTGTTTTTTTCCTCTGTCCTTTCATCCCTTAAGTCCTAATTATTTCTGCTGTTCAAGGGCATTCTCATGGAGCTTCTATGGGAGAAAGAAAACTAAAATCATTAGTGGCCAAAGAGACCCATCCTTACAGGAGAGTCTAAAGAGACCCATCCTTACAGGAGAGGCCTAAACGGACTGGGACCAGCATACCTAAGGGACCGTCTCTCCCTGTATGTGCCCTGGAGAGCCCTTCGTTCGACTGGAAAACATCTACTGGTGGTCCCTGGCCCTAGGGAGGCTCGGCTGGCCCCTACCAGGGCCAGGGCCTTTTCGGTCCTGGCCCCAACCTGGTGGAACTCTCTGTCTGAGAATACTCGGGCCCACCAGGATCTTGTGTCATTTAGATGGGCCTGTAAGACAGAGATATTCCGCCAGGCATATGGTGGCTAATTTTAGCCCGTCATTGCCAAGCTTTCCAGAAGTCTCCCTCTACAAGGGGTATGGAGAGTTCACTGATACTGGTTGTCCTGCAAGGGGTACAATATTTTATCTGTTGCTGTTTTGATGATTGATTTTAAATTGTATTTTAATCAACGTTTTACCCCGCCCAGAGCCCGCTTGTGGGGAGGGTGGGTTAAAAATAAATAAATATGCAAAACCATATTCAATTGTCCACAACGCTAAGGAATAAAATAGAAGATGGGAGACAAAAATGCATTTCAGGTAGACTACATCAAATATTATAGAAAAGAAATAGTTATGTGATCCTAAATCCATCTGCATGCATAACTACCCGATGACAGAAATATCTGATGCGAGCACACTTTAAACTGCATTTCTTTTTTTTTAATTTAAACAAAATTTTATTAATAAAATGCATACAATAAATTACAAGATAGCACAGATTAACAAGTAACAATTGGTAACGAAAACACAACCAATAACCAAATAACAATACTATATACAATGTAAAGTAACAGTGATAAGGCATTTCTGACTTTCACACATTAATACAAATAACCTAGAGGGACTCAAAAGTGTTTTAAGTGGTGAATGTGAATTTTTTCTAAGAATCTGTCCTTGGATCAGCAGTGAGAAAGATGTGAGAGTAGTGTAGACAAGTGAAGATTCAACCAGAAAATATAAACAAGAAATGCTGAAGCACAAATGGTTGGGGAAGCATTAGAACCTCTGGACTTTCTCTGTGTGTGCTAAAAAAAATGTCAGAAGACTGCTGAAAATCTGCACAGTCTTGATTTGGACACAACTGTAACTGGGGAATTCAAGCCTGTCATTCAAGCCTGGCTAAGCATCTCCAGTTTCCTCAGATGATATATGAATTCTGTTTGTTAAGGATACCATTACATATGATTATGCAACTTCTTTCTACTATTATCTCCCTTGTTCTAAGATATTTTTAAAAGAAGTCTTGATGTTTGTTAGGAAACATAATTTTAACCGCCAGGAGTTATCTTTTCAGAAGCTGCTGCTGCTGCTTCTTTTTTTTTTAAATGCTGGGCATGTACTCATTTATAATTCTCTTTGGACAATGCATTTGTTCTCCTTGACAGTTAAATGTGGGGGTGGGGGCTTGAAAAATGTGTTCCTGTCATCTTTATCGATGTGCCTTTCTTTGCATCTGTACTGAGCAGAAACCCTCAGGGTACTTTGGACTATAGCTCCTAGGGAAAAAACAGATACCTGATGAGACTAGTTTTTGCTAAAATTCTCCTGTGGCATGCTATCCTGTCAATTTGTGAGATGTTTGTCAGTTAATTTTAGAGTCTTGGATTGTGAAATTTAACTTTTGATGGGTGATCATCAACTATGCTTTTTACACTGAGCTTGCGCGCGGGGAGAGCAGGGCACAAGTGCAAAAAAATAAAATGAATGAAATAAATAAATACACTGAAATGGAAGTTACGTGTGCATGTGTGCATATGTGCACGCATGTGTGTGCATGTGCATTAGACATTTTTTAAAATTTGCATACGTGCAACTTCAGTGAGAAAAGGCATAGTTGATAAAATGCTTGATGACCACTCATCATGTATTATGGCTTATTCAACAATAGTCAAATAGCTAAAGTTTAATTGGTGAAGAGTTACAGCAAAAAAAAATTGCAGTCATTCTGAAGGAGATCTAGCATGATATTTCTTATCTTTTAAAGCTCATTTTTACAGCCACAATGCTGTAAAAGAACTTTTTGGAAACCTTAAAAGAGCCTTACTTGCCTCTTGCTTAAATATGCAGTTTTGGGTAGAAATTTATTAAATGTCTTGTTGTGAATAGCATGTCTGACCCTTGGCTGTTCATGCTATGCTGTCACATACAGGATACCGTCTTGTCGTTACCCAGTAAATATTCATTAAGGACATGGAATCAGTTGACATCCTTGTCCATATTACTGCAATATGAAGTAATTTGGAACTTCAGATTCAGTACTATTTTTAGGAACTCACTGAAAGTCAATGTTATTATTATTCAAATTTGGTTTGAGGCAAAATTGCAATACTTTATTTCCTATCAAACCTAAACTAATTTTTTTTTCTTTCATGACATAAAATGTATATGAAATGACATAGAAAATTGTACTGTTTGGCATATTTATGGAAATTAAAGGTATAAATGCCTTAGAGTGTATAAGCAGAATTATATACTTCTAAGGTTATTGGCTTCAGAGGACTTAGAAAGATACAACTGTACTCAATATTGCACTGATTTCTGCAAGCAAAATGTATCATTAAACCTAGCGTATCAGGTCGCCGGCTCAAGGTTGACTCAGCCTTCCATCCTTCCGAGGTCGGTAAAATGAGTACCCACTTTCCTGGGGGTGAAGTGTAGATGACTGGGGAAGGCAATGGCAAACCACCCCGTAACAAAAAGTCTGCCAAGAAAATGTCATGATGCAACGTCCCCTGCATGGGTCAATAATGACTTGGTGCTTGCACACTTTACCTTTTATCAAGCTCAGAATTCATATACAGCCTTTCCTTTCCCTTTCCTTTCCAGTTTGGTGTAGTGGTTAAGAGTGCAGGACTCTAATCTGGAGAGCTGGGTTTGATTCCCCACTCCTCCACTTGAAGCCAGCTGGGTGATCTTGGGCTAGTCACAGTTCTCTAGAGCTCTCTCAGCCCCACCCACCTCACAGGGCGTTTTGTTATGGGGATAATAATGGCATACTTTGTAAACCGCTCTGAGTGGGTGTTAAGTCATCCTGAAGGGCGGTATATAAATCAAATGTTATTATTATTAATTATGTTATTATTCCTTTCTTTGCTGAGAGTACTTCCACCATCTTCTGCTTAATAATAATCAGAGTGCATGCAGACACATTCTCAGTCTTAGTAAATAGATTGTCTTGGGAGCAGTATTTAAAAGAAGATACAATAATGTGTTAAATGTCTACTAGCAGGCATTAAAAATTGAGTTTCAGCAGCTGTCTTTTTCAGAAAAATGTTTTCTGCCACAATGTGTTTACAGTTTTATTCTGTGCATATGCACCTTGCATATGAAGTTGATGTATATTTTTTTCTTGGTTGATAGGTACACGCAGGCCATTTATAATGTCTGTATATAATTCTCTAATAGTTAATCCTAGCAACTGTAAAATAAAACCAGACAATTCAGAGCAGGACATTATTTTCCAGATTTAAAAAAGGGGAAAGTTTTTTAAATTCCTTCTTTGATTTAAGGAAATATGACACACTACTAAACATATTTAGTATGCTGCCCGGGAGAATGACGTAGGGAGTAACTGAGAAATTTCAGTTAGTGCAGAATGTGGTAGTCCACTTCCTGGGCTGGCTGGTGCAGGTGCAAGACTCATTGCACATAAAGCACCAGTATTAGCTGCCTGTTTGTTTCTAGACACAATTCAAGGTGCTGCTTTTAAGCTTTAAAGCCATTTATAACCTGTACCCACTTGTTTGAAGGGCTACCTCTCCTCATTTGAGCTGCTCATTCACTTAGATTTGCCCAGAATTTCCATTCAGTAGGTTTAGTTGGCCTCTGCAATTTTGATGGCCTTCTCAGTGGTGGTACTTATCTTGTGGAATGGCATGCCAGTTGAGAGACATGGGATGCATTCTCTGTCAAGATTTAGATAACTTTGTTTGGCAGTTTGTTTCCAGTGTGTATTTGGAAATTAACCCCAACTGCTCCTGAGCTCTTTTGTCAGCATTGCACTTTGGATACAGTTTCAGCTCTGTACTGGATTTCTGCTTGTTTTCAAATCTTTGCACTTTTGCATTTGCATACCCTATTGCATTGTTTATGATATGAGATTATATTACTTAGTGTATACCCCACCTTTCTCCCCACTCAAAACAGCTTACATCATTCTCCTTTCCTCCATCTTTCCTCACAATAAACCCTGAGAGGTAGGTTAGGCTGAGAGTGACTGGTCCAAGATCACTCAGGAAGCTTCCAAGACAGAGCAGGGATTCGAACCTGTCTTCCATATCCCAATCCAACACTCTGACCACTTTACCTTACTGGCTTTTTTCTGTCTCAGGCCTTGCATGGTTTTCACTCTCCTCCTTTCTAGGAATGGGGTGGGAATCAGCCAGATACATATAGGTGGGGCCCCAGCTTTCTTGGGAAAACAATCTTTTCTTTGGCTCAGCATGGTGAAAACTTCTCCTTTTGGTCTTATCAGAAGGTTGTGATTGGCTGATTCTGGCAATTTGGTGGGTCCACATTCAAGGGCTTCTTCAGTATCTTGGCCAGAGATAGTCAAAATTCCACTGTAGAAGGACTGAGGTGAGGGAGGCAATCATACACACAATATCTCTGAATTCCCTGCAAACTGGAAAAGTATCTTCTGCTTTTGTAGCTTGTGTTCACAGCAAACAATGGAGCAAACTCGTCTGCCTGTTGCATCTGTCTTTGCATAGCCTTAAAGTGGACGTAATCATACCCAGCCACATTCACCCACACATTTATGCCTTCAGACTAGCATTCTATGAAACAAAGATAAGCTAAGAAACAGTAACATTGCATGTTGGTTAAAAGAAAGCATAATTATATCAAGCACAGATAATTTCAGAAATTCGGTAAACCATCAGTTCAAAACTCCTAGTTTCTCACACTTCCCAACATAAGGCAATGCTTCCTCTTCAAGCAGGCAGAATGTGACCTAGTTTCTCTCATTCTGCTTTCCTTCCTGGAATCCAACTTCCATGTATTGTCTTCTTTTCTCTCCTGCTTCTTAGTTCTCCTAACCCTAGCCAACAGGCTTCTTTGAGGCATACACATACCTTTTCCCATTCCCCAGGTAGTTTTCCCATGGACTAGCCATGAGGGAGGTATGCATTTTGGGGGTAAAATCTAAAGTGGACATTAAGAATTTATGTCTGATTATTCTGCTTAGAGTTGTTCTTTCAAAATTATTTCTGTGTAAGATGTGTGCTTGTCCTGACCTGGATAGCCCAGGCAAGCCTGATCTCATCAGATTGGTTAGTAATTGGATGGGAGATTTCAAGTGAAGACCAATGAAGACCAGGGTTGTGGAGGCAGGTAATAGCAAACCACCTCTATTAGGCTCTTGCCATGAAAACCCCATAAGTCAGCTATGACTTGATGGTACTCTCCCACACCAAGGTGTGTGCTTACTCTTTTTCTACTCTATCCTTTTAGCTAGGTCAATAAAGATAAAACTGGTTTCTGTCTCTCTCCACTTCTGTCTTCTTCTAAAGAAATATTAAGCCAGTTATGTTTATGCCTAAGATTCCAGGACTCTAGCATCCAGAATTGCATGTGTGAGAACTTATGCCATGGCATAGGTATCCTTTGTAGTACAAGCCATCGCCAGCTTGGATACCTTCACTGTAGAACTTTTTTCACCCTTTCTATAGGAATTTACATGTGTAGTCGTGCAGCTGAATGCTTAGTTATCTATGACAGAAAGGTGCAAAGATAGTAGTCATAAATCCAGTTATTTAGGCTGTGGGATATAAAATAATTTTATGTATCTATTGTTCCAACCACAAAGTCCATCACACTCTCAACTCTCTTATAAGTAATCTGGACAAGACTGGATACAATTGAATAGAATAAATTATGTTTTTATACATATGGTTTATTAGAATCCCTCTTGCATGAGAGATCATACTTAAAAATCATTGAATGAAAATTAACATTCTAGCTCAAGGCTATGAAGTATAAGGCAAGCAAACTTTTTTTTTAAAAAAACAACTCTTTTATCTGATAATGACAATTATTGCAAAATCCATCAAAGGAAATTGGAAATTGCTAATGGCAAACTGTCCAAAGTTACTTTGAGTTTTTGCTTTTGATAATTAACATTTGATGTTTGCCGTTTGTTGTGTAATAGAATTTGATCTTGTAGTCTCCAACTACCTGAAGCTTTTCATGCACATTGAAACAAATTATGCATTATAAGTGCACTGGGTGGGCTACAGTCAATTTTTGTAAAATGATTCATATGTGCAAGGAAAATAATCCTGCCAATTGAATCAATAGGTCTTAAAAGTTCATAACTTTGCATGGATCTTACCCATTCTGATTTATTTTGACCAGCTTCTGCTGTATTCTGCCGAAATTACTACTACTGCAAGTAGAAGATGGTCTATAATGGTCGTAAAATTCTTCAAAGATCACTTAATATTGCTGTTCATTCTTACCTCACTTGAAATACTTTTTAAACTTTCCCCCCTTTCCTATCTAGACAGTATCTTTGAGCTTTACTGAAGATCTCCACCAGGGGTGTGCGATTCGGGTTTCTGAATCGGAATGAATATCAAAATTGGACCCAATTCGTAAAGATTTGGGATTTCTGACTCAAAGCTTCCCAAAGTGATTTGGGTTGCTTTGGAAAGCTTTGGGGCACTTTCAAACCCCGCGACTGGCTTCAGCCGCTTGCAAGTGTCACGGAAACGGGCACTTTAAACTTCAGCTGGGAAGCGCTACCCCCACAGGGAGGGGGTGAGAGAAGCCCCCTCCTCCTCCTCCTCCCATTGAGTGAAATAAGTGTGTGTATGTGGGGGGGGGGGAGTTTCAGTGTGCTCCAAATCTTCACAGAGCATACCGAAGTGAGTTGATTAGTGATTTATTTCTGATTCTTTTTCCAATTCTTTTTCCCGCTTCAGAAATTCTGAAGTGGGAAAACTGAATCTTTCTAGCGTACATACCCTTAATCTCCACTCTCTGCTTATGTTTAGCCTATAATAATAAACAAGTTCTATCATAGGGTTTGTCAAAAATTATGAACCCATATCTTTTTCTAAATTAGTAGATATTTCACATACACCCAGACACACCTCAGAAGAACCTTCTTGTATATACCCTTCTGATACTGATTGCACATCTTTCTTGCTAATTTACCTTCTAGTTTATAGTTGTTTTCTTCTGAACTGTAGCAGACTATACTGTATTTTAAAATAATAGTTCTCCTGAAGAAAATGGAAGCATTAGCAGGTGGACTCTATGCAGGGGCTGCGCAAGGGTTTGCTGCGCTTGCGGCCAGATGGCTGGGTGCCCCCCCGCGGACACACAAGTGCGCACGCACCAGCCTCCTTGATGACATCACACATGACGTCATCACGGGAGCGCGTGCACTGCCACCACCTCGATCGCTGCGGCGGGCAGCCTCCGAGCTCTCCCGCTCGGTTGCCTGCACCGCCGCAGATGCCTGCCCATGGCAGCTGCGCCCAGCCAGGGGCTTGTGCTGGCGCCGGCAGCGGCGTGGGGCAGGAGGGATAGGAGGCTGCTGCTTCGTGGCGCGTGCTCCCGCCCTCTGCGCCTCCTCCGGCGCTCCCTCCGGCACCCCGCGCCTGAGGCCACCGCCTACCTGGCCTCAATGGGCGCGCTGGCCCTGACTCTATGGCATCATCTCCCTGCTGAGCAACAGTTCCCAGGCTCTGCCTTGAGATCTCCAGGAATTTTCTAAACTAGAGTTGTCAACTCTACCTAAGAGTGGAGGCTTTCTCCATTGCAGGGAACTGAAAAGGCCTTGCACTGGTGGAAGAGGTCTGTTTTGCTGACAGGAGGCTCCTTGCACTGCATTAGCAGAATAAAAATGTTGGATCCAACCCATTTTGTTTTTATTAAGGTATTTTAAACCCTGTACCATAGCAGCAATAATGAAAAAATAAATGTCCACCAAGTTTATCACTCTGAGACAATCACAGGAGTTCTTAACTAAAATGCAAAGGCACTGTATCATTCATTTGACATAAAGAGAGCTGAAAAGCTAATGTAATAGGTAGGTGGGGATTTCCCCTTGTTGAGAAAGAAAGATCTATCATCATTGCAGGCTGTCATTAAGAGTTGTAGCTTGAGGGTATGATGCATTCCCTTACATGCAGTTTAGAATGGAGCTGGGGAAAACAGAAACTACTAGCAGTGAAAACCTATGCGGAGATAGAAGGGTGTAAATCTTCTTAGGATTACAGCGTAAGTTTACTTTCATACAATGACCTTTTTCGGCTGCTCACTCATTTGATTTCTTTTTGATGATCAGCTGCAAGTAGAATTGAGATTCCATGAAGTACTTTACATACATGTTCTATAACATAGGACGGATGAGAGTTAACAAAATGAAACTTAACCCTAATAAAATGGAGGTGCTACTGGTGTGGGGAAGTTCTGATACAGGAATTAGGATGCCTCCTGTTCTGGAGGAGGTTGCACTCTTCCTAAAAGAGCAGGTTCATAGCTTGGGATGCAGCTGGACCTGAGCCTCCTGTTAAATAAACAGGTGGCAGTGTCGGCCAAGGATGCCTTTCATCAGCTGTAGCTGGTGAGCCAGCTGTGACCCACCTGGCTGGGGAAAATCTTGCCACTATGGTGCATGCCCTAGTAACATTTAGATTAGATTACATCTGTATGCTCTACAGGGAGAGATGCCCTTGAAGACTATCCGGAAGCTACAGTTGGTACAGACTACTGCAGCCAGGAGTGGGTCATAGGAACCATATCGTTAGTCTTGTTCCATCTACAATGGTTCCCAAATTGCTTCCTGGAGCAGGTATTGGCATTTAAAAACCTATATGGCTTGGAGTATGCATACCAGAAAGACTGCTTATTCCCATATGAGCCTACTCGTCCACTCAGGTCACAATTAGAGGCCTTGCTTCAGGTGCCCCACAAGTGACAATCCCAATACACGAAATATACACGGGGAAGAACAAGTGAATAACCCAGAACTTATATATGTACAAATACAAAATTTTTATAAATGCATTCACATGGATATAAATAAATGCAAACGAAATTAGTGCTCAGTGCACCATATGTGAGAAACGAACAGCTCAGTCTACAGCATCCTCCAGTCTCTTAAGTGCCATACAAGTTTCACTTAGGTGCTGAAGAAATTGACAATTGGAAGTGGGTATTTGTCAATTTCTTCAGCACCTAAGTGAAACTTGTATGGCACTTAGGGACTTTACTCTGGAGGATTCTGTAGACTGAGCTGTTCGTTTCTTGCATATGGTGCGCTGAGCGCTAATTTCGTTTGCATTTATTTATTTGCATATGAATGCATTTGTAAAAATTTTGTATTTGTACATATATAAGTTCTGGATCCCTCCAAATGAGGCATTTTCTCCAAGATAACTGATCTCTGTTGTCTGGAAATCAGGAGTAATTCTGATCTGATCTCCAGGCTACACATGAAGGTTGGCAATCCTAAGAGCCCTGGGTTCAAATGTTCACACTGTCATGGGTGTGGCCATGAACCAGAATCTCTCAGACTACCCTACAGGGCTGTTGTGAAGATAAAAGAAAGGTGCAGACTCATGTACACTACACTGAAGTCTTTGAAAGAAGGCCAGATAAATCATCAAGTAAATAAACAAGATCTTATTATGCTTAGAAAAAGATTCTATTTCTCTATACAGTTTCCCTCATGTTCCTTTAAGTAGTTGCATTTTAGAGCCAAGATTTTCTTGAAGCAATGATTGATTATTAGCTCTTGTTCAATGGCAGTGAAGCATAAATACAGCTTTTCATTTGGCAGTTGCATCAGTTGCTCTTTATTTTTCAAAAATTATCAACATAATTTTATAGTACCACTGTAATGAGCAGAGTAAATTAAGAAAACTACCTTAGCCCAGGTACGTTTTTCTTGTAAAATCTGAAAATCAGGTTACTTTATAAAAGAAATGCAGTAGTCATTTGTTGTATTATGTGCCATTAAGTTGCTTTCAACTTATGGTGACCCTATGAATTAATGACCGCCCAAATGTCCTGTCATTAACAGCCTTGCTCAGGTCTTGCAAATTGGAGGTCGTGGCTGCCTTTATTGAGTCAAACCATTTCATTTTGGATCTTTCTCACTTCCTACTACCTTCTACCTTTCCTAGCATTATTGTCTTTTCAATTGAGCCTTCTTTTTTCATGATGTGACAACAGCCTCAATCTCATCATTGTAGCTTCTAAGGATAATGAAGGCTTGATTGGCTCTAGAACCCACTTATTTGTCCTTTTTGGCCATCCATGGAATCCGTAAAACTCTCCAACAACACATTTCAAATGAATCAATCTTCTTTCTAACAGCTTTTTTTATTATCCAACATTCATATCCATACATTGTAATGGAGAATACTACAATATGAATTATCTTATTGAACAACATATAGGTCCAATGTATACCACAAAACATAATGATACATGTGTGTGTGTGTTTGCAGGATATGTGGTGGTATACAGTACGTATTGATTACCCATACTGATTTCTGCTGTCAGACTTAATTTGAGGTTCATTAGTAAACACTACAAAATCAAGCGCCCCCCCCCCAGCAACAAACATTTTCCTGTTTCCATAAATTGGAGTAGCGTTAGGGAGAGAGGGAAGCACTTAATGCCCCCCAATGATAATTAAGAATTGATGCATGAGTGTGTGGACATCCTGCCGAGGAGATCAGACAGGATGTAAATAAACAAAGTAGAAGGAAAAATAGAAAATATAAAGAGACAGTATCCCTAAGAATCTACAATGAGGCTTTAATTGTCTGCATTGGGCTGCTTTCACACATCTTTGGATAATGTACTCAATATAGCAATTGTTTGCATTTCAACTGGATTTTCCTGTGTGAATATTTGGCTAGGCATTGTGATTTTAAAAATCATTAAATCAGGTTTCAAAAAAGATGGGAGGACAACAGATAAAACGCTGAAGTGCAATGAATTTCCTGTGATATAATCTGGATTTTCTCTTACATTTAGAGAATATATTACTGGCAATTCCACACTGAACAGCTAGTGTAGTAGCAACCATGATTTTCCTTTTCTAAGCATATACTAATATAGATCCATTAATGAGCAAGTGGAAAGAAGTGAAGGTATGCTATTTTGGGATCAACAGAATGTATCTTTGCCACTTCTGGCTAAATGTATTATCCTGTAATTTTGGAAAATCTGCATGAACTAGGAAGGAAGAAATCATGAATTAATACTCATTTTTTAGTGCTCAGAGTGACAAATACTAAGAATTAATTAATTGTCCTTGAATGCTCTTCAGCCACTTTGCCTTGCTTATATTTTAGAGTTTGTGGCTTGAATGGTGAAGCTGACCTGAGTTCATTAGGGCCACATTGGGTCCCATTTTTTTTCTGGAGAAGAACAAAAAAAAATCAGTAAATCTTGGGCACTGCTTCATTACTTCAACCTATATTTTGAAGGCCATACAGAAGTGTCTGAGCACCAACTGAAACATTTGGGGAAAGTCTTCCAAATAAGTAAGTGCCTGAGCCATGTTGTAGCACTAACATACCTGATGAAATGCTGGCTTACATTGTCTTTATCTTATAATGATTGCGTAGAAGGCTGATAGGTGGAAGTGAATAAAGTTGCTCTTGTCTGAATCATTAATTAATAAAAAAGAGAGAGAAAAGCCATTATGTCCAAAATAGTTTATTTTATTTATTTATTTATATTTAATTTATATTCCGCCTTCCCCACATCAGCAGGCTCAGGGCGGATTACAACCCAGTTTAAAAACATATTTCATCATATATACAATTTAAAACCATGAAACATCCTAATACATAGATTAAAATACATGTAAGCATATTCACACACACACACATATACACATGTGTATGTATGTATGTAAACACAGCAGCACATAATCCAGATGACCCCCTATTTAGCCATCCAGAGTATTTTGCCAGTGTGCTTCTTTTTTAAAAAATAAATATTATCATCATGCTATAATATAAATATTATTATAGTTGATAATCTTCATATAATACACAATATATGTCAATATATCTAAATATAATACAACATTTCTTCCTTATTTAGGCATTCATCAAATTTACTTTTGGGTAAATTTTATTGACAAAATAATCTTGTGTAAATTGTTTACCATCCCATGAATTAAAGTTGGCCATATCCATCTTCAGTAAATCTGGCATATATACTAATTGTTGCATTTTCAGTTCAGTCTTACATTTATTCCATACCTCTATCATAGGGTTGCCATGCCTTCCATTATAGCAGGAGTAATTTGCTCTCTGGTGAAAAGTAGAAGTGATATGGTGGATGTTCTAGCATTTTATAAAAACTCTGTGGTAAAACCTCCCAGAAGTGACAGGGTGGATGTTCTAGAATTTTGCAAATACTCTGTGATAGTAATACTCTGTAGTAACATCTTTTGATGTCTGGGGATGATAAATCCCATTCCCCCGCATTGTTTTATTCTAGGCATTTTACTAAACCATATAAAACTATTACAAAGTATGCTCCTATATATCATAAGGCACTTGTGTGCTGATCGAGTTGTCCAAAAGCAAGAAGCACCAAGGTGATTCCCAACAAAAGATTTTAAAATGGCCTTGAATGAAAAGGACTTGAAAATGATTGATGACCATGCAGGAAAATCATTTTCTAGATGTGAAAATCCCACTTTTGGAATTGATTAAATCTAGGGACATTAAGAAATCAAATGCAAGCAAGAAAAAAGAAAATTGAAAATATAATATGGAGAAGCAAGAGGTGAACAGGGGAAAGAGTCATTGCCCTAATACTCTTTTGACAGGAGTTTCACCTCTGGCTTCAGCTGGAATGCAGTCATACTGACCCTGAGCGCTGAGAAAAAAAAATTAGCTCTACTTTTTATGACTATTTGGGGAATGAGTGTGTACTTAAGTACTGATTTTTCTACAAACTATTCTTTCTCTGTGACATAGAGAAAGGGAACGGGGTCCACTGTGGTGCTGGTTGAAGGGAATATTTTGATAATATTATAACCTCAAGGGCAAATGGGAGAACATGGTACACTTTTCCTTTTGTCTTGAATCCAAATCTTGGCTGAAACAACTCATCATAATTAGAAGCTTCTCAACAGCTGTGGATAACCTTGAAGGTTGCACTGGGTCCCTTTTTATTACCCTTGGCTCTCAGCTGCATTGTAAATAATGTCTCATTAAAAATGAAAAGCTTTGTCTTCCAGAATTAACTTTTTAAAAGGTTACACTCTACATCCTGAAATGTATCTCTGGCTGAACTTGGTGCTCTCTCCCTGCCTTTTAAAAAAATTCTGAGGAATTTGTCAAAAGCTTTTAGTGGGATCGCTGTATTTGGCTTAGCTGCTTCAGTTTTCTGAAAGCTAGTCAGCACTTATACTTAATGACAATAATGTTTCTGGAGGGAAAAAATCAGAAAGCTATTGAAATTAGAGTGGAGAGGAAATATTTATTCAGGAAAAAGTGCAAGTCTGCATGGGCTGAGCACGTTAGAACACATTAATTGTGAGTCACTGTGCTCATTACTACTTGATTGCGGCTAACTGCATATTTATCAGTCCTGTGCATTTTCTGTGGATGTGCAGTTCTAGGAGATGTGATCAGATACTGAAGAATATTTGAGGTTCTCTTTATTTTACTAGAAAGTTGAACCACTGACAAATTAACCCATGCTCCAAAAAGCATAGAAAAAGTAAGTTAAATAAACGCATTGTACAGTTTGGCTTATTATGCTTATTTGCAAATGGTTCTTTATACATCTACACTTTGCCTTTGTCTTTCAATATCAGGTTTGATGATCTGAAAAAATTGAGCAGATGTAACTAACAACAACAACAACAACATTCGATTTATATACCCCCCTCAGGACAATTTAACACCCACTCAGTGTCTCAGTGACACTGAGAGATCTCTGTCTTTTGGTGCTACACCCCTGAAGATGCCAGCCACAGCTGCTGGCGAAACGTCAGGAACTACAATGCCAAGACCACGGCAATACAGCCCGGAAAACCCACAACAACCATATATTATTATTATCCCCACAACAATCACCCTGTGAGGTGAGTGGGATTGAGAGCTCCGAGATGGTGTGACTGATCCAAGCTCAAGTGGCTTCAAGTGGAGGACTGGGGAATCAAATTTGGTTCTCCAGATTAGCGTCCTGCCACTCTTAACCACTACACCAAACTATCCCACACCCTTGCTAATAAATTGCTGCCTGATACATCCATAAGCCACATTGAAACCCAGAAATAAGTGATTATTAGCCCAACACTCGGTGAATCCATGCCACTTCACACAGCTCTCCCTATTTTGTGAACATGGGTTACACATACATTCTAATTTGAATTGTCCCATTTTATAGATGGGGAGCACCAAAGTTTTACATAGACCTTATCTGCATATTACAAAGTACTCTGCTGGTGGGTAGCATAAGGACTTTTTATCAGATATGCAATGAGAGTTTTGTATGCTGGCTTTCTTCTGCTTGTGATTGTGGCACACGAGATATAACAGAGCCAGACCCTGACCAAAATTTATAATGTATAAATTAGCCATTAAACATCCAAATTCTGTGCTTAAATAGATTGTGCATGAACTTGATGTTCTAAAGCCATTGTATGTACAACTTTTTCCTCGTCTCCTTTCATTTTTATATGGAACATGATGAAGTAATAGTGGTTTAAGAATAACTCTGTTTTGCCTTTGGGGTACCTGTGCAGTCCCACATGGGTACTGTATGTGTGTCTGCAGGCCTACTGTGAAGAAGTTTTTGAAACTCAAAACCACCAGAGAGCTCTCCTTTCCTATTCTCCACACTGCTTTCCTGCCTTTTTCCAGAGAGATAAGGAGTGTGGGAGTAGTGCCTTTCCTTCAGTTTTGTCTCTACAGCCATTGAGAGAAGTTCCCTTTATTGATGCTCCTTTGTTAAGAACTTTTCCTGTGAAGAACAGCTGAGAAAAAGACCATGAATTAGTCTACATTTGTAGAACAACTAGAAAAATATGTATTGTAGAGCAAACAGCCTTTAAAACATATGGCCCAAAATGTTCTTTTCAAAAAAATGTATGTCCTACGTGGCAAAAATCCAAAACTGATGGAGAGGAACATGCTGTCTTCAAGTGCCCTGAATGTAGACAATTTACTCCTAAAATGAAACATAAGAAAGTTCCATCTGATGCTGCTCTGAAAAATTGTCCAAGCACATCCCACTCTGGAGCGAAAAGCCCAGTCGTCTTTGGTTCCAGTTCAGAGACTGATTCCAGTTGGTTGCAGTTATGGCTGTGACAAACGTTCAGCATCCCACTCCAGTATTGCCTAGCCAAAGTACCTCAGAGCCACCTCCAAAAAAGGCTTGGCACAAACAGCTTTGGCAAAATTGTTTAAATCTACTCAGCTCCAATGCCATCTTGTTAATGAGAATTGATTCTGGACAAACTAGTGTTCAGACCTGCCAAAGAAGTCACATCAGTTCTAACAACATCTTCCCCTTCAGGCCCTTCTCTGATGTAGATACATTCAGTGTCTGAAGGTGAACTCATCAATTCCAAGCCACTGATTCTTGTTAGCTATCATCAGTAGTTTGTCTCTTGGATCTGTCATGTTAGTCAGATCTGACAGTGTATCATGATTTGGGATCTCCGTATCAAGATCCATGTTACAATCATTACAATCAACAGAACTGGGACACATATGCTCCCCTTGTTTCTGACCCAGAGAACGTGACCATGGATCTTTTGCTGCCCTGGGAAGAGATCCCAATCTTCCTCTGCAACAGCAGTCCAAGTTCTAATTCTATTCAGATCCACATTTTGATTATAACCAGCCCTACTATGCTGAACTTGACTTTGATTGTTCCTCATACCCTTTGCCAGAGGACATTATGCCCAAACCTTCCATATAATCGCCAAATAAGAACTTGCTTCTTTACAGTGAACAGTTAACATGAATAAAATCTTCACCTGCTTGCAGAAGACAGCAATAGAGTAGGACAGACAAATCTTCCTGGAGAGAGTTCCAAAGTTTTAGTGTCATGACTAAGAAGGCCCTTTCTTGAGTTGCCACCCATCTAGCTTTATATGGCAGGGACTTCCGAAGCAGGGCCTCTGAAGATGTCTGGAGTGGACAGGTAGGTTCACATGGAAGAAGGCAGTCTGTATCATCTTTAAAAGTCAATGCCAGCACCTTGAATTGGGCCTGGAGGCAAATAGACATCTTCAGAGACCCTGCTTCGGAAGTGCAGATGGAACAAGACTGGAGTGATATGGTCCCTACAACCCACTCCAGTCAGCATTCTGGCCTCAGCATTCTGTACCAGTGAAGCTTATAGACCCTCTTCAAGGGTCTACTACAGTGGCAAGATCTTTCCTGCCTAGGAAGGACCGCAGTGGCTCACCATCCAAAGATGGTGAAAGGCATCCCTGGCGTTTGCTTCCACTATTTTTGCAGCGAGAGGCCTGGGCCTAGGAGCACCACCAAGCTACAAACCTGCTGCTTTAGAGAGAGTGCACCCCCATCTAGAAAAGGAGATAACCCATTTCCTGGGCCAGACCTTCCTCCCATCAGTAGCACCTTTGTCTTGTAGGGATTACGTTCCATCTGTCCAGGGTCTGAGTCCCAGCCCCCAGACTTGCCAGGAGGGAACAGTGGGAGGCAACTGGGAGGCAGCGGCCCTGCCACCACAGCCAGCAACCAGGTCCAGAACCTGCCTACTCCAGGGGGAAGGGGCGAAAGGCCAAAGCCTCAGAGGGCTGGAGGGAGCAGGGAGAGACCAGCTAGTCCCACCCTCCAGGGGGAGGAGAGGGGGCTAAGCAGGCCAGAGGAAAAGGACCAAGGCAGGGGGAATAGGGACCCAACAACAGCCCAAACAGAGCCCTTACCAGCCAAAGAGGAGAAGCAGCCACTACAGCCCAGGCCCAGGCCCACACCCCGGCTAGAGGACAGTAGCCTGGCTCAGCCTGGCTCAGGAGTTGCTAGGAGCCAAGCCCCTCCAGGTGGAGCTGCCACAGTCATTCTGGGGGAGGAGATGGGTAGCCCTGCCCAGCATCAATGAGCAGGCAGCCCAGAAGCTGGCCAGGGCAATTCCTCACGAGCAAGGCCAGGGAAGCGCAGCAGCACAGAAGTCGGCTGGGGCAGCTCCTCGCAAGCAAGGCCAGGGAAGCTCAGCAGCACAGAAGCCGGCTGGGGCAGCTCCTCGCGAGCAAGGCCAGGCAAGCTCAGCAGCTCAAAGGCCTACTGGGGCAGCTCCTCATGAGCAAGGCCAAGGAGTCCTCAGCTGGGGATGGCTCGCATTCAACCCCACACTGCCAGCAAGGCAAGGGAGCCTAGAAGGGGTTAGTGATAGGAGGGAAACACCTGAGGGAAGGCACAGCTGGGCCCAGTCAGGAGAGGGAACAAGCCTGGAAGGAGGGCGGGGCGGAGAAAGGAAACCCTATAAAGGGTGGCTAGGAAGAGCTCTGAGGTGGTGGGTGTGGGTAAGGAGTGATCTCATGGAGTGAGAGCAGAGCAGTGCGAGAGTGGAGGCTTGGAGGAGAGTTCTGGGAGGACGTGATGATGGAGGACGCAGGGGGTGAGCAGGCCAGCGAGTGGACTGAGAGGGAGTCTGGGTGATGTATACCACTCCTCCTTCCACAGAGCAGGGTCCTGCAGCATCCCTGGCGCCCCTCTGATGTCAGGGCCGGCTGAGCCGGCGTCCTGCCCAGCGGCGGCAGCAACAAGCCCTGACACCAGCTTGTTAGCCCTCGTGCATTCCAAAACTGCACCTGTTCATAGTTTCTATAGCCTCCCTGGGATCTGCTGGTAGAGCAAGATAGAGCTGAGTGTCATTGACATATTGGTAGCAACTTATTTCAAATCTAGTTTCAAGCCTGGCTATGGGATTGAAATGGCCTTGGTTGACCCAATGATGACATCTTAGTGCTCATTCACTTGAGCACAGTCAGCTTCTGCTGTGATTTGTCATGGGCGTTCTATAAATGCAGCTTGCAAGGCTGCTATCTGGTGGTCCTGCACATTTGCAAAACATTAATCCATGGATGTTGATGCCATGAAAGATGTGGAAGTCAGAACAGCAGTGGTTCGGGCCTTATTCAATTAAGAGGTCATGCCTGCTTTCAAGGACTTGGTAAGTCAGCTTGCTATTCTCCCATGTGGGGCTGTACAACTACCGCAGTGATGAAAATAATGTCATTTACTTCGCCTGTGCAGTCACACAGCTGCGTATTCTACCCCACTGTGAGCTTTCTGCTATACTGAATGAATCTACCTCTCTGAGGCAGCAGCAGTGAGGAAGTGAGGGAAGGGCACTCCTCACCCTCCTTATCACACTGGAAAAAGATGGGAAAGCGACACTGAGAAGAGGAAAGCAGCATCTTTTCATGTTCTTGAGCTTCAGAAACCTCTCTGCAGTAGGTCTGCACATGTGCAGTGTCCACTCAATGACAATTTGCTGAACAACAGTTACTGGTAAATGCAACCATATTTTATCCATGTCATATTAATATGGACATAGAGCTTAACTGGAGATGATTTCCTTTCTACTAACCAGGATCCCAAACCAGAATTAATCTTGGAGTGTGTGTGCACATGCATGCAAGCTACGTTTGGTCAAACCACTTACCTATATTTATATATTTGTAAACATGTGTAGCCAGAAAAAGAGTGCCATCCTAAGCAGAATTATACCCTTCTAAATTAATTGAAGTCAATGGGTTTAGAAGGGTGTGACTCTGTTTAGGATGACACTTAATCTTAAACTACCATAATTTTTTGTATTTCATGAAATACGGAAAGTGGAAGAGGGAGGAGCCAGGTGAAAAAGTGAGTCTGGCATAAGCAAGGGTCATATACAGTTTTATTTAACCACTGTCAAATTTGATGTCTGGATGATGCCTGGGCAATAGAAAAGTAATTTGCCTAAGGATAGCCAAGGACATCTTTATCTGAACATCAGCATTAGCCAATATCCCATGGAAGCAGATTCTTAAGTATAAACAGAAGTACCCCTTATTCAACACATATCTTGTATCTAAGGTTTAATTTACATTTTCAATGCTGTTAATTTGTAAGCAGCTTTTTTGTCTTAAAGTTTTTGAACCTGGAATTTCCATGAGTTTTTGAAAAGAAAACTACTAAAGTGCACCTCCTGTTATGCAATTCCAATCTGTTTAAGTAATTTTGCTTTTATCCTGTGCATTTACAGTTCTTTGTTTGATTTTTCTTTACACTTGAAAATAAACTGTACATTTTGAAAAGCTGGCTAATGAAACAATGTGAATACCTATGAGATTCCATCTAACTCAGTTGTTTTTCTCATAATGGTAAACATTAAGTCAACTCCTAGCAGAAAAAGTTTCATTCAGGTATTGAATATTGCTAAATCCTATGTGCATATTACCTCAGAAGTTATGTTGCACTCCCAGATTTAAGTGTGTGCATATAAGATTGCAGCTTGAATGACATGTCCTTGCATTGCCTAGTAATGAACACCTCCCCCCCTTTCAGTGTAGTTACAAAGTATATTTCACTCTTTTACTGTTCTCTGCTTCCCTCTCCCCCACATTCTCTTCTTCAGCTCTCAGCTTTCCTTGCTCTTGCCCTTCCTACTGCAGCAAGAGAGTTCCTGCCAGGTTTTTTTTTGTTTTGTTACAACTATCTCAGAGGAGCACAGATTCTTAGAATCCACCATGATCAGAACAAAAATATTTCTTTGGAGTAAATGCTGTTTGTTAACAGCATGTGCCATGTGCTCCAATATCTGCCCCTGTTACATACTAGGAAAAGTAACCAGTTAGTTTTAAAAAGAGAAGATACAGATCTGCAAGGCACTGAAAACCCAAACACTGATAGCTTATTTAAATCCCTTTGACTTCAGTTGTTCCAAATAGGCTAGGGAACCATAAAGTACAGGGGGGTATTGGCTTACAGTAAATGGGAGCTTCTGGAGATCATTACAGAAAGGAGAGGAGATAAACAAAGGGTTACCAAGCTACATGAAATTTGTGAAAATGTTATAGAAAGAAACAAAGCTAAGTGGACCTGCTTAAAATTAGAATGGGAGGGTCATGGGTCTCCAATTTGCTATTGGCAGCATCTGGGAAGGCTGCTGCAGCCACATAAGAGATGCTGGAAGTCCCATGATCAGAGCTCCTACCATTAAAAAAAAATCTTGCATAGGGGGTTCCAGTTGGGACTGTGAGGCAAGGGAGGGTTAGCCTTTTGCTCTGTGATATTTTCCCAAACTGAAGCTAATGTTTCCCTTTGAAGTTAACATTTGCTCTGTACTCTATGTGGTCATTTCAGATTGAGAAGCATAAATCCCCTCCTCCCTTGCTTCTCTAATCAGAATCCATCCTCCCCTTCCATGCTTCAGTTTTAAAGATTGCTAAGCCCTGTTTCGGAGTAAAGAATGGCCATCAATAAAGGGAGAGCTTGCAAGAACCCATGGGTGATGGGTGCCAAAATGCAGAGAGAATATTACTGAGAGAAGGCAGCAGGTAAGTTCCTGGATTTTGTACTGCACGACTATAAGCCAAGTGAATACATTGCCCTTGAAGTGGACGCATACCACTGAAGTGTCTTCAGCGTTGAGTACTATAATATAATGCTGAATCTATCATTTGCTTCCCTTTCTGAAACTGTATGCAAGCGTTTATCTTTGGCAATAGACACTAACAAAAAGTAGACAAGTAGGATTTGAGCCCTGTTGCCCCTTAGAGACCAACTAGACTTCCATGGTATGAGCTTTCGAGAGTCAAAACTCTATTAATCAGATACAGGAATCCAGGCAGAGTGTGGGACTAGAGTGTCAGGAAGATAGCTGTAATAAATGTTACTATACAGTAAGTCAAATATTTCTGTGGTGAATAAAACTTGTTTAAAATACATATTTTTCAAATCTCTGCTGCTACTTATGCCTTGGTAATATCCATATTAGACTGCTGTAACATGCCGTGCATGGGGCTGGCATTGAAGAATTTCTAAAAGATTCAGCTGGTGAAAAATGCAGTGGCTACGATATTAATTGGGACTTGCCATGATGAGCGTGTGTGTGTTACGTGTCATCAAGTTGCTTCCAACTTAAGGTGACTCTATGAATTAATTGTCTCTAAAATGTCCTATTATTAATAGCCTTTCTTGGATCTTGCAAACTGGAGGCCATGGCTTCTTTTATTGAGTCAAGCTATTTCATTTTGGGTCTTTCTCACTTCCTACTGCCTTCCACCTCTCCTAATATTATTGTCTTTTCGACTGAGCCTTCTCTTTTCATGATGTGACCAAAGTACAATAGCCTCAGTCTCATCATTTTAGCTTCTAGGGAGAATGAAGGCTTGATTGGCTCTAGAACCCACTTAGTTGTCCTTTTTGGCCATCCATGGAATCTGTAAAACGCTACAACAACACATTTCAAATGAATCATTCTTCTTCCTGTCAGCTTTCTTCATTACAACTTACAAATCATAGTATGAATTATGGTTGTTGTGGATTTTCCGGGCTGCATAGCCGTGGTCTTGGCAAGACCACGGCTATACAGCCTGGAAAATCCACAACAACCATCGTTCTCCGGCTGTGAAAGCCTTCGACAATATGACATATTGTCGAAGGCTTTCACGGCCGGAGAAAGCTTATGAATAAGCACAACTTACAAACAGTATTCAGACCCACCAGAAAAATACAACAGATGCTATGATCAGCAAAAGACAGTAGAGACCCCCTCACCTTTGCAGGAGTATATCGCATACCCTGCAGGTGTGGACAAGTTTACATTGGGACCACACAGCGTAGCATCCAGACAAGAATAAAAGAACATGAAAGACACTGCAGACTTGGCCATCTGGAAAAATCAGCAGTGGCTGAACATAGCCTAACTCAAACAGGACACAGAATACTATTCAAGGATACCAAAATACTGGACAACACTTCCAACTACTTCGTCAGATTGCACAAGGAAGCCATTGAAATTCATAAGCCTCCCTCTATTATTCATAAGCTCCCTCTATTATTCATAAGCACAGTGAAGCCACCCTCTATTAGCATTCCACACCCTGGGTAACTCTTACAGGATGACTCAGCCCAAACCCACCTTCCTGAGTAGATATAAATTACCTGCCAACTTCTTTTCCACACTGTGACACTGAGAGAACTCTGTCTTTTGGTGCTACACCTCTGAAGATGCCAGTCACAGCTGCTGGCGAAACGTCAGGAACTACAATGCCAAGACCACGGCTATACAGCTCGGAAAATCCACAACAACTATCCATACATAGTATGAATTATCTTGATCTTGGTCCCTGGCGAGACATCCTTATCCTTAAGGATCTTTTCTAGTTCCTTCATGGTTGCCTTTCCAGGTCTCAGTCTCCTGATTTCTTGGTTGCAATCTCCCTTTTGGTTAATGATTGAGCCAAGGAACAGAAAATATTTAACAGTTTTTAGCCTTAAAATTGTCTAATTCATCTATAGTCATTACTTTTGCCTTCTTGATGATCAGCTGTAATCCTGCTTTGGCACTTCCCCCTTTAACTTCATCTGTTGTCATTTCAAGTCTTTACTATTTTCTGCCAGTAATGTGTCATCTGCATATCTTAAATTGTTAATGTTCCTTCCATCAATTTTCACTCCACCTTCATCTAAATATAATCCAGCTTTCCTCATGATATATTCTGCTTATCAGTAGAATAGATAGGGAGATAATAGCCCACCCCTGAGCTTTATGATTTCCTTCTGTCTGCATTTATATAGAAAACCATAAAATGTTGGCCTCATAGTGAGAGAACAAATGTTATCAAACTTCTTCATTCTACACTAAGCCACACTGTCAATTAATGTCTTGCTCATTTGGATGACAGCTGCTCATTACTGACAAATCAAATTGCCCTCCCCCAGCAACAGCACCCCTGCTTCTCACTGATCATGAAGAAAAAAAAGGGCTCCACATTGGTTCAGGAGAAAAAAATCCCACTGCTGTGACATTTATGTCATTGCCCCATGCCACCACCTAAAGGATTATATTACAATCTACAGAGTTGCATACATGCTGAGAGATGAGCTTAAACCTGTCAGGATATCACCCACAGTATGACTCTATTACGTCCATCTGAAATGGAATCTAACTGGGAACTGGAAAACCAAGAATTGTGTGTCTGACGCTACTCAACAAGGAATGTCAAAGATGAAGCCACGAGGTCCCCATTTTAAACATTATATTAACAGCATTCGTTTTATTTTTCTAAATCTAGTAAGTGTTGTCTTCAATGACTCTCCAAGTCCTGACTTCTATGCCTTCATAACATATGGCTACAGTTATATGATTATGATTTCAGGAGAATGTTTTTTTTAAAGATATAAAACATCTGGGTTGGCAAAACTGTAAATTGAAAAGGATTCTGCTCACTAATTGACCATAATATTAAAAGGTATAAAATATTTTTTTAATGGAAGGGGCTTTTTTAAAAAAAAACTTTTGGACTGAAGCTTCTCCCTTTTTGTTTATTTTTACTGTTTAAGCTTTTAAAAATCCTCTAAACTGAGTCATCTTAACACATAAATAACACTTCCTAAATATTTTGAATATAAAATTGGTTTGATACAAGTAGTATATATGTTGTAATTTAACATATTGTTCGACTTTTTAAATTCTAGTGTCAATTAAGCAAAATTATAGTTGATTAGCTAATTGTCTTTTGAACTAATAATCAAAGTTGCTTCTAAACATTCATAATGGGGCAGCATATTTGACGTTCTGGCTTTTGGGAACTCATTGGCCAGAGGTCTTAAGGCCATTCATAGAATCATAGAGTTGGAATGGACCTCCAGAGTCATCTAGTCCAACCCCCTGCACAATGCAGGAAATTCACAACTACTTCCCCCGCACACCCCCAGTGACCCCCTGTTCCATGCCCAGAAGATGGCAAAACACCTTCAGGATCCCTTGCCAATGGGCCTGGGGAAAATTGCTTCCTGACCTCAAAGTGGAGATCAGCATTATCCTAGGCATGTAAGAAGGAACCTTGAGAACTAAGCACTGATGTTACCCTTCCTGCTCTCCCTCTCATGGTCTTCCTAGGTTCACAGAATCAATATTGCTGTCAGATGGCTATCTAGTCTCTGCTTAAAAACCTCCAAATGACAGACCACCACCTCCAAAGGAAGCTTGTTCCACTGAGGGACCACTCTGTCATGAAGTTCTTCCTAATGTTTTACTGAAAACTCTTTTGATTTAATTTCAAGTTGATGGTTCTGGTCCGACCTCCTAGGGCAATAGAAAACAACTCCACACCATCCTCTATATGATAGCCCTTTAAGTACTTGAAGATGGTTATCATATCACCTCTCAGTCATCTCCAGGCTAAACATTCCAAGCTCCTTCAACCTTTCCTCCTCATAGGACTTCCTCATAGGACCCCTCACCATCTTTGTTGCCCTCTTTTGGACACGTTCCAACTTGTCTATATATTTCTTAAATTGTGGTGCCCAAAACTGAACACAAGTGATGGGCTGTTTGAAGGGGCAAGAGGGGGTCTCGTGTTAAAAACTTTGTTTATTCAGGGCAGATTGATCCTTAGGAGATTAAGAACCATCCTTTGAATTGGTTCTGAAATACCTCCTATGAGGTTGAGCAGAGGTAAAGGATGCAGGCCGAGAGCCTCTGGAAGTTGAATGTATCAGTTGGGAATTGAACTGATGATATCTGTTATACGGAAGATACAGCCAAGGGGGATATCTTTGTCTGAACAGATGTAGTTATAAAGGTGTGATACCAAAGGATTTAGCTATCACCTTTTATCTTTTTTAGGACTTTGTCTGTAGTGAACGAAAACAAATTGATCCTTCAAAGGGAAACTCTTCTGCCCTCATCCTATGATGAGGAGCTAGTGCTGTGTATGACTATAGCAGAGGCTATAGCTCCCAATATATCTAGCCATGCTAATTTGTTCTTTTGAGAGTCTTAAAGCTTCTCCTTGCAAGATCTTAGCTAGCCTTTGTTTGTCATCAGGAATTAAATTTAAATATGAGCCTATCTTTTCCCATAAGAAAAGCTGGTAGTAGGCAATGCGGACTCCATAATTGCTATTCTAAAGGCCAAATCTGCAGAGGCATAAGCCTTTCTACGTAGTATGTCAAGTTTCCTTCCTTCCTTTAATAATTGGAGTTGAATGTCTGGTGCTTTTCTGGAGGTCAATTCCCTTGGAATTGGCCTGGGGGGGAGGAGTGAAGAGGAAACCTGATCCTTCCTGTTTGGCTTTATACATATTATCCAGCTTTTTCGACGTCGCTGGAGTTGAAGCTTGTCTTGCCCACACATCCTTGGTCACATCAGGTATTCCCTGAGAGCTAGTTTGGTGTAGTGGTTAAGAGTGTGGGACTCTAATCTGGAGAACTGGCTTTGATTCCCCTCTCCTCCACTTGAAACCAGCTGGGTGACCTTGGGTCAGTCACAGCTTCTAGAAGCTCTCTCAGCCCCACCCACCTCACAGGGTGTTTGTTGTTGTGGGGATAATAATAACATACTTTATAAACCACTCTGAGTGGGTGTTATCCTGAAGGGTGGTATGTAAAGTGAATGTTGTTGTTGTTGGAAATGCTATAGGGCCAGTTGCTTCCAAGTGTATCACTTTGAAGACGGCATCCAAACAGGTCAGCGCAAAACATTTCTCTTCAGTCTCCAAGAATGTCTTCATATGAACCAACTATTCTATGTAGAAGCAAAGGTCTTCTGTAAGGAATTCTGGTAGAAATGGTTCTGAGGCAAAATTGGAAGTTACATCGGAGTCATCAGTTCGTTGTTATTGTCAGATGGAACTGAGAAATCCCTACAGTTTTCTGTCAGGCACACAGGAGATGGTGGCAGTGGGGAAATAGCTGTGACTGGTTCAATGTCTTCAGGAATTTCCCCCTCAGAAAGAGAAGGAACCAATACAGAACAGCATCTTGGTGTTGGGGAAGGGGTTCTCAGAACACTGGGAGAGCTTGAAGGATCCGAAGTAGCTGGGCCTGAAGATGAAGATTTTTCTCTTATAGCCTTTTGACATAGACGGCTTTTCAAGTGCTTGGACTTGAGCTTTACCTTTTTTGTAGGTGGTGCTGGCACTGAGGTAGAACCAACGAAGACACCACCAAAACTAAGTGGTTCTTAGAAGCCGAGTCAGATCCCGAAGAGCCAAGAGGAACTGAAGAGGCCCACTCAAGTGCTGCAGTTCATCTGAGGCTGTCTGATCTCTTGGTAGAACCCTTCTGGACTGACTCCCAAAGTGTTGCTTTGAGCTGTGACACCTTTTCATGGCTTGCTTTCTGTGTGAACTTCTTGCATACCACACACTCTAAGGTGTCAAGACCTTCGCATAAACATATTAGGTATTTGTTATGTCCATCAAATTGCACCATCTTTGTTCCACAATGGAAACACTTCTTGAAGAGGGCCTTCGGCGCCATGGAACTGAAGGCCCTAACTGGCATACAGAAGACAGATCCAAGGAGCAGAGAGGAGAGATACCCTTTTTCAGTGGCAGCAAAAGAACAACTGAGGGAGGGAGCCGCTCGCCCCACCTTTTATAGCCACGCCTGGATGAAAAATGCTCAAAAAGGCTAGGTGAGCATTTTGCACCTCTAGAAGCTCTGAAATGTCTACAGGTAGCCTGCACTTGTGCCGATCCAGTTTGGTGTAGTGGCTAAGAGCACGGGACTCTAATCTGGAGAACTGAGTTTAATTCCCCACTCCTCCACTTGAAGCCAGCTGGGTGACCTTAGGCTAGTCACAGCTCTCTGGAGCTCTCTCAGTCCCACCCACCTCACAGGGTGTTTGTTGTGGGGATAGTAATAACATACTTTGTAAGCCACTCTGGGTGGGCATTAAGTTGTCCTGAAGGGTGGTATATAAATCGAATGTTGTTGTAGTAGTAGTAGTAGTAGTAGTAGTAGTAGTAGTAGTAGTAGTAGATGATACGAATATGAACCTGAAGTTCAAACTATGTGGGATGTTGGCAGACATGTTTGTTAAAAACCAATTATTTTAATTTAATTTATTGCATTTCTAGCCCTCCCCCCCCCCCCCCATGAACAGGCTCAGGGCAGGTAGCAACATTAATAATATTAGAGTAACAATATAAAATCGATAATACAATACAAGATATAAAATTAAAACTAAATCCAAGTGACAATGGGTGATGTTAACATACCTCATCAGGAATTCATTAGGGTAGAGAGGGCAGGTTGCAGATGTCTCAATTAAACAGCGAATCAAGGCCACAGTTACAATCAAGTAGCCCACCCAAACCTCAACCACTGCCATAGTCTTGATGGAACATCTGCATTTTACAAGTCCGGCAGAACTGTATCAAGTCCTGCAGGTCCCAAGTCTTGACAGAGAGGGAGTTCCACTAGGCTGGTGCCAGGGCCAAAAAGGCCCTGGTCAAGGCTAGGTGAATGTTCTTGGGGCCAGGGACCACCAAAAGATGTTTGTTGGCCAAACGAAGGACCCTCTGGGGAACATATGGCAAGAGGTGGTCCTGTAGGTATGTAGGTCCAAGTTCATTTAGTCATAGTCAAAACCTTAAACTTGACCCGGAATTCAATCGGTAACCAGTGCAGCTGGCACAGGACAGGTTGTATATGTGTCTGAATTGGCATTCTAGTGAGGATGCGTGCTCCTGCATCCTGGACCAACTGTAGCTTCTGGATCAACCTCAAGGAGCTTCTGGATCAACCCTGCGTAGAACGAGTCTGCCCCAAAAATGTATAAAGTGGGCAGGGTAAGAAATCCATTTTTAATGCAAACAGGGCACACTGGTGGAGATGTCCCCACACATTGCTTGCCTACTAGTGTTTCCCCAAGCAATTTTCTTCTTCACTTGATACTGGTAATGAGGTAATCTGAGTGAACATAGGGTAGGTTAAGTTCTTCTTACCTAAGCATTCCTACTGTGAAAATCATTCACACACATGCTTGCTCCACTTTACACATGATTTGGGCAGAGCGAGGTTTATATAAATAAGCCTACCATCATCAGATATAGTTTGAGCCAAAGACAGATTGGTGAATTGGAATGGTGAGAGCAATGAAAGTAAAGCATAGACCTTAAACACTTTGTTGAGAAAGAGCTGAGCAAAGGACAAGGAAAAAGAGACAGAAGGTATGCTTGCTCTAACCCCTGAACAGAAAGACCTGTTGTTCGCAGGCTTCCAATTCAGTAAACATCTTTTATATGTTGACTAAGCAAGGATTAAAAGCCAAACTTTGTTGCTCATATGTGTCTTGTCTGATATAGAAACCTCTCGATTTGAGGTTCATACTGACAGAGCTCCTACTGAGGTGAGCATCATTGAGCACCTGCCTGTGCACTCACAGGGAGTGAGAGTGCACCATGCCTACTAGACTCCCTTGTGATTGCAAAGACAACTGCTGTTGTTTCTCCTTGATGATTCTGCCAATCTGTCTCCCACCTTGTCTGTTTGCTTCTTTTAGCTCATCTAGATCACCATGTTGGGCTTCATTCTTATTTATTTTATTTGTCTATGTTTGTCATTTATAGTCCGCCTTTTTCACTGAGACTCAAGGTGGATTACACAGTATGAGATTAGTACAATCATTATCAAGTACATTTCCATACAGTATCAAGGACATTTCCATAAACAATACCATTGGGTAAATAGATAAAAGTTTAAAAAGACATAGCATTAGCAAGAATCTAGGACCCCAAACCCCCTTTTCTTGACCAATGGGCCTGTTGTTACCAAGCTCATGTATACATTTAGTGTGAATACTTTGATTGGGGAATTTGATTGATAGAGGTTGATTTATATATATATATTTGAAACATTATAGTGCACTGTTAGTGATATATTTTTGTTTCTGCACATGCCATTGTGACATGTGTTCACTACCATTAATGATCTTTTGTTTGTCCAGTATTTATGGGTCTTGCAAACAGCTTTTTGCCCTGAGGGCTATCAGTCTGGCTATTTTATCCATGTTTTTATTATCAGTAACTGAAAAGATAGAGTAACAGTAGTGCTATTGTACTGTAGTAGAGCTATGTATCCATCTGGACTGATCTGGCAGGTGTGGTTCAGTGTTCCATTTTTTGGAGGGGGTGGAGAATTGTGGATACATAGCAACTTTTTGTAAGTAACATTAGTAGCATGGTTGTCAAAGGGGCAATGCTTTGGGAGTGGAAATGGTTTCAGCTGGAGTTTGATGGTGCTCTCCTCCTGTTAACTTTCTGCTGAAAGCCCCTGCCTCGGGCTGAAGACAAACAATAGGTTTAGACAGCTGAAAATGGTTGAAGAGACTTCACTTCCTGTAGCATGCAGAGGTATATTTCTTTTGCCTCACTGTTTCTTCTAGCTAAACAGGTTAGGCAAATGTTTGAAAAAGTACAAAAACCTTCCAGACTTGGTGACTAAAATCCTAAGTGGGATGGATGTACACACCATAAGCAACATTCCCTCTTTCATATTTCCTTCAGCTCTCTGATAAAAATGATTGAACCATCAACAACTGTAGTTCTCAAAGCCATGATTTATTTAAAGAGGGTTTGTAGAAAAGTGGGACAGGCAATATGTTCTATCGTGTAAGTTTGATATAACAGTCTAGCACTAGTAATGAGGAAGAGGCCATCAGTTTAGGTTGTATTTTCATTTTGAAATTTTAATTGATTCTGTGTTTCTATATTTGCATGCAAGCTGCGTTTATGTAAATGAAAATTATTAAGTAACAGTTAAATAGAAAGGCTGGCCATTTTTTAAAATCAGTATATATGTCACTAAAAATTCGTTGTCCTCTTACTGCGTTGTTACATTTTGTTTGTTGTAGACAGAGCCGTATCTTGGGTTGCCAGCACCCGGGGCAATCCAAGTCTGGCAGCGCCCCTGTCCCCACATGTGTGCGCACTTCATGCACATGTGCTCCCAGGAGTGAGTGATGATGACACTTCCATGACATCATCATGCAGGGCGCCTCCAGAAGTGTACCCGCCATTCCAGCTGCTGCGGATCTTCAAGCCCTGCTGCGTAGCCATCCGTGCTGCCACTGGAGGGCTGGGAGCGTGCGGCAAGCCAGCCACCCAGTCTGCAGAGAAGGCTCCAAGTGCAGTGTGGGTAGCCTCCCAGCCCCCCCTGTGCAGCCACCTGTGCTGCTGCTGGAGGGCTGGGAGTGCGTGCTCCCGGCAAGCAGCTGCTCCAGTGCCCTTTGTTTGGCGGCACCCGGGGCAAGCGTTCCCTTCCCCCCCCCCAAGATCTGGCCCTGATTGTGGACCACTTTAGTATGCTCCTGGTATAAACAGGTGAACACCACCAAAGAAATAGTTGCAACTGAGAAAGCAAGAAATGCAACCATAACAAAAACCACAATGTAATTCTGTTTCTATCTTGGAGAAGACGTCCACATTACGTGGTTTTCTTGTAAATATATATATATATATATATATATATATATATATATATATATTTACGAAATGCTTCTATTTAGATTTCAGTGTGAATTGGAAGACTGGGGTTTGTTGGGGGATCTTCCTTAACTTTTTCTGCTTATGATATTTTGATTGAAAATTACCCGTGTTGTTTGTCCCGCAAGGCAATTTTCCCCATCCCCCAGGGAAAATGTGAAGGAAGTGTTGCTCTAAGCCAGCCACAAGTTGTATTAGCTTATTATGGAACCATCATGTCTTGTTGTTTTCTAGAATATAGTAGTATGTGCCTTTGTTTCAACTATTTTTATAAAAGTAAATGCCCAATTCTTGTTAATCTAGAGTTCTCAGCTAATTTAATTTGGTAACCAAGATGTTGGTGACTTTTTTAAAAAGCCATTGTGAAGTCTGAAATTGGCAGGACATTGCTTTCATTTGGTGTTAGGAAAGGATCTGTATTGTGTGCCCAATGTTCTTCTTCCAGATTGTAACTAGATACATTTTGTGTTGTGTTCTGTTTCAGGCAGCTGTTCTTGATGTACAGCCAAAGAGTAGATGCTCACAGGCTTAACTGCTAAGCAGAAATGGGACTTGCATTGAGCCTGGCAGCCTTTACTTCACACAGAATAATTAACTGTATTAACTATTGAGGCATGAACTAGTATTTAGTTGTAAATATTTTGACACTTGCTGTTTACAGAAACTTAGGTTATCAGCAGCAGCTTGAAACCCAGAAAGGGATTATTTCTTTGGAGCAAAATTCTCCTGATTTTCAGGGATTTTTTTGTACACCCATAATCTTCCTTTTCTAGAGAGAATCTCTTTTCAAAGATTTCTGTCTTTTGGAAGGACATGCAGATTAGAATTATTTTTGTTTTACAGATAAAACTAACAATGTATGGGTTTTGGCTTCTTTCAGAACTTACTAAGGGGAGGCAAAACTAAAATTGTTTTCTTGCCAAAACTGTGAGAGTTGGCTGCTTATAGAACTGCTCCCTTGGGAAGAGCTGGAGAGGCAGGAAGAGCACATGATAGGCTGCGAAAGTCTCTCACTGGAGATGCAGCACTGGGATTCGTAGAAGCCAGATGTATGGGTTCTTTGGGGCTCCATTTACCCAAGGGAATAGCGAGACAGCAAAAGAACCTGCTACTTGCAAGGAGAGATAAGTTTCCCCCTAGTTTTTTTATTGAGGGCATGGATGAAGTAGGTTTTGCAGGTCTTCACACACACACACTCAGCAAAGGAAAGCTACTGTTGCTGCTGCACAGGTTTGCTTTTGCTAATCAGCTGAAGTAGCACTTATCTCAAGAAAACAAAAAGCCTCCCCTGTACTGCCTGGTTAACCCTTTTTTGACTGTTAGCCTGGAGAGAACAGCAGTGAAACTTGAGAGTGTAGGTGTCCATCTAGGAACAAACAGAATGTCAGTGTCTGAAGACTGGAATTTTTGTTGTCTTTCCCCCTGTTCTGAATACAAGATTCTTGAATGCAAGATTATTGGGAGTGCAGCCTGGAATCCCTTTCAGATTTTTAGTCTCTAATTATTTTCAGCTTAACATCACGGCCCATCGCTGGAACTCATAAAGTAATAATAAATCAGAACACACTTTTGAGTGTGGACAAAGCACTAAAGAATGACAGAAACTACCATATCATCATCATAGGAGCATAGACAAGATACCAATTGGACAGTTGCAAACAATCACTTCTATTTGGAACATGCCATATACTAAGCCTCACTCCTAGATTTTTGGATAAAATCCAAGTTGGTGAAGGACCAAAACATTCCAACTCAAACATCTGCTGGACTGTGATAATGTCACATAATAATACTGTACATAGCATTTATATAGCACTTACAGTGTTCACATGCCCTGATGTGGATAGCCCAGGAGGCAGATCTCAGAAGCTCAATGTCTTTTAATCACCTTACCTAAACATCCATGACCCTGGGGTTTGTTTAATTTTTGATACCATTCTGTAATGGTTTGCCCTGTTTTTAACCTTTTAAATCTTTGGCTTTGGACCTTAAATACAGCTCCTCCTTACATTACTTTAAATGTATCCCTCTGGAGGGCTCTGATCACAGCCAACACACTTTTAAATTACATTCACACAGAGGTTAGGTGTTTTCTACTTTACTCAGACCTTTACTTCAAAAACACCTTCCCTTTTGTGTTTGAGTGACTAATTTATTGCTGCTTCCCTGACTCCCTCCAAAAGGCTTTTGCCTTAGACATCTTGTTTTTTTCTTGTAATATAGGAAAGCTTGTTCTAGATGGTAGTTTGACAGAACAATCATCACGTGAGGGTAGTGGTAAGGTAAAAAAAAGGATCTTTTTTCTTAAACAAAAATAGAATTTATTTTCAGGTCATCATCAGAATGTTTCTTGCATGTGGCCAAAGGCCATCACAATCAAGCAAATAAAACATAAGCATGATGGTTGCAGAGTTTTGATAAGTGTATTGGTTTCAGAACAGTTCTTAAGCTTGGCAGTTTCAAATAAAATTATGCTTTCTTAAAGGTATATTCACAGACTCAGTCACACAAACTAATTTTCCACATAGGTCTTCACTAACATAAATAGCTTTAATCTAATTCACAGAGACATAGATTCATTCAGGTCTTCCCACACAGATTGCCTGAACTAGAGAGATCAGTTTCTTCCTTAGATATACACAGACTGCCCCAGGCCCACAGACAGTTTGCCTGACTTAGACAGAATTACTCAGAACACTACACAGATTCACTGAACGTGACAGAATAATACCACTTTCAGGTTTCCACACAGGTTACCTGCTTTAAATAGAATGAGTATTTTCTCTCAGCACAGTAACTAAAAAAACCTGCAGTTCACTGCATCACCTAGGGTACAACTGCTGTCCAATCAGATTGCCCTCCACTCACCCATCCAGCCCTCCTCTTTCTTTCCTTAGAAGTCTGCAGTTAAACTCACAGCAACAACTTTAAATAAAACACATTAGCAAGCAGAAATAAAATCTAAACTATTTAAATGCAAAACATTACAGATACTTACAAGTAGCTCGTGCCTGCGAATGCTTACAAACAAGTTGCAGGCAACTGAATAGTCCATCAATTAATTTTCTGCCTCGTCACCACTGGTGCTGACCAAATGGAAGAGTTACGGTAAACTAACAAGGCACATGAAAAACTCCCAAAACACTAACTAATGACAATAAGACTCATAAGTATGCCACTGCTGTATATGCAAAAAGCTTCCTTCTTTATTAAAATAAAGAAGTCTAACATACAAATACAAAGCATCAGTTCAATATTAAAGTATGAATTCGTAAACCACAATTGCATACAATTTACATACCAGTTAGAGTACCATTGGTTATCAATCAATGAATGTACCTAGGGAAAATCCATAAATACAATAAAGTGACTCAGTGCTTCATTGTTTTTTTGTTGTTAGAGGAAAGAGAAAATGAACATGACTTGGTCCAACAAGGAGCTGGCTTGACAGTCTCGTTTCCAGATGTTCTTTTTTCGAGGACTTGCCATTCTTAATGCATTGCTCCCATGCTAAAAAGATTCATACCCTCATAAGAAACATTCTTTAACATAATTTAAAAGACATGCATAGAGTACAAAAATAACTTACATCATCTTTCCAGCCATTGACATGTATTAAGCCATGTGTATGTTCTTAAGGACCACCCTTGGTACAAACACCGAGTTTCCAAAAGCCTATATACAGCAAACATACCTCTAATTATGTTCTATATCCCTCTTAAAGGGGCAGGTCTTATGTTACTCACAAAGGCAAACGATTCCCTTTTCTGAAACTTAAAGAAAACAAGAATAATCAATTTGTAAATTCAAACCTCTGGACAGAGTGTGTTCAAATGAAATGTCCAAAAAGCCTCCTTCCTGAGTAGTACTTTTTGGAGTCACCAATTGCACCTGACCTTGCAACATCCAGAATAGAGAATCTTAACTCATTTTCATTTCTGTGATGTTCTAAAAATTGGCTGGCAAGGGGAGCTTCTGTTATTTTATTACAGATTTTGGACGTATGCTCAAGAATCCATTGCTTTACTAGGTGGTATCGTGCTGCCCACATACAGCAAATGACCACTGGTGAACAGGCAGTGAGCTGAACTGGCAGGTATCCAAGCGTCGTGAATCATGAACAGCTCACCCCTCAAATGTCTTTTAATTACTGTACCCAATCACCCATGACCCCAGAGGAGAATGAGTTTCACCTGATATACAGATGCAAGAGCAGCTGCAGGGCAGAAGGAAGTGAAACTCCACCACAAAATTATTTGATGTGCTGCTCAAGTTGGGCAACTGAAAGGTGAGGAGATCTATGGTTCAGCTCCCAAGTGATCATGGGTGCCAAAAATAGTATGTTCACTATAAATTTTGCAGAATCCCTAGACAATATTTATGTCTTCATATAGCTGATGAGCAATGGAGGTTGAGATGAAATTCGAACCGTGATCTCCAGGATCATGGCTCATTCCATTAACTATTATTTATTGATATGGAAAATGTATATACTATCTCTGCAGAGACCTGGTTGAGGTGGTTCACAAAAGTAAAAACAATACAATAAAATCATAAAAATATCAACCATAAAATGCCATAAAAGCTTTAAAAAACGAGCTATGAGACTAGCAGGGATATAAAAAACATTAACAATGATATCTTTATGTGATTATACCCTTCTAAGTTGACTGAAATCACCTAAAGGACATTAAAGAAGATGCCAGACAAGCCTCAAGAGGGAGGGATTACAAAAAATTGCCATCACTTAAAAAAAATCCCCATCTCTAGTCACCGCCTGGAAAAGAGAATTTTAACTGCACCAGCTCCCATTTGGGATTAGGGAATAAGACTTCCAGAGTAAACACCATGACTTCCCCACAAGTTAAGTTATGAGTATCTTTAATTTTAGCAATTCAATATCATATCGTTTAGAGTATTTGCAGAATGGATTTCCTTCACCACTGCATAATCACAGCCAAACAGAAGTATCTGGCATTAAGTGTAAGTTCTTTTTAGAGTCTCAGCTCAGATTCTGAAAATCCAGTAAAGAATCATGGTGCTTTTTAAAATCAGTAGGGGAGTAGCATTGTGCACTTTTCTCAAATAAGTATAGGAGATTTCAGGCTTTCTTGACAAACTATACCTCTGGAAACCAGAGTCTTCCTGGTTGGCTGAAATTTAAATCCAAAAATCAGAAGGGGTGTGTGTAACTCAGATAATTTTCCCTGTTGAAAACTTCTTTGTCCTGAGTATTTTGAAGTCTGAAACTGTTTGCCTGCTTGTTTGTTTTTGAAAATAAGAAACAACTGTAGTTTAAAGTATTTTGCCCGTTTTAAATCTTTGCAAAAACAATAGCAATGAAGTAAGCATGGAGTCTTCAAAGTATGTCACAATGTCATCTAGAGTTAACAGCTAATGTTTCAGTATTTGTATCAAAGCTCCAATATTTTGAACCTTTGAAGCATCCTTAGAGAAAATTCTTAAATCACATACAAAAATAAAGTCATAGCAAGAATTACTAGAGATAATTCTGGTCGTTCTTTATCATAATGTTCTTCTATGTGGAACCCAGTGATGTTAACTACTCTAGTTTTGGAAATGAACATCTAGATAAATTTTTAAAAATATATTTTAGAAAAGTAACTTAAGTGTTAGGATTTGTTGCTTCACAATTTCTCTATAATATATATTAATAAAAGTAAAAGAACATGAGAAATATTTTCTGTGGTTTCCTTAATGTGGCAAAAATGCTAAAACAATTTCTTTTTGTATCAAGAAAAGACACCTAATTTAATCTTCATTTATTGAAGGCAGAGCTGTGTGTTACTTTGTACAATATTTATTTAATATTCATTTATACCCAATCTTTCTCCCCTATGGAGACCCAAAGCAGTTTACATCATTTTCCTCTCTACCATCTTATCCTTACAACAACCCTGTGAGGTAAGCTCAGTTTATGTGACTGGCCAGAGGTTGCTCACTGTGCTTCTATGGCAGAATGATGCAGATCATTTGGAGGGAAGTGGATTGTGGAGTAAATAGGACCCTTGATTGCCCTGCAGATTCCTCTGTGCAAATGCCACCTCAATCAGCACCCCCCTTTGGACTTACTTCCAGTCTCTGACTCAGAAGAAAATGGATTGCAAATGTCCTGGAGACATTTGCAGGGAAGAATTGACATGTAACAGAAAGGCTTAAGACTTCTTCACTCTTGATTATCCACAGTAGATGTCCTATACACCCCAACAGTATTATACCGCAGTCGTGTTGTTGGACTCCCTGTGTTTGCCTCAGATCTGGTAGTTTCACACTGAAAGATATATTTCTATATATATCCTCTTATTGATATTAATGTGGGATGGTTGGGAATGATTCCATAAGGAAAATACTAAACATCTGAGGCTGATGAAAGTTATAACCGTTTGAAGGGGAGAGTGCTGCTGAGTAGTGGATGAGATGTTTTGCTGGAAACTGTCATGATAATTTTGAGCCAAAAGCTTAGTTTAGAATGTGGGCGATGCTGTTTGCTGTCATTCTGCTTGTTTTTCAAGCATTCTGTATCTGCCTGTTGTACACTTAGACAATTGGTACTCACTAGCACAAAGCAAGGTGGTGTTTCAGAATATGGCACAGAGGAAGAAAGTCAAGACTGAGATTTGGCTTTCCCAGTTCTCTCTACTGATGAGGATAATATTATGGTCATTCTTTTGCACTTTCTTTAACATGTGTTGCAAAGTAGTGCTTAGAGACAACTTGCCTTTAAGTACTGGAATTTTTTGTTTGCTTACAAGAAACAAAAGAAAGCAGGTGTAGGGAAGAACTGCAGAGTGATACTGGAGGACCAGAGAGGCTGGGTAAGTGTAGACTTTGCACCTTAAGAGCAGCAGGAAAGAGATGAGGTGAGCAAATGGGCCTCTGGAACACTGAAAGCAAAGCACTACCCTGTGAATTTTTCACTGGAAGCAAAATCCTTGTCTTCATTTAATGTTAGCCTAATAATGGGTGGAGAGTTTAAAAAACTACATGGAGGACCACAATGGGTAGGGGTCAGTAATGAACACTAGAACAAAAGCAAAAGGTCTGACATTGGCATGCAGGGAAAATGACTCGAGGGCTCCATAACAGCCCATTCGTGGGGAGGGGGGGGTATAAATAAAATAAAATAAATAAATAAATAAATCAAGGAGTGTAGAAATTGAAATGTGGCATCACATTTATGGGAGGAAGTTTGGGGGAGAGGGTAGTTGTGCTATGAAACACTAAAGGGATAAAGTTAAAGTGTTGCCTTACTTCAAATGTCACTTTAAAAAAAAATGCAACTACCAACAGAAAAGCTCTAAAATAAGGGCGGCTGTGAGACTGCAAGATAAAGATGCATTACATGTGTCAGAATACTATCACCACATTAAAAGAATACACTGTCCTTGTAATATATTAAATTAAAATGGTTTTTTGCAGCTTATGCTGCATCTTTTTCATGATTATTCCCATATATATTAAATAAGGAACAGGTGGCAAGCCTAATATACAGCTTTCATTAAGGATTTGAACAAGCTATTTTCCATTCCACCCCGGGCAACAAGAGGCACACAGGAAAAAGGGAGATGGTATTGCTGTAATGCTTGAGGGAAAGTGCCTATATTTTTGTGTGACTGTGTGAGTGAGTGAGTGAGTGAGTGAGTGAGTGAGTGAGTGAGTGAGTGGGATTGGAAATGGTGGTCTCTGACTCTGTAAAAAACTAGTTTGTCAGTGACAGAAAGAAGATGAGAGCCCTTCCCTGTATCTGAGCTCTCTGAAGGCATATTATCTTCACAAGCCCTTGAGCTATAAACAGAGCACGCATAATAAAAAGGGGAAAAAATCCTGAATATGTTGAAAGCAATTTTGAAAGCTTACTATACCAAAACTAGACGTCATTACAATGATTTGCACTTTTCATTAATATCTTAGATATTTGAAATGGTTGTTTTGGCCAACACAAAAGCAGGGAATTCAATTTCTGACTGAAAAGAAACATAGTGTAACCTGAGATCCATGGTTTGTAAATTTGCAATGGTTTTTGAAGTCACATCATTTAATTCAGTGAACTTGAAATCAGATGTAAACGAATTCACCAGTTTAGAATCTTTATCAGACTTTTAAATATGGCAATCAAATTATGTAAGAGCTTTCCTCTTAAGGGATCATTCCAGAGCGGTACCTATTTTAGTCTGCTACAGAAAAAATAAATGGGAATCTTATAGCATCTTAAAGATTAACACAATATTATTCCAACATAAGCTTTGGTGAACTAGAACCACATCATCAGATTCAATTAATGGATCCTAACTATGGAGACATTTTATGTAGGAAGTTTAACAAAAATCACAAACAGGGTCAAGGAGTCACAATATATAGGACTTACAAGGTGAAATATAATTATGTAAATTTTAAATATAATCAATAAAATTACAAAGATCATTCACAAATTATGATATGCTAGTTAAGGACTGTAATGGATGGGGAGTCTCAAGTTTTGATAAGATTGTTAATACTTGCCGTGAGATAAAAATCCACCCCCAATGTTCCCTTGATCCTTTCTTCTCATACATCTTATATAAAATGACAGCACAGTGATAATCCACTCATTGCATCCGAAAAAGTGAACTCTTCTAGTCTAGGAAACCTTATACTGGAACAATATTTTTGTGAGTCTTTAAGATTCCACGAGACTTACTTTCCCTAGAGGCAGATGGCAAAATAATTGAATCTGTACTTCAAAGTCCTCCCTTCCCCACAATTTACATGGCATAATTTGAACAAAGTAATGTTGTGGCCACAGTCTAGTTTAAGATGTAATTCATTATTACTGAATCTGTTAGGATTTCTAGCTGTCTGAGGAAAAAAATTCCTGTCACTTTAACAGCAGCCTAATGGGATGTTATTTACCTTCATGTCCATGAAAAGTTTCAGCTGACTTTTCCTATACAGTAAGCCGCTGTTAAGGAACAGAACATTTTTTCTCCAGGCCTGTTGGCAACCCAAAGACACACAATAAGACTCGCTTTTGAATAACACTTTTTTCCTGGAAATGAAGGAAGTTTGGTAAGGTTTTTATATTTTAAGACTTCTAAAACACTCTAGAAATTTATTGTGACATAGATACATCACTTAGGAACTTCAGCCAGCTGAAATGATGCCATGTTTGGTGTTAATGTATTTCAGTCTGTCCAAATTCTTCCTTCCTTCCCTCCCTCCCTCCCTCCCTCTCTCTCTCTCTCTCTCATTACCTCAAGAGGAAGAGTGGCAACTGTGATGTTGGGTACCTAGCAAGGTGTGTAGGAATTGGCAGGAGGGAGTATGCTATCTAACTTTCTCCTCCTTTCTCCTTGCAAAGAAGGCCCAATCTAGGCCCATTCTGCACGGTCAGTTTATGGCGGTTCAGATTTCATGCTGCTTTCCTTGATCTCCATGAAAAAGTTGCACATATGGCAACTTTTTTTAAAGCCGCTGTTGAGTTGCCACTGATTGAGCTTATGTGTGTGCAGAATTCTTAGTACTGTACTGCTTCTCTCCCTCTCCCTGTCCAGGATGGTGGTCACTCACCCTGGACTTGACCCCAGTGCCACCCTCCTGGCTGGGAAGGACCCTGGGGGAACCCCACACATCACTCCCCCAGCCCACCTCAATCCCCGTGGACCCACTCACTAGGCTTGGGGACGCTGAGGAACCTGTCCATGGGGCTGGAGGGCAGGGAAGCATATGAGGGAGCTGGCTGCAAGCTGGAGCCTGCTCCAGTAGTGCGGTGGCAACTGCTGCCGCAGTGCCAAGCCAGCCAGGCAGAGCAAGTACAGAGACTGCCTGAGGCAGTGTCACTCTGGCCAGTGGGAGAATGGCCACCGGTATCTCCAGTGTTACTGCAGCTGCTTCTCACACCCTGCAAAGGCGGGATGTGCGAGAGAGAAGCCTGGGAGCCACCAGGGATGCCCTGCACCAACAGCAGGCCAATGAGGCCCCTCCAGGACCAGAAGCCTCAAGCTCCAGCGGCCAGTGAGTGGGGTCAAGGACAGCCACATCTGATGCCATTGGGCCAGGTGTGGTCGGGGTGGAGGGTGGGATCCAAGGGATGGCGGTGGAACAGGGCCCGATCAGCCCCACAGGGTGACCATTAGCCATGAGGCTCAGAGTGAGGGTCAACCGCGATGGAGCGACAGGCTGGCAGCCTGTCGCTCCTGTCCTCACTAAGTGGGCACAGTGAGGGTGATTAGGGAAGACAAAGTACCAAGGAGGGATTGGCTGCCTCTAGGGGGAGGGACATGGATGGGTGCTATAAAGGGAGGCTGCCTAGTGAGGCTGAAGAGGAGAGTGTTGGCGTGATAGAAGGGTCACTGTGCAGTGGGTAGGAGGAGAAACCAGGTGATGCAACCTCCTCTCCTACCCAAATCTGAGATTTGGAGCACCTGGCAAGATGGCAAAGGGCTTTACCGGCACGGTGGGATGTGCTGCAACTCACACTTCCTTTCCTTTCCCTGGGCGCTGATTGGTTGGCCACCTGGTGGAAACCAGTCCCTCCCCAGCTCTCCACACACACTGTTTTTTTTAAATGACGGAAGGGTCATAACACTGCAATGTCATTTCTCAAACTGCTGTATTGTGCAATCAAGACTGCAAATTCATAACCTTGCAAACTGTGCCTGCAAATCCAATTGACTCTTTGACATTAAGAGCAGCCCGAAACAAGCTCCAAGCAACTGATCATCCAACTCCCCCTTTTTTTAATTAGTTGAGAGTCACAATGCTGTGACGTTCGTACATTCTTCCCTTTTAAGCACAGTGTGTGTCCCGTTTCCTGATGGCAATCCACATCCCCCATTGATCATTTCTTGGGTTTACTTTTTTATTTCCTTTCTTTACAACCGGGGCTCATGTTCATGGTGATTTGAAAACAGGGTGGGGGACTCGTCTGAAGAATTTGCCTTCCCCATCCTAGAACATGGCCGTGTGATATGAATAGGCCAATGAGAACATCATTTTGTTTGGGCAGCAGCATTCTAACACTGTTTTATGCCAAGCAGAAAATTCAAACCACTCCAGAGCAATCTGTTAGCAGCTAGTGGAACAAGCACGAAAAGTACTTTGTAGATTTCCCCTTGAACTCCACCACCAATTGCCTCTCCAGAACTAAAAAAAAAAAATTGGTCGGTATGGGACTGCCCAGTCAATGAGTACAGGGACAGGAGAGGGAGGAAGATGGTGGACACACTTCATTCCAACATTACTACGTTATGACACATGCGCTGAAATTTAAAAAAATAGTGACATTGGCACCAGCCCCTACATAAGGCAGCTTCAAACAGATACATCTCAATTCATCTCAATAAAAATGCAGATGCAAAATTTCCTCAAGGTTGTACAGTGCAGAATGCCAGGAGCCCAAGCTGATTCAGCACCAATTGGAGTGAATACTCAGAAGCTCCAGCTTAAAGTGTGCCATGCGGAATGGGCCCTAGTATGCTCCCTCTCCCCATCTCTTGCTCAACTGTGCACAGAAGTCTTATACCTTGACATTTAAAACATTTTAAAGAAGGTGAGCAATCCAGAGAAAATCAGACATGATCCAATCCTATTGCAGTCAGTGGGACTTAAGCATAAAGTTAAACAAGGTGTGATAAGCATATCTGGTTTCGCGTTCTCTTCCATGGAGAAAAATGTTGTAATCATACATGGGGATTTCCTATTGTGTGCACATCAGATTTCCATCACTTATAGTAAAGGGAATTCTCTGCCCATTAATGTTCCCTGAGTATATCAGTGCCATTACACTATAACCAATCTTCAGAGGATTGAGCAGAGTATGTTCTTTCAAGCACCATTTGCCCTTACGTTGCTAAATGCTGTGCATTTTACTAAACAGTAAATCTAGCAGAATTTAGTGGGACTTGCTTATAAATAAACATGCATAAGATCAGACTGTAAATCTCATAAATTTCCTTAAAATACACCTTACAATCTTTATTAAAATTGTGGATTTGAAAGCAGTTAGCGCACCCCCCCCCCCAATTCTCTCCACTTTTATTGGTATCTTTTCTTGGCATGCTCACAGAAAGAGCTCAGGTCGTGGTCAGGGCATGTTTTTTGTCCAAGGAACACATTGCAAATCATATCATTTTTTTTAAAAAAAGGAAATACTATTAGACACATAGTTAATTAAATTGGATTAGCCACGCAGCAACTCTTCCCTATTTGATTAATTTTGCTGTATTGCTAGTACTTGAGATAAACCAGGCTGGTTAAAAAAAATCTCTACCTACAAACCAAACCTCTAAAAAATGTGTTATTTGTTTTCCTCTCTTTTTAGATGGACAAAATAAAAATACTGTGAGAAATGATCTGGCAAATTTAATTATGTCCACTTTCTGGGAATGGATTGTGATGGGTGCAGGATCCAAATGTATTTCCTGTGGCTTGTATACAAGCACTTCATAGGTTTGTGTTGCCAGTCTTATGCAGTGTTTTGCTGCACCCATAATTAATATTTTTTTAAATATTTAACATTTTGAATCCAGGTCTGCAAGATCTTTCCATCAATAGACAGTCAATATCCAAAGCATTCACCATGAGACCCTCAGTGGATTGAATGTTCAGAGCTGTGTTGGCCTCATTTCAGCAAAGCACTTTAGATATGCTATTTAATTATTCCTGTTCAGCAAAAAGGTAATTATTGGTCTGCTGTTGAGTGAAAATGGGCTTTCATATTCATATCCATGGATTTTAGGTTGGGGCCAAGAATTTCACTTATTTACTTACTTACAGCACTTTTCAGTATGTTAATGAATCAAGTTTTTCCAAGGAAGGAGATTAACACAAAGTCTGCAAAACAGCACAGAGTTAAATATACTTAAACCCATTGATTTGAATATACATAAACATGCCTAATCCTATTCTGGATTGCAGTCTATGGAAGCAGAACTAATACACATCCCCTAGAAATTCTAGGGAATCATCTCTTCTTGGTCACATATAGTGTCTTAATACAAACTGGCACCAGTGTGAGGGGTTTCCCCACAGCTCCTAGACAAGCCTTGCCTTAGCAGGCAGAAGAATTTTTCAAAGTAACATGAAATGTTACTTTGATGGTTTTATTTATTTTTTAGTTATTTCGTTCTTGTATATCTTTCTAGCTGGGACAGAAAGCAGACTACAGTTATGAAAACAATGGAATACAAAAAGCAATATATGTATGTATGTATGTATGTATGTATGTATGTATGTATGGATGTATGTATGTATGTATGTATGTATGTAGTTTTCTCCACTTTGATCCGCAAAGGATGGTAGCAGGCTGAAGATAATCTCTGGTATTTCAAGAACCGAACCATCTTCTCAAAAGATCTTCTCTTTTGCCTGATTTGTGTTGCTAGCTAGAGTTTCTGGAACAGGTAGCAGGTGCTGCTTCATAAGAACAAAGGGGATTTTGATGGCAGGCTTCTATATTTATGTCTGATTTATACATGTGTCAGTAGTGCTGAATTATCTTCATGGAAATCATTCTCATGTATGTTTGCACCTGCAGTCAAGTCACAGAAGCACAAAGGACTTGTGGGTAGGGAAGATCATCTGGGGTGTGGAGCCCTACTTGGTGGGTCACAAGCTGAAGTGGAGCTGTCATTTTGTTGCTTCTCAGAACGACCTGCTGCTAGTGCTCATGCACAGAGAGCAACGGTGCTTTCTTCCCATTAATGCTGGGAAGAGCAGCAGAATGGCAAGGCAAGTTCATTCAGCAGTGCAAAAGAGTTCTTTTTTAGCACAGAAAGGCAGAGGCATTTGTTCCTTCTCTTCTTGTGGCATACTTGCCCCTTAGTGGATCTCTAGAAAGGTTGGATATCTCTGCACTAGCACTTTTGGGTAATATCACAACACTGTGTAGCTGTGTACTTTTAGTTCACATGGCATTTAGCTTCACAAGACAAGAGGGCACAAGAAAGCTCAAAGACAGTCCTGTGGAGAGGTACCATTACATGTGCAAACAGACTCGTAAGCTGTGCCAAAAGGATTCCTCATTGTTTCAGGTAACATTGATAGCCGGGGTAGAACAAAAGGCAGCCCTACCAAATAGTTCTGTAATGGGCTTGTCAAATTATGGCATCATTCATGACATGTTGACACTGAATACATGTTTTTAATAACAATTCCATCGTTTTAAAGCGAGTTTCTCTTTGCCAGCACACAGACTAATAAAGAATTCCTGACCTTGCTCTCATTCTGTCACCCTTGGATATGAGTTCCTGACATTTTGCAGCATGTCAAGGGTGTTCACAGCAGCATTCTTCGTCTGGCAGATTCTGAACGATCTCTTTTGCTATGATATACTGGGCTCACAGAAACTCATCACTGAAATGCAGATGTTGTATCTACACTGTTATAAGTAAATTACCAGGGAAATCTACCATTTTCTTTCCAATGGGATTAAGTAAAATATAAGATTAAAGTTGGTCCAGAAACCACGTTGTTATGTAGGTGTTCTTCACATTAGCCCTTCTCTCTTAGGATTTTTCTTTCCCATAGGCATAGGGCAAGTGCACATCTTTCTTGAGGCTGTACATTCCACCATATCTCTAGGTAGGAGTCCACCTAGTAGAGGATCCAGACAAGAGCCTGGCTTCTGTCCACCCAGGACAGAAGCAACAAAATTATATAGTTTGATGTATGAGCTTCTCAAAGTCCCTCATGTTGCATCATGCTCACAATTAATTAGAGAGAGAGAGAGAGAGAGAGAGAGAGAGAGAGAGAGAGAGAGAAGATTGTGAAACAGGCAGGAACTTTTCAGTGGCATGAAGCTTGAGGATATTTTTGTACTGTGTAGTCTGAGGGGACAGTTCTGTTTTATTTTGTAGAGGGCAGGTTTTGAATATTTCATGTGCAAGCAAGTGAAGGGTCAGATGCAGAGGGGAGCATATTGGGCCAACTGCCTCTCTCCTTTCCTGTTCTCCCTCCTTACTTAATACTCAGCATGCTCTGCTGAGTTAACAGCCTGGGCTAACCCAGTTCATGCCATACTTCTTGCCCCGGACAGCTGCTAGAGAAATTAGCGTATGTATTGCATTTTTATTCTGCCATTCCTCCACGTAACTCAGGCCAGTTTACATAATTCTTCGCTTGGTAAAATAGTTTGTGTAGTATAGGATGATTCCTGCCCCTGGCATAGTGTACCATGTGGAGGGAGCAGAGGATGTCAGTGTATATCTCACACTCCTGGAACCGCTGTTCATTTCCTGCTGCACACAGAGACCAGGACTTCACCTGTAGAGAGTATCTTTGAAACTGCAGTGGAAAGTTTCTATTGCTAAATGTTTTAAAGCTGTTTTAATCAACAATATGTTGATTGGGACTAGTTTTCTAAATAATTGCCATCTAGTGTTCTCAAAATTAGATTCGCAGCAGTATATAGTGAAGTTTCATGATTCTAGCTAATAGTATGTCTTAGGTTATTTTATTATTCTGTGAATGTAATCCTTTTTTGGAAGTGTATCTGGAAAGATTGAACCTACTGTAGTACATCAGCTGTTTATAATCAAAGAAACATATGTTTAAAAGAGCTACAGGGTCTTTATAAACTATGTGTGCAAATTACCTTTGGAACTGGTTTATTACATACAGTTGTTGAGACCATTGCTTTGGGTATTCATACTAAAGCATCGTTATGTATTAATTACAGCCTTTTGATAAATTTAGCTGTGCTTAGACCAGCTAATCAGAGGTGCATGCACGTTATGTGCCCAATGAGCCTGCAATAATTAATGCTTAATGTTGCCTTGGTTTCCCTAGTGAATGTTGTTTCTAAAAATAAAATAGATCTGGTTTAGTAATAATAAAATAATACTGTTTCAGTTATTTTAGCACTCTTCTGTTCTTTCTGTTAACTCCCCCCCCCCCCCAACAAGCACATACTTTTAAAAATGAAATATTTGAACTGTCCAGGAGAATTTGCTAAGGAGATGCTAAACTGTTAATCAATGATCTCCTTTCCCTAGGGATTATGTCAATCATTTGTTAATATGCATAACACATCATTTACATGGAGAACATCATTTCTTACTGTTTTCTCTGTTTTGCTTCCATTCACACATAATCATATGAATAGGTGCATTGCAAGCTTAATTATAGTTATCTCCGGACATGGCTTCATATTGTTTTTAGTCAATTTAGCTAAAGAGAAGAATCTGCATTATGTATGCAGATGTGTGTGAATATAGAGGCTCTGCTGAGGGAGGAAAGAAAAGTGTTTGAACAGTGCATTATTTCTACTCCTTCCCTGAATATTTGTTGCTTTTGCATTCCTCTGTGTTTTTATGTATCCTCTCTTGCAGTGTAATGCTAAACAGAGTTATACCCTTCTAAGCCCATTTACTTCAGTGTACTGTTGGGAAGGAGGTTGTGCCACGACACTACTGACTATTCACAACCTGTGACAATTTCTATACACGGTAATAATTTTCCTAGAAATACTAGATATATCATTCGGCATTTTGTGAATCTCTTTTGTATGGAAGAAGATAGGAAAAGGAAGTTACACCCTGAACTAGGTACTACATTGAAGTTAAATATCTTAATTACTGTACAGATTACTTATGAAGATTGATTTTCCTCTTCACATCCTTTTAATTTTTCCTCCCCTTTTCTTGCTTGATGTTTAACTTTTATCCTCTTATTTGAAGCCTGTTTCCCTTCCCTTAAGATCTTGTTTGGCAACTTCTTAGACTTGTTTTCCCCCCCACTTCTTAAGCAGGCACATTCTACATGATAGATTGCTGGTAGATTCAAACCTTTTTAATATAAAAATACATCATAATACTGCCAGACAGCTGTTCTGGTGAGTCACTTGAGTGACCATTCATGAGTATTGCAATGGAAGCTTAGAGCCTGGTGAGACTCCTGCCATCTGGAACAATCCTGAAATTAAATAATTGCATTTTCTCCTTGAAAGGTAGTAGAATACGCTGTTAGCTGCACCTTTACCAAGAAAAAAAGTATACCAGAACTTCTAGCTTTGCAAACATTTGGGAAAAATGCTTACTCTCCAACTGCTTACGTGGCAGCGTATTCTTGAGTTCAAATTTAAATTTATTTACCCAAGGCCAAAAGAAAAGAGCTGAGCAAGGGTTTTTCTAAGGGGCATTGTATCTAATATCAAAAACATGAGCTAACTCTGGCTTATTTACATAAATGATACAGCATGTCATATAAAGTTAGCATCTCATATTTTAGACTCAGGCTTTTGGCTGTATTGTGTGGCATTTAAAGTAAGTCTTCAAAAAAATTCCTCCCTTCAGCAGGATCACTCTTAGGCTAACAGCAACTAATATAGTACCAGAATCAAAAAGGTTTGATTAAAAAAAAAAAACCTGGCACACTGAGATAAGACCTGTATAAAACCAAGGTACAACATCTGTAGATCACCAGAAGGGACATTGAACACATAATTAATGACCTTTTAAAAATGCATTTACATGTGATTCTGGTATTTGTTTTAACAAAACAACTATCAAGGCCTGCCTGGGGCACCAACTACATACATTTGTGCACATTTCAGCTGTTGGTGCCCATTTTGGTCTACACTACTTTTATTTATTTTAAAATAATGTTTATGTTTTACTGCCTTTGCTTCAGAAGTCCATTATCTTTTGTTCTACCAGAGCAGCTGGTGTGAAAGTAGCTTCTGCCTCATGGCTATTGCATTGGCCAGGGCCAGAAGTTCACTGGACATGATGCAGTTCAAGGTCATTAGTGGCCTAATAGTGCAATAACCAATGCATTGATTAATTAACAATGAAATATTTAACATACCATAGAACCAATGGATCATCCACATACCGATGCTCAATGTTTGACCAGCTCTTCAAAAAAGTCTTCTTCTGATCATCTACAGCTTTTGTTAGAGAGTGTTGTTGGCTAATTAAAACAAATCTTGTTCAATTTATAGGGTACCAAAAGAAATAATATCTGTATGTGTAATGTTATTGCCCAGCTGCCAAACAAATCTGCCTGGCAACTGAGAGAAAAAACAGCCTTTGTGCTACTAGTAGAGGCTCCCCTTTAAATTCAGGTAATGGTTGTCTCAAGAGAACAGTTTTTCCAGTCTGAGTTCCCCATCTGTATATGAAATGCTCCCATGGTTCACATCGCAGGAACACTGTGAAGCTGAGCATGTTAAAAACCAGAGAGAGAGAGAGAGAGAGAAGATTGGGGGTTATTGGGATTATAGGGGTTACGCTGTGTCTAGAGCAGTTAAGCTTGCCTTTGGCATGGTTGAATTTGAATCCTTATTGTCTTATATTAACCTGCCTGAACACTCAGCATCAGAAACTCTGTTTTGTATTCTCCTGAAATCTGAGACATGAATGGTTGCCATGCAAGGCAGGGCCATTTTAGTAGTAGCACTCAAACAATGCAGTTCATTCCTGTGAAAGTCCTGGCTGCCTAATCTTCATTCACTTCCTGATGGCTAGTGAAAATCTAGTTATTTTGGAAGGATTGGGTTACGTGGAAGATGATTAGTAGGTGTGTGCACCAAGAAAGTTTTTGTTTCAGTTTTGGTTCCAGTGGGTTCTGGAATAATTCCATTCCATTACCACTCTGTTCGGGTTGGAACTGATCTGTTTGGTTTTTTTCCCTTCATTTTCACAAGCTTTGGTCCATTGTACATGTGTTAGCAGCATATGTGCAAATGCACATTGTTCTTTTCAAGGAGGTGGGGGTGGGGAAATGACGCTCCGGGGCAGCTGTTTTGATGCTTAACCATAAACAGCATCAACCATTAGTCCTCCTTCTAGTCTAAACCATTGATCCACTGAGTTGATCCACTGCGTTTTTCAGTAAAGCGCGCGTGTGCACGCACGCGCACACACACACACACACACACACACAAAGCATGTGTCAGTGGATGGAGCAGCATCAGTGTGGCATTCCCAAGTAGGAGAACACTCCAACAAGGGCAGTGCAGCAACATTAAAAACAATCCTGCTCCATGTTTACTTTTTTCTTTTTCTGTACTGCCAATAACATACTACATTCGCATTCTACTGTTTCCCTGTTCTTTGTAGTTTTGTTTCCACAATGAGGGGCGAATCCAGATCCTTCCTTCTGATGCTCAGCATTCCACTGCAAAACTGGGCATTCTTGCTGCCAATCTTCTCCATCGTCCAAGTGCAGGCAGGCAGGCAGGCAGGCAGGCAGAATGATTGCCTGACCGCCCCCTCTCAAAGAAACCTATGTTTCCCCCATAATTTTTCATTTTGTTGTGAGGACCAGCAAGATTGTTTTTGTAAGCGGGGAGTAGGTACACATTTGCCATTTAACTCAGAAAAAGAGAGAACCTGAAAGACTATGGAAGCAATCCTAAACAGATCAACTCAGATGTAAGCCCCATGTTATTCAATAGTGCTTACTCCAGGGAAGTGTCTTTCGAATTGCAGCCTATGATCAAAGTCTCCCTTCCAAGCATTTCCAAAGCTGATAGGAAGGAAGGGGAGAGGTCTCTGCTTACAAAGACTCGATTAGCAGGAAGGGAGAGAATGCCATTTCCTAGGTAGCTACGGGGTGGGGGCACTCATGCGTATTGGTCTCATTCCCCCTTCCCACCAACAGAGTTAATTAATAATGTAAGGTCTTTCTCCCCACGAGATGTGATTGGTGCTGTTCAGGAAAACAAGCTGCTGCCCTATGAGGTGAGCCCAGTGCCTGCCTGCTGCTGGAAGATATAAACCCGAAATGAAACACACAATCATTTTGGTGAGAGGGACTTATTACAATTTAATTTCCTAGGTTGGTTCAACATTTTGGAAATTTCTTGAATGAGCCAAACCAGCAATTTTTGTGTGTAATTTCAGCTCATTTGTTCCATTATGCACACTCCTAATGCTTAGTGCTCAGTGCTGTTATTGCTTAATGAACATTTCGTTCGTTTGGATTGCAGGATTTGTCATTTTTATTGTTCAACTTTGTTTAGTGATGTATTTGTTTTAAAATTCATATTAGCTTACTTGGAGTTGTATTTTTTAGATTCAAAATCATATACAAATTTTAATTAATCAATTATTATAAATGCATTGTGTGATCTTGGACACATTATTCCCTCTTAAGGCAAAAATAAAGGGATGGCTTAAATTTCAATAATGGTTTTAGAGCAAGCATTATTGAAGGGTATGTAGAAATCCACTGAATGGTTACCAAGGAGCAGAAGTTAACTGATAGCCTCTGCAGAGTCCTTCTACAGTTTTCCTTGTTCATTTTATTCTAGAAAAATATCATGTACAGTAAGGGTGATGGTTGTGTTCTGCTCTGAGTATGTAAACACTATTTCCAAAGTTTTATACATTTATTGGGATTGGGATGACCAGGGGTCATTTCCTAGAAAAAGAACTGCAGGAACTCATTAGCATAACTCATTAGCATAACTCATTAGCATATGCCACACCCCCGACATCACCGGAAGTGTGTCAGAAGGCAACATCCACCCCTCAGGCCCCTTTCTGCAAAAGTCTCCAGGTATTTCCTTAAAGCAGAATGAACTCAAAGCAGCTTACTCTCCTCTGGAGACTCAGCCCTGCTTGCACTCATGCACTCTCTCTCTCTCACAAGTCACAAATGAAAATAAAGCAGCATGAATTCCAAGCAGCTTATGTTCCCTTGGAGCTCAGCACCACTCGGCTTGCACTCACTCACTCATTTTCTCTCCCCCCCCCCAGTCACAAATGAAAGTAAAAGAGCAGAGCAGAAGGAATCCAAGCAGCTTACTGTTCCTTTGGAGCCCAGCACCACTCGGCTTGCACTTGGAAGAAAAGAAATCACGTGGGCGGGGCCAAAACCCACATGACCTCTTTTTAGACCTACCGGAACACCGTTCCTGTGCGTTCTGGCTCCAAATGAGCCCTGGGGATGACTACTTTGGATCTAGTTTGGGATGACTTTCTTTGAATTCACTCACATAATGCAGAATACTTTATCAAGTATGACTTAAATGCAAGGTTCTGTTGCACTAACGTGGAATCTTTCCCCAGTATAATAACCCACCAGTAGAGCATACATTGTCTGCCAGAGCAAAGTTTCTTGTATTAATGAAAAATATGATCTAGAAGAAATCATATATTTATTAAGTCCACTTCTCTGCACTCCCTGAAGATCCAGTACTGAGGGTAAATCGTCTTCTCATCAAAACAAACTATTTAGGATGACATTTTGAACAGGAATCTCTGTGTTTCCTGAGAGCCAGTTTGGTGTAGTGGTTAAGAGTGGCAGGACTCTAAACTGGAGAACTGGGTTTGATTCTGCACTCCTCCACTTGAAGCCAGCTCTCTCAGCCCCACCCACCGCACAGGGTGATTGTCATGAGGATAAAAATAACACACTTTGTAAACTGCTGAGTGTTAAGTTGTCCTGAAGGGTGGTATAAAAATTGAATGTTGTTGTTGTTGTTGTTGTTGTTATTATATATTCAGTTTCTCCCCAACATGGTTGTTTAAATTTTTTAAAAAACCTTGCAACATTGTGGGAAAAAATACTGTAATGACTAACAGAAAAATTCTGCAGAGAGCCCTGAATCCTGCTTAATATTTTAAAGTTTCCCCCCAGAATGCCTCAGCCAATAAACACACAAAAATATTGTCATTATTTGTTATGTGCTGGATGTGCATGCTAACCTTGACAGTATGAAGTAAATTATCTTCTCACCAACACAAGCTATTTAGGATGACATTTTGTGTGGGAGTCTGTGTTTCCTGTATTTAATTTTTTTCCTGAATTTAATTTTTTTAAACAACTTTGCAGCATTTTTGTTTTATTTTAAAAAATTTAATCCTGCTTAATATTTTAAAGTTTTGCTCCTGAATTTCTCAGCCAATCAACATTCAGAAATTTTGTTCAATTTGGAGCTCAAATAACAGCATCCAATTATTTACAGACAGGGTGAGGTAGAGGTTAACCTCAACCCCCTCTAATATTCAAACATTACAACGTTGTAATGCATGCACAAAAAAACCCCCACACTGATTAAAACATTGACGTCATCTTCCACCATAATTCCTGCAGCTCCCCTATTTCTGACAGCAGAAATAAAGCCCAGACACCACTTCAATTCAATTGCCTCAAGTGTGGAATAACAGTGCAAGGAGGTGAAAATTTCTGTCATTCTTGTTGCTGCCTTTTTTGAAGAGACGATTTTCTTCAAACTGCTAAGGTTAGTGTGCACACAACATATTACAAACAATGACAACATTTTATTTTTTTTAAAGAATGAGGGTAGAGATTGGTGGGGGCAGAAAGGAGAGAAGAGTTTGCTCCCCTATTTGGAATGAAGAGGCAGACAAAAGAGTTGGAAACTAAAGGGCCGCTTTATTAAATTACAACAACATAACTGTCAACACGGCAAGGGCTTAACTAGCGGTATGGATCATGCACTGGGGTCACTCCTGGACCTCCTCCCTGACCTGCCTGGGCGAGCCCCCGCTGCCCAGGGTGCGAGCCATCCATGTACACGGCTGGGACCTGGCCCGGCCAGGCAAAGTGGTTCCCCCCCTTAAAGTTCCCCCACCTGGCCATAAAGCTGCAGGGAGAGACTGGCTTGTCTAGGGGTTTCCCACGAGGGCATCTGTCCTTGCAACTGGGCTGTAAAGCGGCCAGCCGCTCCTGACAGGCACCAATTCCACAACAATGGGGATATGCCAAGGGGGCTCACCAGCCTGCTGATTTTCCCCATCTTCTAACCTGCCACCTCTGAGGCCAAGCCTCTGCTTAGGCCTTCACGCCCCACAGATAACGTAAAGCCACCTGAGCCCTTGCCGCATCTCCTCCAGAATGCTGTTCCTTCTGTCTCCTCAGTAGAGGTCAGCAAATGCAGCCCTGATTTGCAGACGCGGGGACCCCCTTTCCCAACACCATAGGGTTCTAGGGCCTCTACCCAGAGGGCTCTAGGACCTCTGTCCAGCCTTTCAACCAATTCCAAGCTCCATGTGCACCACAGGCGGGGAGACTTGAACTAAAGTCACAAATCGGGGCCCAAGCTTCTGGCACACACCCGGCAGGGAAGCCTTGGGCCCAACAAAAAGTTCCACCTTCCAGCAACCACAGGCAGGGAAGCCTTGTGCACCCAAGCACACAGGCCGTGGGCCCAAAACAAAACCTCCAAGCTTCTTGCACGCACCTGGCGGGGAAGCCTTGGAGTGAGTACATGTGGGAATCCCAAGCTTCTTGCACATACCCAGCGGGGAAGACTTGGGCCCTGCCTCAAATTCCAACTTTCTGCACCACAGGCAAGGAAGTCTTGCGCACCCAGACACAAGGCCTTGGGCCCAAAACAAAACAATTCCAAGCTTCTTTGCACACACCCCACGGGGAAGTATTGGACCAAATACCATGGAAATATATAGAACCACTTAGCCCCTGAAGCACATGCTGCATATAATCCATGGGTCCTATCCTGCAACAGTGGTAAACCAACAAATCTCATTAGTCTCTGGTGAGAACTGGATATGTCATGGGTCATCGCCAGCACCAACAACCACACCTAAAGAGAAAAAACAACCAATAACTGCCTTAAACAACAAGGCCATAAAACTTAAACAATAACAGTCCACTCTGTCATTGCGGCAAAGGCCCTTTGCCTGCCTGTTGCTGGGCACCCCCAGTGCCATATGTATCATGCCTTTTGCCCTGTCCTGAACGCTTACATGCCATGAAGGTGTGAGGACCTGCACAAACTGGGCACATGTGGCGAAACTTGCAAGTTTCCCTGGAGCAGACCTCCAGTGAGCCGAACTCCCAGCAGAGCGTCTGTGGCTGTGTTGACTGCTCACTTGGCCATGCCCTGTGAGCCCAAGGTCATTTCCACATGGTGAATGACTAAGACATGAGGTGGAGGACCGCACCTCTCTTCAAACCATCAGGCCACTACTTGCCTGGGCGCTGCAAGCCCTGTCTGAGCCTGTAAGGAAAGGGGCCATGCCCTGTGAGTCACGGTCATCACCAGCATGTGAGACTGAGGCTGTGTGAGCCTATAAGGAAATGGCCATGTCCAGTAAGCCAAGGCCATCACCACATGGTGAATGACCAGGATGTGAGGTGGAGGACCGCATTTTGACCATGCGTGCAGAACTCAGGGAATACAATGAAGTTGTCTGGGGCCAGAAACGGTGAAAAAAACCTGTGCAGAAAAGCCTTCAGTCTTGTATAAGCAGAGCAAAAAGCTCACTCAAGAGGATGAAGATTGCTACTTACTGCCTTCTTGCTGCAATATACACTCTGCTGCATTATATACTCTTCTGAAGCTCCCTTCTCCCCAACCCTCAGTAGAACTCTTACAGGAATGTAGCAGGCAACATGGGGGAGAAGAAAGCTGCAATTCCCACCATCACCCCACAAATTCACTCTGTTCACAGAAGACTTGGAGCCAACCTTAATTGTCCATTCTGAGTGTAGGGTTCTAAACATAACAATTTATGGAGCTTCAGAGTAAAATACTCATTTTTATTGGTGACCTATTAGGAAGTCTTTCTTTTCTTCCATTGGTAGCCTTTCTTGTCTTACTGGTTGCTGCTCTGAACATTCACAGAGGCTGCATTGGCGGGAGGAGGGGAGAGGTTACTGCTACTGGAAGGAGAAGCTACAAATCTTCCATGTACATGTGGTATATTGCACATAACAGGTCAGGATCTAGTGTCTCGACATCAAGAAGAGGGAGGGAGCATTCAATTGTTGAGGCAGCTAAACTTAGATGTTAATGAAAATAATGAAATAAGTCGTGAGCTCTTTGAAGGATTTGCTCTTTGCTGGAAATACAATTTCCCACATGTTCTATGACCAATTAGTCTGTAATAACTCTCAATAACGGTGAAAAAAATTACATTTTACAATATGAAGTGAAACAGGCCTATTTTATGATTGCAGCAGACATCACTGTTAATGCCACCTCAGGAAATCCAAATTTCAGATAATTTAAGCTGTCTCTGGGGCTTGTTAAGGACCTGGCCTTTTCATTCCATGTGTTTACTAGAATATATGCTGTCAACAGAGCTATATTTCTTCATAAGCCTGAATATACTAAGCAATAAACGTTGGTCTAATTTCTGAGAGAGAGCTATATTTCAGAGACCTGTTCTTTCTGGTTTCTTATCACAATGCAATCTTTCACTTTTTGCAAGTCTTATATTTAGTAGATAATTGAGTGTCTTTTAAGGCTAGAACAAAAACAAAATCATGTTACCTGAGAGTTAACGTTTCTCACCTCATTTAACAATTTTCACCAAAGGTGCAGTTGACAGGTCACTGAAGGTCTGTGTTTGGATCTCTTAATGTCTTTAATTTTCTTTAAAAGCAGTGATAGAAACTACCTCCCCAATCTGGATTGGGACTACAGTGTTGGGGAAATTCTTTTTCTTCCCCATGCCATTTCCCTGAGAGAAGTCCTTCTCAAATGGCTCTTAGCCCTGTCAGGGGAAAAAGACACTACCAAGAGTAATATCAGCTGGGTTGGGTTGTTTGGAGGGTAGTTTTCCTCAGGGAAATAGCATGAGAAGACAGTTTGGCAAAGGTAAAGATAATCCCCTGTGCAAGCACCGAGTCATTACTGACCCATGGGGGGGACGTCGCATCATGACGTTTTCTTGGCAGACTTTTAACGGGGTGGTTTGCCATTGCCTTCCCCAGTCATCTACACTTTACCCCCAGGAAACTGTGTGGGAAATGATTTTACTGATTTTGGAAGGATGGAAGGATGGAGGCAACCTTGAGCCGGCTACTTGAACCCAGCTTCCTCCAGGATTGAACTCAGGTTGTGAGCTGAACTTGGGCTGCAGTACTGCAGATTACCACTCTGCACCACAGGGCTCTATGGTTAACCCACAATAAATTCTTCTGATATAAACCAGGGGACTATGCAGCTATTTTTAAAAAATGATGTGGATTTCTACAGTCTGTCTCATCCAGACATTCCCTAGGATTTAAGTTGGTAAGATGAGAAAAACCTTCAAGGGCTATTTCATCTGTCAGGGTTTTAGCATGACCATGTGTTATACATGCTAAAAATGTAGTCTTTGTGTTCAAAAGCACATGTGTGATGTGTGCATATTAGAGCATGTCCAGCTAGCTATAACTTCTAGTACAAGAGTACAGCCTGTGTAGGAGAACATGCTTTCTAATACACAATTTTAGTAATTGACATATATTGGTAAATTAGAGTTAGTTACTTCACACATTACGTATTTATGTGTCTACTTAAAAATGTAATGCATATTCGTAACAGATGTATTTTTAAACCTATATTTTGTTCTCTCTGAAATGCAGTGACAAACTTATTTGTACCATAAAGTAAAGTAGTTATCAGAAATGGGCTTTTTGTACCATGTGTTTACAGGAATAAATGCCTTGGGTATCCAGTAAAGTGTTTTTTACCGAGCGCTTGAGCTTACTGTCAGCATTCAGAGTAGGTGGGTAGATCTATTAACTGTTGGATTCAGTGTGCTGCTTATGCAAGATCATTTTTTAACATCTAGGTGTCATATATGTATTTATGATTTTTTTAACGTGAAAAAAGCATGTAGGATTTCACCATTTCCAGTCAAATATAGCTTTTAAACACTTCATGATTTGTGCAAAATAATGTATTATTTGTTATTCCCATAACTTTAGAGAGAAACAGGGAATGTTTAAAGAGACAGGGAATGAGAGTAACTGACTTGAGCAGAAAAAAAGTGTGTGTTTGTTTTAGGATTTCAGTTTCATCTGATCCTGATCAAAAGTTCCCAGAAGCTTTCAGTAAAACCTCCAAAGAGATCCATTTGCATCCCTCAGTAATGCCCCAGTTTTTTAACATTGTCATTGCTCTCTCTCTCTCTCTCTTTTTTTTTCTGTGTGTTTGTATGTGTGAGTGTGTGTGTGAGAGAGAACAAACAAACAAACAAACAAACGTGTCTGTTTGTTTCATGGATGGTAGAAGGTAATTAATCTTCATTGTGTGGTCATGAATGATCCAAGATAACTGACATGGTTTCTTTCTGCTGTTGGCTGGAGCAATTTTAATAATTTTTAAATGGCCATTCCTGAATAGGGCAGCTGCTAAGATTACAATATGGGAGATTGCCTTCTGGCAAAAGCATTGAAGGGACCCTTACAGAGCCAAGATTACATCACATAGGCAGTATGTTATAGAGATGTATTCCAGAATCAACATAGTGTATGATGCCATATCCTACAGAGAATTATCTACTATAAAATAAAAAATGTTATGTTATTTACACACAAGAGGAAAAAGTCTGAATTGGGAGAACAGACAAGGACTGGTTGTTGGTTATCTGATATTAAACATAAAGCATGGTTTTGTCTGTGATGCTAAGCTAGGTTAATAAAGGAAATAATAAAACATATGTTCCATATTAAAGGATTGTACAAAATATTTATCATTCTCATGGAGTTGGATGTACAGGGATATAACATACAAGAAGGAATGCGTTAGAAGAGGCAGGATTGTTGAGCCAAGTGGCATTTTATGCCAGTGTAAATAAATGGAGTTATTCACTTATTTTTTTTCTCTGTCTCATAATTCATAAAATATTCTACTTTGTGCATCCACGAGGGGAGAAAACTTAATTCTAATTACACTATGTGCTCCCACTCATAAGTAACATTCTTTACTAGACATTGATGACTGCTAATGTTCAACATGAGTCTCTCTTCAACTTCCAAATCTCAAATTGTCCTGCTATGAAATCATAGCAGACTTAATTAAAGTGAGCCTGATGTGGAGCACAATTGTACCTGGTCTGCCTACTTACATCCTACTCTATTTCTTCTTATTATCATGTTAACACTTGCCCATGAAAAGCGAGCAAAGGCTTATTTGACGGTGAACTTTTCCCTGCCCACTAGTTGACTTGAACTTTGGCAAGATCAAGACATTGGGCAATATTGCAATGTCACAAATGGGATTTTGGAAGATTCTTTAAATGCCCATTATGCTATTACAAAGGGCTCTTTACAGTTTTTGGAAATTAGATTGTAGAAGGGTTTAATGAATGAACAGTATAATGATTGTTATCATTATGCTAATGTTTAAGCATGGTGTTTTTATAATGTATGTTTACGTGTAATAACAGCCCACTAAGCAAGAGCTGCAGTGTTTTAGGCCAGCTTAACACAGGGAAAAATTCATTCAGCATTCCTCAAAACTGAAACAATTTACCAAGAAATGTATATGTGGCAAAATTATCAGATTATATTAGAAGTTTGTAAGTGTTGCACATCCTACCACTCTGACCATGGAACAGAGTTTTTGTTCCTGCAGTCTCTTCCATCTCCCAGAAAAATCATATCTAGTCATAGGACCTATGTGGAGGAATAGCTTGGTGGGGAGGAAGCTGCGGTGATGAAGGAGAAGGGAGTGAAATTGCTTCTTCTTCCTCTTCTGTGAGCACATCTGTGTTTAGGAAAGGGGATTAAATTCATCCCCTTGTTCTTCTTCACTCCAGTCCACCAACCTGTATAGTTGTTCCTGCACATGGATCCTACAACTACAGGAATAATTTTTCTGGGGGTTGGAAAAAGTTGCAGGAATGGAGAGGAATATGGAAAAATGTGTTTGTGCTGCCCTTGTATTTTCTTGGTATTAATGCAATTTTATGGATTAAAATGTACAAGTGGGGACCTGCAAGGACCTGTGGGGGGGAATTTCATTTCCCTTCCCCCACTATTCTTCTTTTCCTTCCCTGAAAGCCCCCAATAGCCTCTCCTTTTCCTGCTTCATTGTCTTCTTCCCACCCAGCACTGAACCTTCCATTATCTGCCCCCTGTCTTCAACTTTCCTTCCTTCCCTCCCTCTGGTAGCATCCTTTCCCTGGGAAAAGTCTGGCCCAGTTGCAAAGGGCCAGCTGCTGGGCTGGACCAAGTTGTGTGATGCTGGTCAGGCTGTGCCCAGTTGCATGATGAGGAACCTGTTAAGACTTCACTTTCTGCCATATCTCCTTCCCACATTATTTCCTCTTTCTCTTCTCCCGGCAGCCCCCATATCCTCACCTTTTACAGTTTCCTATTCTACTTCCCCCCATCTTCAATGATATTTATTTCCCTCATATATTTCCCATCTTTCTCCCCAAAGTGGAACCAAAGCAGCTTACATTGGTTGTTGTGGGTTTTCCGGGCTGTATTGCCGTGGTCTTGGCATTCAAGACCACGGCAATACAGCCCGGAAAACCCACAACAACCATCGTTCTCCGGCCGTGAAAGCCTTCGACAATACAGCTTACATTATTCTCCTCTCCTCTGTTTTATCCTCATAACAACCCTGTAAGGTAGGTTAGGCAGACAGTGTGTGACTGGCCCAGTATCACCCAGTGAGCTTCCATGGCAGTTTAGAATTTGGGTCTCCTAGATCCTTGTATGAAATTCTAACCTCTACGCAACACCGGCTTTTGTGAGGTGGCTGTTGTTGAAAAGTAGCAAGCAGCCAGGCCTGGGTAAAGCATGCAAGTCATGTGGTAGCAAGTTGCCTGTTGTTTTCTGGAAGGCCTGGCCCCAATGAGTCCTTCTTCAAAGGCTGAAATAGCCTTGGAAAGACCTTGCACAAATACATACACATAACTTTTACTGAGAGCCAAGCTACAAGTGACGCCTGACACAGGTTGGACACTTGTCAGCTTCCCTCAAGTTTTGATGGGAAATGTAGGCATCCTGGTCTTGCAGCTTGGCTCTCCATTTAATTGAAGTTTACAGAAGCCCCCCCCCCCCCACACACACACCCAGCAGAGGGGAAGGGAGGTGCCCGGTGAGAGCCCGATGCCTGCACTCCCCTCCCAACTGCATGTTCTCCTTCCCATAGATTGCTGCTCTGTAAACTTCAATTAAATGGAGAGCCAAGTCGCAAGACCAGGACGCCTACATTTCCCATCAAAACTTGAGGGAAGCTGACAGGTGTCCAACCTGTGTCAGGCATCACTTGTAGCTTGGCTCTGACAGAAACCAAGGATTGAAAAGTGGCAATACTGCTGTGGTTGCCTAGCAACAGCCACAGAGAGCATGTTTCTTAAAGCTACAGGCACTGCTTCTTTCATTTCGGGAGATTTAGTGCCTCTGTCCATTTTTTATTTCATATTTTTCAACAAATCGGGTTTTTTTGTCAAGTTTATAGTCAATCTCTGGACAGACATATTGGGCCATATTGAGAACTAAATACATTGACAAACAGGGAACACATGAGAAACTCAAAGGGAATTCATTGCTGCTGCCTATTCACTCGCTTGCCTGTCTCTCATCCCTGTGCTCTGTCTTCATCCTCCCAATCTGCTTGCCTATCTGCTTGCTGCACCTGCAGTGCCACTGCTATCCCACCTTCCTCAGCAGGAGCTAGAGGGGGCAGTGGGGGATTCTGAGACTCTTGCTCATCCTCCCTCTCCCTTTGCCCTCACTAGGGTTGCCAGGTCCCCTCACCCTCTGGGTGGGAGGCAAGAAACCTGATATCTCACTTCCAAGAAGTGATGTCATGATGCAAAACCTCATGCTGCCCCTGAGAGCACTCCCAAGCTCTGCAGTGGGCTAGTTTTGGCTCATTTAGGGCCAAATTGGGCCCATTAGGGGCCTAAATTATCCCACTGTGAAGCTCAGGAGCACTCTAGGGCCCTTTTGGCAGTGCTCTGTATTCTGCAGTAGGGGTGTGCACAGAGAAAAGATTCGGGTTTCCTGCTTCGGCATTTCAGCCGCTTCGGTATGCTCCGTAAAAATTCCAAGCCAGAAGATCACAGCAGGAGTTCTTGGCTTTTTCATTTGATGGGAGGGGGGAAGAGGGAGCTCCCTCTTCCCTCATCCCATTGGGTGAAAAAGCCAGCCTGGCTACTTTCAAAGCTCAAAGCAGTGCTGAAAAGCCCTGCTCTGAGCTTTGAAAGTAGCCAGGCTGGCTATTTCATCCAATAGGAGGGAGGCAGAGGGAGCTTCCTCCTATTGGGTGAAATAGTCAGCGTGGAGTTTTACAAAGCTCAGAGCAGGGCTTTTCAGCACTGCTCTGAGCTTTGAAAGTAGCCAGGCTGGCTATTTCATCCAATGAGAGGGAGGCAGAGGGAGCTCCCTCTTCCTCCCTCCCCTTGGGTGAAAAAGCCAAGGGCATTTCTCTCCCCCCTTGAATCAGCTGTTTGGTGGGGATTTCTCCACCAAACAGCCGATCCTGGGTTTAAATGCCCCTTTCCCTGTTGCTTTGCAGGGGCAAGGAAAGGGGCATTTAAACCCTTGACCTGAAGCTTCCTGAAGCAATATCAATTGCGTGACAGACCCAAGAGTACTGTGGTGCCTGTTTCTTTGCCACCACTGGTTTCCTCTGTTCCCCAGCTACTTGTAGTACTAATATCTCCCCTCCATTTCCTCCATCTCCTACAGTTGGCTGCTGTAGATGATGGCAAGCTGACAGGCATTGGGAGGGATTTCATCCCCACCCTCCATTTTAAAAGAAGTTTTTAGATTTTTTTGCAAACCCAGGGGGCATTTCACGCAAGTTTGTAGAAATATATATTTTCTCTGTTCATCGCCCCCGTTTGCAGGTTTAAGTACCTGCAGATTTGGTCATGTTGAAAATTAGATATATTGATGATGACTTGATGGGGGTATCATTTTCCCTCCCCCACCGTGTCCTCTTTCCCTTCCTTGCCACCACATATCCTTTCCCTTTTCCTGCTCCCTTCTCTCCTTCCCACTATCTGCTCCTGTGTCTTCAGCTTTCCCTCTCCTTCCTGGCCCTATTTTGTGATGCCAGCTGAGCTGGTCCCAGTTGCATGGTGGGGAATCTGTAAGGACTTGTGGAGAGGGGTATTTCACTTTTTCCTGTATCCTCTTCCCCACACTATTTCCTCTTTTCCTCATCCTGGCAGCCTCCATATGCTAACTTTTCCCTACATCATTCTCTCCTTCAAACCCACTAAACAACTTACCTTGTATCTGTCCCCCGTCTTCATCTATATTTATTAATTTACTTCAAGCCTGGGATACTGGCTGAACTCTTATATTGCCTAGCAACGGAAACTGAGGGGATCTGGTTAAAGCTACAGGTGCTCCATTTTGGGTTTTTTTTTAAATCCCCTGTTATTTAAAAAAAGATTTCATATTTTTGTGCAAACCTGGGGCATTTTACAGGTATGCAGGAAGCTCTGTCTTGTCTGTTCATGGCTCAGATCTCCAGATTTAAGCATTCTCAGATCAGGGCCATTTGGCTATTAGTATATAAGATATTAGTATATAAGATAACAGGCAGACTGCCAAGTCTTTGGGCGTTACACCATCTGAGCATCATATCTATAAATCTAGGTACTTTCCATGTCACCACCATCCCTACCAATAGTATGGGAGGTAGCACTGGCAAATTTAGCAGACCCAGACAGCACTAGGGATGTGCACTTCGGGTTCGGGATCCAGGTTTTTAACCCGAATCGGGTCCAGTTTAGGATGTTTTGGCATTCCTGAATCAGCCTCAGCATTGCTGAAGCAATTCGGGAATGCCAAAGCAAAGTTTATGAAAGCATTTTGGAATGCTTTGGTAAGCTTCAGGTAGCATGGAAGCAGTTTTTTCCTAGCTGTTCCTTGCTGTTCCTTCCTAAAGAACAGCAAGAGGAAACAGTGCTTCTGCAGCTAGTGGGGCTTTCTAGGTGGCTGGGGGTGGCATTTTGCAAGCAAAATGTACCAGATTTGCAGGGTACCCTCTCCTAACCATCCTCTCATGACCGTCCAAGCTTCAGGGAGATTAGACTTCGAGGAACCATATTATGACCCCCACCAAAGAAGTTGCCCCCGGTGATCTCCATTATTCTCTGTGGGGAAAATTGGGGCATCCAGGTGGCCAGGAGTGGCATTTTGCAATCAAAATGTACCAAACCTGTAGGGGGCTCTCTCCTGACCCTACTCTCATGATCACCCAAGTTTCAGGGAGATTGGTGCCCCTATCCAGCGCCAATCTTCATTCTTCCCTATGAGGAAAATGGAGGAGGGATTCTTAGGTGGCTGGGGGTGGCTTTTTGCAAGCAAAATGCACCAAATTTGCAGGGGACATAACCTTCCTATCCTCTCATGACAACCCAAGTTTCAGGTAGATTGGACTTCAGGGGCAATATTATGGTCCCCCAAAGAAGATGCCCCATCCACCACCAATTTCCATTATTCCCTATGGCCAATGGCGGGGAGAAGAGGGGGTTGGAGTAAAGTTAGTCAAGAGGGAGGAGGGAGGGGGAACTGGGAAGGGAGGGGTGAGTCTGAGAGTGGCCAATCCTGCAGCAGCTCTCTTTCCAGTCAATGGAGATTCACTGGAAGTAGAGCGCCTTTTAAAAAATGCTGCAACGATTTAAATTGGAAGATAGGGGCACCTTCTTTGGGGGGCTATAATATAGCCCCCCGGAGTCCAGTATTCCTGAAACTTTGGTAGTCATGAGAGGACAGGTAGATATATGTCCCCTGAAAAATTGATGCACTTTGCTTGCAAAATGCCACTCTCAGTCACTTAGGAATCTCTCCCCCATTTTCCCCATAGGGAATAATGGAGATTGACGCTGGATAGGGGCACCTGCTTTGGGGGACCATAACATGGCCCCTGAAGTCCAATTTCCCTGAAACTTGGGTGGTCATGAGAGTAGAGTTAGAAGAGGGTCCCCTGAACGTTTGGTACATGACTTTTTTGCCTCTGTTTTCTCCCTGAAGAACTCAGGCACATCTAGAGATAGTAGAAAATGTGGCAGGACACCTGAGTGGCTAATTGACATTGACAGAGAGGTTGTGGAGAGGCATCTGGCTGCACTGGATGAATACAAATCCCCTGGGCTGGATGGGGTGCACTCAAGAGTGCTCAAAGAACTTTCCGGAAAAACTTTTTCACGGTCAGAGTAGTTCAAAAGTGGAATCAGCTGCCTAGGGAGGTGGTGAGCTCCCCTTCACTGGCAGTTTTCAAGAAGAGGCTGGATGAATACTTGTCAGAGATGCTTTAGGCTGATCCTGCACTGGGCAGGGGGTTGGACTAGATGGTCTGTATGGCCCCTTCCAACTCTATGATTCTATGATTCTATTTTGCTTTCCAAATGCCACTCCCAGCCACCTAGGAACTCCTCCCATTTTCTCTATAGGGAATAATGGAGATCGGCTGTGGATAGGGGCACCTATTTGGGGGGAGCATAACATGCCCCCCTGAAGTCCACTATCCCTGAAACAAGGATGGAAGATAGAGAAATGTTAGTAGAGGGTCACCTGAAAATTTGCAATTATTTGGTAAGAAATGCCCCCCTCCTGGCCCCTAGATAGCCGGTAACGGCATTTCCCTTTGGAAACACTGGCTGAATCTTACCTAATAATCCCAAAGCAGTTAAAATACCCAAAGCTGAAGTGGCTTGCTGTTTTGGGCTTTGGGTTTACCTGAATTTTTTCCCCTCTTCAGGAAACCAGAATCTTTTTTTGGTGCACACCTCTAGACAGCACCTCACCACCCATTTAACCCTTCACAGCAGTCAGGAAGATGTACTGGCCTAAGTCCTCACATTCTACTCCACAGCACAAGGACACACATTTTATTTTACTTATTTATTTATTTCAGATTTCTATTCCGCCCTTCCCGTGAGCAGGCTCAGGGCAGATAACAACATATTAAAAATACAATTTAAAAATTCATGTACATTAAAAACAACACATTTAAAACAGGATAGTGGACAGCTTCCACAGGGAGGGTTAAAATTTATACACATCTTATACATGGTTCTGCTAAATAATTCTAAATGGATCAGGCCACCTTTAACCCTGATTGCTGGTACTCAGAGAGGCTGATACCTTATCTCTCTGAATGGGAGCCAATAACATCTGACTCTTGGGTCTTAGTTATAGTGCGTGAGTTAAAGTTCATAGAATTGCCAGAATATACACTATCTATTGATGTGGTAAATAACAAATAACTTCATGCAGGAATTAGAGGGAGAAATTCAGTCCCTCCTAGCCAAAGGTGCCATCCTAGAGGTCCAGGCCACTGATACCAAATTGGGGTTCTTTTCCAAATTTTTCTTGGTCCCTAAAAAGAATGGTAGTCTCCATTCTATTTTAAATAGGGATTTAAACTTTTACCTCAAAATGTCTAAATTTAAAATGGTCACCCTATCGTCTGTGCTCCCCTTTTTAATTCTAAGGACCTGTTTGCTGTCCTGGACCTCAAGAACATGTATTTTCATGTATCTATCAGAAAAGAACACAGAAAATACCTCTGCTTTAAATAACAGAACAAAGTATTCCAGTATACTTTTATTACCCTTTGGCCTTTGAACTGTATCCAGGGTGTTTACCAAGTGTATGGCACCTGTTGTAGCCTACCTTATAGCCTAGGGGTGCTCTATATTTCCATACCTGAACGATTGGCTGATTTCGGCTCTGTCTAGACTTCAGCTACTGAATGATGTTTCACTAGTGGTGAATACTTGTCTGAGGTTGGGGCTGGTGATCAATACAAAAAAGTCAAAGCTTGAACCTACCCCGATGGTTTCATACACTGGGGCAATTTTGGACGCCATGTGTGGGAAGGCTGCCCTGCCACAAGATAAAGCACAGACCATGAAATCTTTGGTGGCCATGTTCTCTAGAAATTGTTTCCAAACTGTTTAGAGGATACACAGATTGTTGGGCATCATGGCAGCCACCATGTGTGTAGCACCATTTGCAAGAGTAAACATGTGCTTTACAAAATTGGTTTGTAAGGAAATTCAGTGTGTCATTGTATTCCCTTAGCCCCAATTCTCTGTTCAGAGACAAATATCGAAATCCCTACAAGGTGGAGCAGGGATGACAACTTAATCAGAGGTATTTCCTTCGGCACAAAGCATCATCAAATTGCTTTAATGATGGATGCTTTTTCTCAGGGCTGGTTCAATAGCCATACAAGATAAATAGTCTATCAGAGAAAAATCTTTACACATTAATGTACTGGAACTCAGAGCCATTTGCTTTGCTCTTGTCTCGTTCACAGCTTTGCTTTGAGACAATAAAGTATAGATTCAAACAGACAACACCACAGCTATGTATTATGTCAACAAGCAAGGAGGCATAGCATCGTTAGCCCTTTGTGCAGAGGGTACGACCATCTGGAATTGAGTAATCTCCAACAATGTGTCTATGCATGCCATCCACATTGCGGGCTCGGACAACACCAGAGCAGATGTACTGAGCAGGGTTCTGAGTTCCAATCACAAATGGACTGTGAACGATACTTATCTGAGTCCCATTTTTGTTCAGTGGGGTGTTCCCAAAGTAGACCTATTTTCTACTGCTGTCAGTGCCAAGACCCCAGTATTCTGCTCCATGGTAGAAAGTGACCCCCTCTCTATTGGGGATGCATTCCAGCATACTTGGACTACTTTACATCATCCCACCTGTTCCACATCTTTCAAAACTAATTTGCAAGATAGAGAGGGACAATTCAGATTGCATCCTCATAACTCCCTTTTGGCCCAGACAGATTTTGTTTCCAGAGTTACTCACTCTAGCCAGGTGGACTTACATCATACTCCCCCTAGTGCCAGACATTCTTCTCTGGGTAATACTACTTCATCATGACTCCAGCACCTTGTGCCTAATGGCATGGTACATTCACCCCAGGCCATGAATTTTTCTGTGGAAGTACAGCAGGTCCTACTAAACACTAGAAGACCTTCAACCAGGAGATCTTACAATGCCAAATGGAAATTTTTTAGAGTGGGCACATAGTAGGGGTGTCACTACTTCAGACTGCCCTTTACCCTGTATTTTCAATTACTTGTACACCTTGAAATCTAACTGTTTAGCTGCAACATCTCTAAAAGTGCACTTGGCATCCATCTCTGCCTTCCATGTGCATGTTGAGGGCAGATCTGTGTTTTCTCATCAAAGGTCCCACAAATTTCTTAAAGGAATGTTCAACCTTTATACTCCAGTACCACCTCAGTGGTCCCTCTCATTAGTACTTTCACGACGCATTTTAGCACCCTTTGAATCTATGGCCACTTGTTCTCTAGAGTTATTGTCACTGAAAGTGAGTTTTTTGATGGCTATTACCTCAGCAAGAAAGGTAAGTTGTTTCTTAAATTTCATGATAACAGGGTGGTTTTTCAGCCAACCATCATTTTTTACCGAAGGTCCTCTCCCCTTTTCACATGTCTCAAGACATTTCTCTACCACTGTTCTTCCCTACTCCTCAATTTAAAGCAGAAAGGGCAGTTCACTCTTTAGACCTTAAAAGGCGTTGTCATTTTATTTACATAGGACAAAGGAGTTTCCTATTGATCCACATTTATTTGTATGCTTTGGGGGCCCAAATAAAGGGAATAGGGCTTTGGCTCAGACCATGTCTAGATGATTATTGCCATTCGATTGGCTTATCAGTATGCTGATGTTCAGAGTTCATTGTACATAAAGGCCCACTTGACCAGATCTCAGGGTCACACTACAAGTGACGAATGACACTTGCCTGGCCAGTGAACAGACTCATGTGTATTCCTCCCTGTTCACTTGCCATTCACTTGTGCTCCATTTGATCAAGTGGAGAGCAAGTGAATGGCAAGTGAACAGGGAGGAATACACGTGAGTCTGTTCACTTGCCAGGCAAGTGTCATTCGTCACTTGTAGTGCGACCCTCAGACAACCTCCTCGGCCTTCTTAAGAGGCGTTTCAGTGGCTAACATTTGCTAAGTGATGACATGGTCGTCATCTGACACCTTTGTCAGACATTATGTAATAAACATCAACACCACACAAGATGTGGCAGTACTGAGAGCTGTATTACAATCTCTTTTTGCATTAAAAAAAAGAGAGAGGAGAGATAAGGTTATGTTTATGGTCCTCCCTGTAACAACATAATCTTTGAGCACTTTATAACATTACTGTAATGATGTCATGATTCGATATTGCAATTATTGATGTTAATGTTAACATATCTTGGAGAGATTTACCCCACCTCCTTAATTGTTTGTAGCTTGGTAATCTCCCAGTGTGGAACTAAACAGAAGAACGATGATGAAAACAGGTTTGTACCTACCTGTAACTATTGTTTGTCGAGCTCTTCTGTGCAGGCACACATCACCTCCCTCCTGCCCCAATGTGAATTATCTGGCATGGTACAGTTTGAGATCATGGCGACTCAGGAGAACTGAGGGGAAGGGGTCACTCCTCCCAGGTAGTCACATGCTCATTTAGGTGGGAAAATGAGCCTCTTTGTGACCTAATGGAGCTCTAAAGAACCAATTTCCATTAAGCAGCCTCTTTGCAAAGTATTTCATAGTAAATTTTCTTTGAAAAGCTAGGCCTATGTTTCCACATGGATTTTAGATGATTCTGCAGTGCTTTTTCATCTGATCCCTAATACCTACATTATGCTTATACTGATCTCTCCTGGTAGGTTAAGCTAATCACAGGGAAACAGGTGATCAGCACAAATTGACAAATGAGAAGTACATTCCACTTCTTCCTCAGATTAATGCTGTTTGGGAAGAATAGAGATAGCAAAAGATACTTCTTTTCTGAACCATCTTCTATCAGCTGAGGAGAACAGGGAGATGCAGAGGCAAAGATGAAACAAGGCAGAAAGGAGGTGAAGGTGGAAGTAGAATCCCTTCGTTGTTCAGACTGATCAGCAACCTTAATCATAGAGTACTACATATCCTGGCTGTGGCCAGTTGCTGCTAAGAAGCTTCCATGCAACTCTGGCTGAGTTAATTGTATTTCTTCCATTCAATCAGAGATAGTTTGTGGCACACACGCAGAATACCTGTTTATCAGGTTCAGAATCCATAGAAGACTTGCATCCTGACATCTTCCCATTTTGTGCTAAAGAACGAAAATAACACAGAAATCTTCTTTAAAGATACATGCAGAATACAAGACTCTATGAAGAAAGATATGGCTGTAATCAAAGTTTGCAATACACAAATGCAATGGAAGGAGTGAAAATGTCATATTCTTTTAAATAACGTATCTTCTCTTATGTTTTTATCATTACATATAAGGAGAAAAAATAAAGCTTTTCTTGATTAAGAAAACTATTGAAACCCCAGCAGTTTTTAATCCATGAATTGCAGGCTGCAGTTCATGCTTCATTTAACGGATCAATTCCAGTACTGCACTGCCAGACCAAAAAAAAGTATACAGTTTTAAGAAAAATTAACAATCACACAACAGACAATAATCTTGCCAGTTTACACATATGACCCCATAGAATCTCTTCATACGTGATGTTTTTCCCATGTAGAAGAAAACATGGATTCCTGATACATGGGCAAAATAGTGATTCGGTAGGTAATATAAGGGGTAGCTTTCCAATTGGTACATATGAAGCAAAGGAATATGTGAATTGCTTCAAATGGTAAAAAATACATTCTTATTTGTAAAAGTTATCTCTAAACTGAAATAAAATGAGTGACCTTATTTGGCCTTATTTTGTTGTTCTGGCATAGTTTTCAGGGTGTCTGTGATTCTGTTGTAATAACAAAATGGATTGTGTGCTTAGTAGCATTTTGGGAAACAGTGGCAAAGATGCAAACATTAATAAATGGAAGGCATTGTAGTCTCCTGATGTGGACTGTAGTCACTCTTTTAAATCTGTTATGACATTTAGCAAAGCCCGATGATGTTCAAAATTCAGAAGCTGAAGTGATTGAAAACTCTATTTTGAGAGAGGGGCTCTGGTGGAAAAATGCAGAAACAGATAAATTCTCAAGACCAGTGGTAAAATGCTTAGAGATGGCGAATATATCCAGATTTTTTTCTATCATCAGTTGCTTCTGATAATCATCTGAGAAGGGGACGTGTCCGTACAATGTTCTGGTGTCCATCAGTTACTGCTGTGTACCTTACCACTTTGCTCTGAAAAGTTTGAAGCCTTCCTCCACCCCAAGAAGCCTTCCTCCAACTTGATCCACTTAAGTTAAGGAAAGTTTCCAATGTCACAGAGCAAAGTAGTAGGATACAGGCTATTACTCTGTGTAATTCTTTTCCCAGTAACTTTTGTTTGTTTTCAGTTTATACTCTGCCCATTTCCAAAGATTTCAGAGTGGATTTTCCACACATTCTAAGTAGAAATAAGTAAAAATCAGTATAATTGTCCCTTCAAATCACCTTCATTATCTGAGCTTCTTTTTAAATATGAAATTTGTACCATGGTAACTGCTACATGTATTGGTATTAACTCACCCCAGTTCCTTTAAAACTTTCTTTCACGGGCAATAAACTCAGGGCCTATTCATGTGATAGTTTGCCTTATGATCTTCAGACTTATTCGGGAACCAAGATTGGGGATTAGTTCCCTGAGTTTAGCACCCTGAAGTAATCTTTCACACAGTTGCACTGTTGCTGTTATTCCTAGAGACAATTTGACTACAATATGTTCACCTTCCTCTCCTAGACGGGGAGAGGGGTGGGGAGGATGTTAGAGCCAGAAAAAGTTAATTGTGAGCTCTTTGGTGCTAAAATATATATTTGAAAGGTTCAGGGTAAGCCAAGCCCAGGGACAGAATTGTTAGGGAGCAGTATGAAAAAGACAAAGGGTGCCTGGAGCTTGTGTGAGTTACTGTTAGTAGCCATCTCAGTATGACCAGCAAAAACTTGTTCGTTGCACTAAAAAACATTGCCTTTTAGCGCATATCCAAATTCACTGATTGTACGAGTTTAGAAAAGGACACTCACTTTCTTATGGCACATGTTCATTTACTGGTGAATATGTTCTAACCATCTTCCTTATGAATTAAGTCAATGAAACCTGGCAGGTAATTTATCTCCAGGTAAAAGCACTAAAATGTTTAGCAGCGAAGCAGTATAATTTAACAGATTTCCATCAAGTTTCATATTGGGGCTTCAAATTGCAGTTATGAAGTTGAACAATTTGGATTAATATCCCTTTTGGACCTTTTGGACTTTCATGAATTGAATTAATATTGGAATATTTATGAATTTGTGTGATAACTATGACTCTTAACTTCTATTATTGTAATTCTTAATGAGGCACTGACACTTTAACAAGCAAGCACTGGTCACTTTCATCATTCCAATATTGTTGAATATGTATATAACTTTGATTTTGTAATTTGGCACTTAGCACTTCATTGGCGTTATGTGGATTAACTTGAGTATTCTGTATAATCTGTGACCTATTTTTGCTGTTCTGTAAGGTTTGAATTAATTGGTGACTGCCTCTTTGGCATCATTATGTAACTATAGACTTGTGAATTTATTTCAATGAGTATTCTATAAACATTTTCATTAATAGTTTGTGTTGTAGATTTTGTCTTAGTAGCTTGTCATGGCGCTCTTGCTTTGCTTTTCTTCTTGCATTATTTACTGTGACTCTCTCATTTCTGTCTTGTCATATTGGGGCTTCAGCAAATAAGAATCTGGAAGAAGATTTTTGAATTTTCTAAAAAAATCCCAGTTGTACTTCATTTTCAGTACAGGATCTCTGTAAACACATGTTCCAAAGCACAGTTTGCTGAGGTCACTCAAGCATGAGGGATGTCTGTATGTGAGGGGTGCCTAAGCCTTTCCTGTCAGCAGATTCCCACCTCCACCTTGGAATTTTCTCTCCATTTTTGGTTTAATTCTAGCTTTGGAATCTGGGGGGGGGGGGGACAGCTTGAAAACTGCATTGGTGAGCCATCTATAGGGGTCAATTGGTGGGCATAGGAAAGGTTATGCAGTCCCCTGTTGCCCATTGTTTCTGCCCTGCAAATGTAGCCCCAGACATTGCACAAGCTTTATGAAGAGTACATGAGGATAGGGGGAATCCCATATTTGGCTTGCAATATGTTTCATCCTCATGAATATTGACATTTTAAATGCCACTTTTAAAAGGTGGGGAGCAAGATTTGTGTGTGCATGCGTGCATGTGCATATTGAAAAAAAGTCTTCAGTTTACTCTGCTTTGAATGTGAATTTTTTTTCACAAGGCAACTAGAGAGACAACCATAGTAAGCTACTAAGCCTCTAACATCGTCTAATTACTTTTTCTTGTTTGTCCTTCTAAAATGGAAGATTCAAAAGACAACACTCGGGGAGCTGAAAAGCTTCATAATAGAGCTTCTCCCTAAAAGGAGGCAGAATTGTTTTGCAGCCTTTGTTTTGAAGCCACTAATAAACCACCTCATGCTGTGAAGCTTTGAGTTCACTCTTTTCTGCAGTTTTGGTTCAAGCTTTCAGCAGGCTTGGTTTAATTGCCTTTTATATTTTTAATATGTTCTTTTTGACAAATAGGTAGGCATCATATATGCCTGTGTTTCTCTCCTTTATATATATGCTATATAGTTCAAGTCATTGCAATATACTATCAGCTGGCTTTTCCATTCTGGGATCCTGGAAAAGTATTTGAATGTTTGAGAATCAGCAATGTTTATATTGGCAAAAACAAAATTTAGAACTTTCACTGAATACACATTAAGCCTTGAGTTAGTTTTTTTTTAAGTAATGCCATTTGTATTTGAGTCTTAGCAATGCCAGTTTTCTTCCTTTCTTTTCTTTTATTGCCTACCTCTTAAAAGAGCGAATGGTTTATTGTTCCTCTGTAATATGAAGTGTGATAACGGATTGCTTCAGAATTTATTTACATGACATTAAGTATACTTCAGTGCCTTAGAAACCTTTTAGAACAAACTGTACCTTCTAACAAATGACAAATGGGAACAGACTACACATAGAACTGTGAAACAGGTCAGATGCGTATATTGCAAGTTCCAAGATAATACCTCGGATTTGGAGCTCTGGATAACTGCTGTAATAAAACTAAATGAAAACTCTTTTTTACAAAATACAAAGCTTGGCACATTTGTGAATGTTTCTAAATTTCACATAAGTCTGAACTGATATGTGGTTCCAGTTGAAATCCCATTAAGTTCAGTGGCTTGGCAATTTCAAGTTGTTTTTTTATTCAAGGCTTGGGTGTTTTGAACCTGAAATTCAAAGGTTGTGATTCTGGAAAACTGAATTGGGAGGGAAAGATTCGATTTAATCCTTGTGCACTGAAGTTGCCAACATTCATTCCCAGTTAGGAAGTTTTGCAAATGGATAACCAGTCAAAAGGAGACTTCTGGCTGTTGGTTTGGCTAGGCAGTGGAGTCAGCATCAGCGCATATGTTTCCCATCTGTCTGTGCTTCCCTCCCCCACAAAACATACCTCTCAAGTGCCTAATTTTCATTTCTCCCTATAAAGCTATTTTTAAACTGAGGGTAAAGAGATGGCTCCAGCCTTCCTGCAATAGATGCAGTGACTTCAGTGGTACAGCCAAAAAGTCAAAATTGCTTTCCAGTAGGAATCAGAATAGCTTTGGCAGTGCCCTTTACCATTGTAGCCAACTCTCCAGAAGTGTTTGTGGTCTAAAATACAATACAAATGTGCCCCCACCATAACATAAGCAGAAGTCTGGTTATCCTCATCTAGGTAGATTGGAGGAAGCAAAGCACTAAACAGGCAGAGGGGTTGACTGTCAAGCAGGTCACTTGGCAAGCAGTCAGATAGTCCTTTAGTTTGTACTCAGATGATACGATGTCAGAGTGATGAGCTGAGCCAGAGTCTGATGCTTCATTGGCCCCTTGTGTCACTTGATAATAGCAAAGTCAGTGAGTCGTGAGTATTTTGGGTTGCTTCCACACTAGGTGTTATGTTTGAAATTGGCATCGTTCATTCACACAGTTTTTACAGAGAATGCAGATGACATCACTGCCAAACTGTAACCCGGTATTTTTTCCCACATTGGCCTATTCTTTTGCCTATAACAGCTATCCAAGCGTCCAGCTGCATCTGTCTTGGTTCTGAGCTGGTGCTTTGAGGCCATGGTCAGGTGTTTAAGGTGGAACAAGCTGAAGCTGAATCCAGAAAAGATAGAGATAGTGCTGGTGGGGAATGTTGATGTTCTAGAGGGACTAGATCCATTTGTCCTGTGTGGAGCAAAGTTGGCTTTTGTAGAACTGGTAAAGAGTTTAGGGGTGTTCATGGACCCAGCCTTGCAGTTGCCAAGAGCACATTCTATCAGCTGCATCTGGTTTGCCAGTTCCAAACCTTTCTTAGACTCAGATGCTCTCGCCTTGCTTATCCATGCTTTGGTGCCCTCACGGTTGGATTACTATAACATTCTCCATGTTCTTAAAGACAATCCAGAATCTGTAGCTGGTCCAGAATGTGACAGTTCAATTATTGTCTGCAGCTAGATGATGGGAACATATCTTGTCTGTTTTGAAACATCTGCATTAGCTGCCAGTTTGTTTCCGAGTGGTAGTTATGACCATGTACTAATTATAATAACAACAGCAACAACATTTGATTTATATTCAGGACAACTTAATGTAACACTCAGAGTGGTTTACAAAGTGTGTTATTATTATCCTCATGATAATCACTATGACTCTGAAAACCCTTCAAAACTTGGGGCCCAAATATCTGAAGGACCTTGTCTTCCCATATGTACCATGCACCAGCCATGGTCTTCAGGCTACCACCAGCTACCTACACCCCTCCCCAGTTAGGATGGCTTGCCTGATATTGGGGGAGGGGTTGGGGAGGCTGATTGTTTGACCTAATGATACCAAAATTGCAGGGGAGTAACTACTTCCTGTCCACTAAAGACCACCCAAGTTTCAAGTAAATTGGATCAAGCAATGTTCCAATTCTACAGCTACTGTCTCCTCCAGACTTTCTACTTTCAGAGGGAAAAAACTCTCCACCCCACAAAGGAGGGAGAAGGAGAATAGCAGGTCTCTGCTGCTTTGCATTGGCTGAGAGTGCCGTATGCTCCTCTCTTGCAAGGATCTGATTGGAAGCGAGAAATGCTATTGTCTGAGAAATCAGTAGAATCAAAGAAAAACACATGTTCATGCTGCATGGTTAGTAAACATTGAAACTTGAGAGGGAAAGGTATTTTTCAGGGAGTGGGGTATAATGATTACCAAGCATCTTGCACTTGTGTTACTGTTCTGGAAAAATCAAGGTAAATGGTTCCCAGATTATCACTCTCCTAAATTGGCAAATAAGCATATTTCCATGTTACTTTATGCAGATGATGCAGTGCTCCTCTCGAGGACACCAGCTGGACTAAAGAGAGCACTGCGTTCACTTACTAACTATTGTCAACAAAATCAACTGAAGATTAATTATGATAAAACCAAAATAATGGCCTTTGCAGAGAGACCTAGGAGATATTCATGGTATCTAAATGAGACCTGCATAGAACAGGTGCACTGTTATAAATATTTAGGTATGATTATACAGGAGAATGGGAGGAAAAATACACATATAAAATATGTTTCCTCTAATGCACAAAAGAGTGCTGGGGCGATACAAAACTTTTATTGGTCCAGAGGGGGTCGCAATGTGGAAGCGGCCATTAGATTATTTTCGTGCAAGTCTCTCACGCAGATGTTATATAGAGCTCCGCTAAGTATTACAGCGAAGAGGACATTGATGGAAAGAACACAGTCCAAATTCCTAAGAGCAGTACTTCAAACACCTAAGAATGTGTCAAATGCAGCTGTAAGACTGGAAGTTGGAACAGTGGAAGCTCGATTATGGATAGCAGTTATATTATACTGGCTAAAACTGGCTTCTACCGTAAATGGCCTGGCACATTTAGTTTTGAGGGAAAACTTTGTTCCTCCCTGGTTGAGATTGTTGGGGAGCAAATTAGGTCATCATGGTTTCTCCCAACAATATCTATTGTCTATGAATATGGCACAGGCCAGGGTCCTGATTAAACAGAGAATCCTAGATGTGGAAAGACAACATGATCTGATCAGAGTTGAGAACTATTTATTGGAAAGAAGTATTATGAATAGGGTTGCACCAATGCCCTATATAAATAGCTTGGAGAATCCTTATAGAATCCTTATAGAAGAGCTTTTACACTATTAAGATATGATGTCTTACCCACTGCTGTCCTGGAAAGCAAATATAAGAAGACACCTTATGAAAAATGTTTGTGCCCATGTGGAGATGGGAGTGTCGAGTCCCTATTACATGTTTTCTTTGAGTGTAAAATATATGATCATATTAGGGAAATATATATATCGAACCTATAATTGATAGTCTTCCGAGGAAAGAGAGAAAAAATTATATTATAATCATGTTACCAGACAGGAATAGGAAAACGATGCTCCAAGTGGCAAAATATGGCTGGATGGTCATTAATAGGAGGAAATCCTGGCTTAGTGTGCAGAATCCTAGATAAATATTGTTATAATTTGATAATATAAGGTAATTTGAATTTTAGGTATTTATATTATGTAAATTATAGTAAGCTACAATTTTAATGATTGCCTGGATATTTTAAGTTTATATTGTTGCCAAATATGCTTTTAGGACTGATTAATTTTATAAGTAAATTTTTAAAGGTGGTAACTTGTGGAAATATGTACCTTTTAAATATTTATTTTAAAATGGTGTGTGTCTCGCTGATGTGCAATCGTGTAATTTTTAATTGATTTTGAGAATGTGATGGCCTCTGGCTAATAAACTTTGTTGTAAAAAAAAAAAAAAGGTAAATGGTTCAAACAGCAATTTCTGTGTATATCTTCATCTTGGGAATTTCATTATGCGCACCTCTCGGGGTAAATCCAAAGGAACAGATGAAAGACTGGGTTAGGAAAACTTTACAAGAGGAAATAAATCTACCTGGGCTGATGGTGGAGAATAACATCATAAAAGTACTCCAGTTAATTCAAGAATACTGCAGAAAGTTAAACTGCACTTTGATCTATTGTTTTCTTTTACAAAAAGTGTAATGTACCATGCTGAAAACAAAATAATTGTGTACATATTTTGAATTACTAGTCAACATAAATTAGATACAGTATTAAGCCCCACTATAGTCAGCATTATAAGCCTGACTCTCTAGCTTTGGACCTAAAGTGCCATTCAGTGGTCATCCTTACATGGTGCTGATCACATGTTAACAAAATCCACAGGCTTGCACACATAAATGTGATTCTGCAGCCTTGCTGCATGGCAAAGAGAGTCCAATTATTCCCAAACCAAAAGTCTCAGCAGGACCCCTGACCATTGTCAGATGGATGCTTTGTGCACATCTGCTGCACTGCACAATGCTTAACTTGATTGCTCACCCTTTCATTGACGATAGGGGCTCCCACGTGTGTAACTAGATATAAAAGCATTGGCACTGTAGCCTTGCTTACAAGAAATATAGAAGAACAAGACATGTCTGTTCTATACCAGGTAATTTATGCAGTGCAAGAATAAAGCAAAAAAGAAAGACATTGAATGCTCTATTGATACGTCTGTTGTACTGAGTAATTTGACCATTACTCTTTTCATGACACCTTGCAAAAATATACAATCAAATGCCAAAGCTTTTGGGGAGGGTTGGAGAAACAATAACTAACATTATTAGTAAGTCTATAGTAATTAACTTAAAACTGAAATAAAATAAAAGGTGTGGATTGTATGGGAACCTGTTTCTATTATGTGTGAGGCACTCAATACACCGTAAAAGATTTGAGCTGTTTTGTTTAAAAGCTCCAAATTTGCCAGAGTTAGAAAAAAAATGTAACCATAACTGATACAACTCAAAAAGCAGCTTTGCACTAGACTGGGATGGGTAGCAGTTGACTGTACCATTTTCCAAATCCCATTGCACATGACACCACATATGAAGTAAACAGCAGTGTGTGGGTGGCTAGGGGCTTCTTTTTAACAAAAGATGATTTAAATATGAGATTCACTAGAAACAAAGGAAGGTTTTCAACACTATAAGAGAGTTAAAGCATGTTCTATCATTTTCAGATGTTAGGTATTGCTGAGTACAGTGGCTATGGCTAATAATGTTAAATGATTAGCTTCTTCAAAAGTAAACCTCCCCTCCTGATTATTTTATGGGATATGATAGTAATAATACATCAGTGAAAACAGTTAATCAAGTTTACTTTAAAGGAAACCAGTAATGATTCAACAAGACTATTTTAGAGTAACTTCAACAAATACAGCTCAGCTCTTAAGAACGGGATGATGTATAATTAGTTGGGAGAAATAAAACACTCATTCAGAACTTGGCAGGATTTAGAGTAAGCAGTATAGCCTGCCAATTCTCAGCGAAGGGGAAAGGGTAGCCCATCCCTGCTCTATGTGCTGCCAAAAAGGACCCTTTTGTTTACCATATTATGCTGCTAGTCTCCTTTCACAGAATCTTTCCTGCTCTGACATTCAGAGACCCACCATTATCACTTACCCTTGCCACGTAATGTGGCCTTTACTTCTGATCATCCTTTGGTTTGTATGCTGGGTCTACAGGAAATTTTATAAAACATATGTTAAATAAAACCTATCATATACTGAGAAAGATACAAATATGGATCTCTGAACTGAATCTTAGTCATGAAGAGAATTATTTCTCCTGTATTTTTTATTCTTTTGTGCTCTCGCTTGATCTGTTATCAGTCATACTCACCCTTCTGCTATCCCCCCCCCGACTTGTTTGAAATCCATGAAGACAATATGACAACAGTGTTGTTTAAATGTTGTGTGAGTGTTTGCTCTCGCAGATAATAATAGTATGGATTACCTGCTGACTGGAAAAAGCCTTTTAGGACCGCAGAACAGCCTATATGCCTAATGAATGGCTGAGGCAGTTTTGGAGAATTAAGAGCTATGTGCATGTAGCATACACATGATACACCACTTTTGTCCATGTGCTGAATTCATGAGTGAAGGCAAATTACCATACTGCAGCAGTGAGATGGCCCCCTGTAACATAAACAGTGATTTCAATTGCTTTAGACTGGAGTAACTCTTAGGATTGCACTGTTAGTCCTTTAGAAATCAAGCACCAGGTTGGGATTTAGACAAACTTGTGCTGGCAGACCATGCCGGCATTGTCCCGTTGGACCGCAACAACTGGTTGTAGTGATTTAGCACTGTGAGACCATCATAACATCATGCCCGTGAGGAAGCGTTTTTCGTGAAACGGAGATTGACAAACAGCTGGCATAGACCCGTAGGCTGCTTTGGAAGGACGACTCACAGTTCCCTTCAATTTGGAGGATGGTCTACACATATACGAAAATAACATCTTATTCATTGTAATCTGTACCAGTTGGACTGTTTAGAATTGGTATGGTATGTTTATGGTCATTGTAGCTATTTATGGTCTTTGATAATTTGTATGATCTTATAACTGTATCGGATTTGTATGTTCACTATGCACTTTATCCCCTCAAGACTCAAGCAGATTGAACAAAGGGATTTGATTTTATAGGCCTCAAAGTAGGTGCCTCTTTGCACAGCCACACTTATTTCTATTTATTCCTATAATGGCAGTCATGTGGCAGCCTAGCAGCGGAGCACCAGCCAGCCCACGGCATTAAAAAAAAACCCTGTCTGCATTTATTTAAGTTTCCTACTCTTACAGAGACTGAATTTTTTAAAAAATTACTTTTCTGCTAAGAACTCTGTATTTGCCACCCTTCCTTGTCATGGTCTGTTGTTTGTTTCCTTCATAAAGTGAAGAAGGAGGAAAGGAAGGAGAACCACAGCTCTGCCATTGTTCCCTATGGGGGACTTTGTGGGGGGAGGTACTGAGGGGAATGACTACTGCCTCTGTAATAAAGAACCCTCAAGATCCAAGCAAACTGGACCAAAGGGTCCAAGTCTACAGGCTCCTGAACAAGGTTTCCGCAGTAGGGTTGCCAGTCCATGTTGGGAAATTCCTGGAGATTTGGGGGGTAGAGCCTGGGATGGGCAGGATTTAGGCAGGGGAGGAGCCTCAACTGGGTATAATGCCATATAATCTACCTTCCAAGTCAGCCATTTTCTCCAGGGGAACTGATTTTTGTCACCTGGAGACCAGTTGTAATTCCAGGAGATCTCCAGCCACTACCTGGAGACTGGCAAACCCATCCCCCAGCCATCCTTCTTGCAGAGAAAAAGACAGCCCTGGGCCCACAAAAGAGGGAAGAAAAAGGAGTAAGCCAGAATTGCAGCTCTGTTGGGCTCTGCACCTGTCTTATCATTGTCCAGGATCCACCTTCCACAGACCACTGCCTGGGAAAGTCAGAGAATCAAAAAAAAAAAAAAAAGATACCTGTTGCTGATGGTGAATACCCAAACATAAAAAAACTGCATGGATTTTGTTGGGTGCGTGTGTTTTTCGTACTGCCTAAGAATCCCAGATTTATCTAACTGTTCCCAAAAATCATAGTAACAACTCAGAACAGTGATTTTGTGCATATTCTTGGGAATTCCGAATGTGCACTCCTAAAGAAAGGATTTGTTTTGCTCTTCAGTTGTGTTCATGTCTAAAATGTTTTCTTGGGCACAATATTGGCTTGAATTGAGCTATGTTTCCTGCTTCTTAAATGAAGAGATGCATATTTTCCCCATGCCTGTTATGTGTGGCATATGATCATTTTTATGATAAAACATCAGTTTAGATTGAAATACAGAAATTAAAATCATTTGCAATTTTTGTGATAAAAATTGTCCAATAGAAAGCATGTGGCTGTTTTTCCTGGCTGCAAACAAAGCAGCACAGGTTTATCAGGGCACATGCCTGAGTTTCCTGGCTGTGCATCCCCACCCCACCCCACCCCACCCCACTTCCAACTGATGTTTCTGGTCCTGCTCCATGTACCTGTATGGCAAGGTTGCTGTGTTTTTTCTGGCTGGTCTCCCCAACCCTAGTCCATTAATTCAAATATCTGTAAAGATATTCGCTCATATAGTTCTTTCTAGAGGGGTAGCTGTGTTGTTCTGTTAAAGCTAAAATAAACTTTCATGGATCCAAGCCCACTTCATCTGATGCAGTGTAGTGGGTTCTCTCCAGGCAGACATTTCATGAATGGAAGGTTCATGAAAAAAATAAACAACAAATTTTTAAAGTTCTTATCCCCTCCCCACCATACCTTCATATATAAATGTCTGCCTAGTGAGGACCCACTACACTGAACCAAATCTTGTAAGTTTTTAAGGTGCTACTAGACTTCTGCTGATCACTTTTTTATCAATTGTAATGACATTTTAATATGGTGGACATTGAAATTAATTTGGATGACAGTAGTACAGTCCTTATTTGAACTGAAGGCATGAAATCATATTGGTCTCCAAATGATTTTTAGATTATTAAGGGCAGTGTTATCAAACTCTGTAAGTTTTGTGTCTCTTGTTTATTTAAACATCTAAATGAATCCTATAGAAAACAGAGCAAGTTTTATCAGTTTACTAGTGTCTGATTATTATATATCCCACATTTTGTTTAAATCTGTCTGGTGTCAAATTCATCAAGAAACTCTGACAAGTGTAGGGGTGAAACTAGCAATGGTTGAGGTACAATTAGGGAGTAGGTCATCCCCCATGTGAGCCCAATCAAAAGACAGTGATATCCCCAATTTTAATAATTATCTGATTTTAAACATAATCATATTAGCTTATGTTACATAAATGGATGATAAATGTCCGGTGTACTTATTGAAACATAAGCACAGAAAGCTTGTTGTTTATGAGGAAGTTATTCTAATGGCAGTTTTAGGAATGGCCTTTGGCTTATGTCTGAGTGCTATTTTAATTGTGTCTCGCTGTCTTCTTAAGCTTCAGAGCTTGACCTTTAGAGTCAGTTGGTCCAATTTATATGAGATGAGACCTTTGTATCACAGCAGGGGCTGGGCTCTTTTCTAATATACAGTGGTCCCAGCTGTACAGAACTGATGTGTTCAGTTTAGCCATTATGCTTTTTCACTGTGGTTAATGCACAGGAGAAAACTGGTCCAAAAAGCCCTGAGATTATGGCAAGAGTGAAACAAAACAGATGCCTAAGGAGTGAGGTTTATCCAAATAGTTCAGCATTGACCTCACTTTCCACCCACTGAAATTACAGTACTGTTAAAATTACAGTTGACTTCCAGTTTTGATCTGAACACTATGGAAAGTAACAGGAATATCCAACTGTGCTGGCATTCAGTGGTACCAAACATTTCTCAAAGAGTTTCAACATATAAAAAAGTCTGGAGCCCCACCTATTTATCTCAGCTTTAAAGCAAGATCTTTGCATCCCCATACACTCCTTCTGCAACCTGGAAATCCATGTTAGAGCAGTGATCCAGTGGAGGTACCTCCCTAATCCTGGGTGGGTTTTTTAAAATAATCCTTGATGCAAATATAAGTAATGGTTAATAATTTTAATATTCCTTCTGATAGTGATTGATACAATCATAGGATTTTGATGATAAAATGGCTCCAGTTAATGGGATAAAGCTGCCATATAAATAGGATCAAAATCACAATGAACTGAAGGATTAAGGTAAATTTAAGAATTAAGGTATTCCATCTTGTCCCTCATGCTTTTTAACCTCAAATGAATGTGCTGGGCTGAGTCACCCAGAGATTTATAGTGAAATCATCACTATGCTGATGAGCTATCACTCTCTCTCTTTTCCATCTGAATATAGGGAGACAGTAAAAATTCTGAAGTAGTCTGGAGAGAGTGAAAGGCTTGATGTGGAAAGCAACCACATTTAGTCCAGACCGAAAGAAGTGATTTTAGTTGCAGGGGTGGGAGACCAACTAAAAATAGGGTTACAGCTGGAAGAGGTGGCACTCCCCTGGAAGGTACTCCTTTTGGGGTTGCTCCTGTGTCCTGCCCTGCTGACTGAAACCAAACTCAGGAGTGCCTTTTTCCAGCCTAGGCTGGTTTGCTAAATGCAGTTGGTCCTGGAAGTGGTAACAGCAATACAATGAGGGGGATAGTCTTCATGAGACGATAATGAAAAAAGAGGACCAATCAATCCAAAAAGACCATGCAGTATACTTCATCACATAAATTCTTATTGTCAATCAATGTACAATCAAAGAATCTAATCCATCGAACAGTGACTACAGCACCTATGGTCACAGTGTTTTCCCATTACTTTTCATTATTTACAGGCGTAGAACCTCCATAGCTGCAAAAACATTCATACACAGCAACGCTGTTTTAAACACCGTGTTGCCCCCAAAGGAGCTCCTGGCGGGAGAATGGCAACGGGTATGCCGGCTTCGATGGTTCCCCGTTTCGCTATACCCTGCTTCTTCATCAGCCTCTATAATGTGCCTGAAAAGTATACAAGCATTCATATACTTAATAAAGAACTAATAATAAAGTGCATAAGTGCATACAGCAATTCATTACAGTAAAATACATGTTATGTACTTATAATCCTTATGTTAGAAATCTCAAGAAATGTATTCAATTCATCACAGACATATTACACCTAACAACCAGCCTACTTACAGTATAATGGTCCATTTCACAATTCTGTAGTAAAGATGTCTTGACTAGCTTATTTCGCTGCATCATGAAGCCCATCTGTTTTGGGTTTAAATATAGAATGGCAAGCAATTAGGCTTCCTACATTTCCACCTCCACCCACGTTAAAGGGACCTGTGCTGTCATAAGAAAGGGGTAAAATCCATCTCCTGATTCAGACCCTTAGGGGCAACGGTATTAAGCTTAAAGATCCACTCTGTCTCTAATCGCAGAAGTGCTTTCCGGGCATTTAACACCCGTTTGTTATTAATTACCTTGAGCACGGAGAATCGAAGTTCTTGCTCATTCGAATGGAATTGGATGAAGTGCTGCATGAGGGGCACCTCCATTGCTTTGTTTTTAATTTTAGACAAATGCTCCTGTATTTGTAGTTCAACAGGTCGAGTCGTGCTACCCACGTACACCAAGTCACAAGGACACACAATGATATACACCACAAAGGGAGTTATACATGTAGAAAAATCCCTTGTATACAGATTCTTTTTTGTTATAGGGTGCACGAACTTGTCTACGTTCACTGAAAGGGGACATACATTGCAGTGGCCGCAGGGAAAGTGGCCAATGGGTGCAGTCCTAGGGGGGCACCTATCTCTAAAATCAGAATGTATTACTATGTCCCTAATATTCCTCATCCTTCTGTAGCCCACTACAGGTGGATTCTCACATCAAGTTATACTACTGACCACATTCCAATTACGTTTGATTATGTTGACTATATGTGGTGCCAACGTTGAATTCTCTATAGACCAAATGATGTTTCCAGAAGTCTTCCTATTAGAAGGGGCCAAGAGGGATTCCCTCGATACCCCCAAGGTCCTTAATCTTGCCCTTTCCACCACCTTGGGTGGATAGCCCCTGCTGATAAATGCCTCCCTCATTCTCCTTCTTTCATTATTAAAGTCCCTGATGTTGGTTGAATTGCGCTTAATCCTCAAGAATTGCCCATAAGGAATGTTGCGTTTTAGGCTAACGTTGTGAAATGAGGTATAGTGCAAGTAAGACCATCTATCTGTTGTTTTTCTGAAGGGTCTAATCCCCAAACTATTGTGGGATTTCTTATAGATGACCACATCTAAAAATTAATGCACTGTGGGTGCACCTGCCATGTAAACTTGATGTTATTATCTACTAAATTCATCCAATTCCCCAACTCGTCAGCGTGTTCGTCCCCCTTCAGGATCAGGACCACATCATCAATATACCTTTTAAAGTAAATAATTCCCTTATGAGTTCACGTCAGGGTTTTTATAATATTTCATTTCTAAGTCTGCCATATAGAGATTAGCAATACTGGGTGCGGCCGGGCACCCCATGGCAACTCCCTTACGTTGGTAATAAAACGTGTCCCCAAATCTAAAATAATTCCTTTCTAACACAATGTCCACAAGCTGCATCAATAAGTAAGTTGGAGGACTATTTGAGTGTCTAGCACACAGAGCGTTTTCAATCACCAATATTGCCTCCAGAAGGTGGAAATGTAGGAAGCCTAATTGCTTGCCGTTCTATATTTAAACCCGAAGCAAATGGGCTTCATGACACAGTGAAATAAGCTTGTCAAGACATCTTTACTACAGAATTGTGAAATGGACCATTATACTGTAAGTAGGCTGGTTGTTAGGTGTAATATGTCTGTGATGAATTGAATACATTTCTTGAGATTTCTAACATAAGGATTATAAGTACATAACATGTATTTTACTGTAATGAATTGCTGTACGCACTTATGCACTTTATTATTAGTTCTTTATTAAGTATATGAATGCTTGTATACTTTTCAGGCACATTATAGAGGCTGATGAAGAAGCAGGGTACAGCGAAACGGGGAACCATCGAAGCCGGCATACCCGTTGCCATTCTCCCGCCAGGAGCTCCTTTGGGGGCAACACGGTGTTTAAAACAGCGTTGCTGTGTATGAATGTTTTTGCGGCTATGGAGGTTCTGCGCCTGTAAATAATGAAAAGTAATGGGAAAACACTGTGACCATAGGTGCTGTAATCACTGTTTGACAGATTAGATTCTTTGATTGTACATTGATTGACAATAAGAATTTATGTGATGAAGTATACTGCATGGTCTTTTTGGATTGATTGGTCCTGGAAGTGGAAGCCTGTGGCTTCAGTCATGCATGTGTTGGTAGCATCAAGATGGGACTGCTGTATTGCACTTTTTGTGGGGTTGCCTTTGAAAATGGTTCAGAAACTGCAATGAGTATAGAATGTGATACTCACCGTGCTGACTGGCATGCTCATGAGGATCATAATCTTCCCTACATTAGCTTCATTCAGTTTCTAGGCCCAATTTGAAGTGTGAATGCTTTAAAACCCCAAACAGACTGGGATCTGAATACCTGTGGCACTTTTTGCTCCCATATGAACCTGCCCATAGCTTGAGATCTTCTGGGGCTGGTATCTCCATGTGATGTCACTGCAAGAGATAAGGGTTTTTTTGTTGTTCAAGAGATAAGATTGATGGCCTTCTTTGCATTTGCCTGTAAGCTCTGGAACTCTCTTCCTTGATTTTTGTTCCTAGAAATGTACTTTTTAAATTTTTTTTATCATATTGATCAGGGCTTTTAAAAAAATTATCATATGAATGATGAAACATGAAGGTTCTATTTTGTGATGGTATCATTCTTGTATTCTAATCTGATCTGTTACTGTACCAAAAGATCTGTTGAAGTCTGAACTGTCAAGAAGTGCTTGTTTTATCTGAAGGATTCTAGTGATTAATGTTAATGATAAGGTGTTGATTGCTACATGGGTAACCTGTTCATGGAAACTGAATAGTTCAGTGTTCACAGTCTTGTAAAATTTAATTTGATATCAAAATACAGTATGCTACTAGCCATATTAAGACAGACTCTGTTTCTCTTTGTATAATATGCTTTCTTTTCTTCAGTACAAAATTTGTGTTTTCCATCTTCAGCATTTATTTTTCCTATCTTTCTGGTTCCTGAATGTTGCACAAGGTACAGCAGTGTACACCTCGGCTGTTTCCACATGGCCAAAGCCTCCAGAAGAGTGCGCAAAATTCACGGAACAAAGCGTCTTCCTAGAGCGATTTCTTGGCATGATCCTGTTTAATGGTACGATTTCTGATGTCATCGTGCCATTAAAGGGGTGCCGGGAAATCACACTAGGAAGCTACTTCATTCCCTGAGTTTCGCACGATCTTACGGGTGCGTGTGAAAATGGCCCTCTATTTCTTTAGTATTAGATGTATTTGCAAATTTGCTTGTAGAAAATAAAGGATGTGATAAATTCTATAAATATTTCAGTTGCTACTATGTTGTATACCAAGTTATTAATGATGCATTGATGGCTGGAATCTTTTCTTCAGGCTGGAACCTTTTCTTCAGTTTCCATGGCGTGTTCTCCATTGTGGAGGTTCCACTCTAATGCAGTGCTAGGTGCTTTATACTTATTGCAAGACATTTTTCAGAAAGTGGCTATTGCTGGGGGAATATGCACTGCATTGTAACACCACCTCTACAATGTAGGACATTGTGGAAATGGAAGAAACAGGATCCAAGCCTGTGTTATTAAAGCAGCAAAATGTTTGGCCTTGATAAGTAAGCATTGCATAGTTCTTTTTTTTTTTTTAATTTCGGCTGTGGGGAGGTGTTTTCGAGGCTTCAAAATTTCTGGATGCCTGAGTGGGATCACTGTTGGTGATGAGGTTGCTTCCAGATGGAATGTATTGTTTTTGAATGAGAGGCATCCTGATTCGTTGTGCCTGAAACATACAAGGTGGCAGGGTGTGTTTTTGTAGCCTATCGCTATTTTGATCCCTGCAAGTCCAAAATGCAGACCAGGAACAAACAGGATTTGGACCAGGGTTGCCAGATCCCTATCCCCTTCTGGTGTCTCTCATGGTTGTTTGCACACATTCTTGGTACTTGTGTGATGATGTCACTTCTGGGAAGTGATATCATCACTGTGGCCACAGGTAAGCTCCTGCACTTTGCATGGGGCTAATTCTGGTCAGTTTGGGACCAGGAAGTGACATTGTCATGCCCCACCAGGAGCCCACGCAGTGTGTGCTTTCCCAGCTTGCCTGCTGGTGGCAGGCAATCTCCGGGGAGCTTGTCACTGCCCGCCAATCAGCAGCAGTCAGCGGGCAATGGAGCAAATCTCTGGGAGATTGCCCACCATTAACGGGCAGCTGGGAAGCCTAAGTTGGACTGAGTTGAATTAAGGCAAGTTAAGACAATTCTTGCCTTAAATCTGGTGTGGTGTTTGGTGACTTTATTGTTGTACCTTTTCTCCCACTTCTGGTTTAGCCATATAATATAAAATCTGCTTTTGTTTGAAAGCTGCCATCTGGATGAGACCTTTGAGAAGTAGCTGTTAGAAAGTTATTGCAACCTGTTCATCTGCCTTTTATCTCAAATAACTTGGATATGTGGACCATCAGGACATATTGAAAAACATGCTTCTTATTACTCCAGAAAAGGAAGTGGCCATTGGTTATATCGTGTGTGTTTGGGAAGATGGGGGGCGAGCATTGTTTGAGTTGATTTTTAAGCTTGTTAAAAATGTTATAGTGTAAATGTGTAATGCAGTTGTGGTCTCAGGCTGTTTTTGCCTTTCTTTTGCACAACTGTCTTATTTGATGACTGAGGCATCAAATATGTGAATGTATACATGGGAGGCTGAAATAACAAAATTAATGGGAATTTAACAATTTGAACCTCTTGAACCAGAACAAAACAGATTGAAGTAAAAACTAACTTACTCTCCTTTTTAAATAAAATAAAGCAGTGGCAGGATTTAAATGTCATGACAAGCTTTCATTAAACTGGGTCTGTAGGTGATCATAGCTTGTTGCTCATTCCCCTTGTTCCTCCCATCCTCTCCATCTTATCTACTAGTCATTTTGATTAAGCTCCAATTTGCAGGCACCTCCACAAATTGGAGTTGGTTTCCCCCTCAAAAGCCAGATCTCTACATTCTATGTACCAGTTTAGCTTACTGCATTCACTTGTACTATGCTAGCAATACTAAGCTGTTTATCTTAGCTCTGGAATCAGCACCATGTGCCGCCAAGTTGAACTGAAGGAGCTTTTTTCTAGCTGAAGTGGGAATAAGTCACTAGAGACCATCATGATAGAGAGCCAAAGCTCTGTGTGTGTAGTGAAGTCCAGTTGGAGGAAATCCAGGGCAGAATGGAAAAGATTCAAAATAGCAGGGGTAAGATGACTGCTCAGGAAATGCAGAGATAAGTGGGCAGTAAAGAGGAATAGATTGTATGCTATTGAGACTGATGGGAAGTTCTGTTAATATGAGAGAGAGGCTTAGGTTCCAGCTTGATAACCTGGTTACAAACAGATTACTGGAAAGAATGTTTGGTTTGGGTGTTCAATTCACATGTATCAGCTTTGGGACTAACAGCCAAGAATCTGTATTTGTGCTTGGAGAATTCAGGCTGAATTTGAATGTGTGCCTGCAAGCATTTGCAATAATGTAAAAGAAATTAAGAGCTTAGAGTTTAGATTGACCTTTTAAAAGTGGTTGGTAAGAGTGATGTGAGGACATTAATTTTATTTTTATCAAATTTCAGCTAATATTGGAAATATTAGTTGCTTATATCCAACATCTGGGGAATTTAATTAATTGTGTTGCTGACCATAAATATTTTATTTATATTAATCTAAAATAAGTTTGTTTCAATGCTATGCTATGTTTCATAATTTGGATATAAAATTAAGGCATGGTTAGAGACATAATAAATTACTTGAGTGAGTGATTTCCCCCCCTGTAATCTACAGTGGAGTGACCATTTCATTTCATTACAGTTGCCTCTTCTCCCTGGAAGGGGGAAAGGAAGGATCAGGATAAATATTAATTCATTTTAATGTATGTAAACGTTGCTGTTGTTTAACACTGAAATACAATTTTTTTAAAAAAATAATAAAACCTTGTTTTAAATTAACAAAATTCTTCCTTAAAGACAAACAGACTTATTATGGCATGAAGCTTTCATGGACTAGGAAACACTTCTACAGATGTGCGAAATGTGTCCTCAGCTGGCAGATATTCTTGGTATAGAGAAAAAAGGTAAACAGTGGTATAAAAGCAATTAATTGCAAATGTCTGATGTTTCAAGGTACAACTCAAATATATACAAGATAAGCACAGTGACTCATTCACCACAGCAGAAACAAGCGACAACACAATCTGATTAGACTGAACAGCTATAATACAAGAAGCAACCATCGTCACAATTGAGTCCTAGCTGGATAGTGCAGTATTCCTGATCAGTTCTAATTTAGCAATCTCACAAAAGTCTTTCGTTGAAGTACTTTTGCTGCACAGGGTGACTTTCATATAGAGATGGGCATGAACAGAAAAAAACCCGAACATGATGTTCATTGTTCGTTGCCATCCACAAACAGGGACTCACGAACAACCACGAACACGGCCCTGTTCATGAACATGTTCGTGGTTGGCTGTTCGTGGGGGCTAGCAGGCTCTCCTCCAGCCATCATCCAAGTCAAGGTCCCTACTGCACCACTCCCAGAAACCTGACCTGAGCAGGCACCAGGAAAGGTACCAATAATAAATAATAGCTTGGCCCCAGAGCCTGGCAGCAGCCCTGGAACTTGAAGGGGTAGATCCCTACCGCACCACTCCCAGAAACCTGACCTGAGCAAGCACCAGGAAAGGTACCAATAATAAATAATAGCTTGGCCCCAGATCCTGGTAGCAGCCCTAGAACTTGAAGGGGTAGATCCCTATTGCACCACTCCCAGAAACCTGACCTGAGCAGGCACCAGGAAAGGTACCAATAATAAATAATAGCTTGGCCCCAGAGCCTGGCAGCAGCCCTGGAACTTGAAGGGGTAGATCCCTACCGCACCACTCCCAGAAACCTTACCTGAGCAGGTAGCAGGAGAGGTTCCAATAATAAATAATAGCTTGGCCCAGAGCCTGGCAGCAGCCCTATCCCACCACACAAAGAAAATTCAAGCTCCAATGCACTCTCTCTATCAAAATGCCAACAGCAACTGTCTCTCCACTACCTGCATAGTCAGAACTGGGAGCCCCCCTCCCCCCTGCTCTTTGCTCCCTTGTTGTAACAAATTTGGAGCTCCACACTTGAAAGGAAGACCTGCCTATCAAGCTAAATTGGACTTGGACTGGGGTTTCCAGGGCAACAGCAGGCGTTCAGACAGAGTTCAGACAATCCCTGCCTAAGTTGCCAAGGGAATTGATTGCAGGTGCCAGACTGTCTGGCTTGACAACAGCAACGAAGGAGGCTTGCAATGACCATCTGTTCATTTAGAATGGGGCCTCACGAACAGTTTGTTCGCGAACAGCAGATTGGGCTTCTGAATGTTGCCTTTTTAACAGATTCACTTTCCTGGGTATCTATTTATTCTTTTGAGCAGAGACTGATTTATTTGTGCTGTTTAGACAAATGGAGCAGTTGGCAAGACTTCCATTAGAGGATGAGCAGGTAAATGAGCCCCTAAGAGTATGGCTGTGTTATTAGGTCCTGTAACCATTCTACCTGAGTGGAAATAGGGATAGAGTTGGCATCTGGCTTTGCTGCAGGGCCTAATTCCCAAGTGTATGTTCAAATCAAATGGCTTGTTGTTGCTGAGTAGCTGTTTTAGATTAGGATGCTATCTCTGTTTCCCCCCTACACCAATCCATCCCATCCCACTGGAATGGCAAATATGGAGCTGTGTGAAAACCACTCTCTGATCCATTATTTCTTGTTCTAATACTCCAAGGAGCTGTAATTTTAATAGCATATTATATTTCATCCAGATGGGAGGGGCTAAAATGTTGAACCATGGACTAACAGCCATTTAGCTAGTATCCAAGGAATCACACCCATGGCCATGCCCAAGTATCATGGGTACCTGCAAGCAGGAAGGTGATAAAAACTATGCTGAGATGTTGTGCAGCTGGCTAGATGTGCTGTCCCCTTCCTGTGCTTTCCCTTTCCCCATCAAAAAACAGATTTGCAGCCAAATCCTGTGCTTGTTTGTTTGAAAATAACTCCTACTGAGTTCAGTAGGACTTACCATGTGTTTAGGATTTCTGCCTTAACCACACACTAATGTGCGTTCATACATATGTGTGATCATACAGTACTGTTCAGTAGTCTTTAGCTAACTATGCTTACTGAAAATTGAAATGTGATGACTGATTATGCTTAGAAAGAACTGTATCCTTTAGTTCTGCCTGCCTGTACACAGGAAGTTTATTTTAAGGAAGTTATTTATCCTGACTTTGAAATAATATGGGACTCTTCTTGTCTGTAGCTGTACAAAATTTACTGTAATCATATTTAACTACAGCTAGAGTAGAACTTTCCTATACATGAATATGTAGTATGCATGTTAGGGTAGATGTACATAAACCTTCCTTCCTCATCATAGTGTATTTTGACTTGTCGGAGAATAAAGAACTGTGTGTTTTTAATTTTCCATGCTAGGTTCAGTTTTTGTTTGGTTTGGTTCAGGTTTTGTTTGATTTTGGTTCTTGGGTTCACAATTTGGTAAGTTGTAATTCAGTGTCAGAAGTTTTCTGCTGAATGTCATCACAGTATTCATAGAACAAATTTCAAAGGTGTTAGAGTGATGTGATCATTTCCTGTCTTTCTAAAGCTCAGGCAAAGGGGTGTATGTGTGTCCCCTTTTATCTTGGTAACTTCACATAACAGCAACAGGTCTTTTGAGACTAGACAATTGAAAGACACTACTGGTTTTTTTTCTTTAGCTAAAGGAGGTAGCTTAAGATGACATCACTCATTTAAACTAGACAGTGACTCATAAGCATTTGACCTCAGGGTGGAATTCAGTAACAAGGGTTCACATGATGTCATTTGTGGTCACACAGTGCTTTTCACAATTCCCCTTTTTACCATCTAAATAATTATAGAGAGCATGAGATATCAAAGTGCAGCAGTATATGGGCAAACATTGTCCTGTTTATTTTCTGATCAAAAGATTTGGATTTTGTACTTGGATTTAGAAGCCCAATGTTTGACTTGTGTGTACAAAGGATGGGAGGAAAAACTTTGACACTGTACCTTTTTCAGCTTCTCTCCATCAGCTGCTTTGCTACTTTTTATTATAAAAATATAAAATGCTTTTAAAAGTTTTTAAGAATTGTACTTCTGCAGACAAATGTCTATTGATTAGCTGACTTTTGGACTGATTTGGTCATCCTTTAATTCATCTACAGTTTTTTGCTTCATATAATTTATGCCTCATTCCCCCTTCATGCTATTTTGTAGATTTCTTTCCTTGTCATCTAATGGCAGTTATATGTGTTGGAGAAAATGCATAATTTCTGGAAACCACAAATTAAAAAATTGCATATGATACGGAAAATCTTATGAAGAAAATAACCTGTCATGTTATTTGTTTTATACAACTATAGGCCTTTTCAGATGCTTAGTTTTGGTACTGTAGCTGCATATAAGAGGTGTGAATACTGCACTTGATCCTTCCATTGTATATGGTCAACACTTGGTGTGAATGGAGCCATCTCCTAGGAGAATGGAGTAATCTCATAGTAGAAGCTTTTTCAGCATTGCCTTCTCACAGGTGAATGCTCTTCCTCTTGAGGTCTACAGAGTTTGACTTACCTTTCAAGCATATTATGGCCATTTCCTCTCAAGCCACCTTTGGGAGAATACTTTTAATTCTGCATTTTGTTTGTTTGTTTAGTTTTTCATCTCATCTGAAGTATTTTTCAGGTTGCTATTGAATTTAGTTTAGATATCATCCTTTTTATTGTTTGCAAACTGCCTTATGGACCCAGTTGTGAATGGAAAGGCAGGTCAAAACTTTTTTTAAAGGTGGAGGATAGGAACCCAATACTGTCTCCTGGAACTTTGATTGAGCAATAATTCCAGAGAGATAGCAGTGTTAGTCTATTGCAGCAAAAATGAACAGGAATCTTGTGGCACTGCAAAAAGAACTTGGATTTGTGGTGGATAACATGATAAAAATGTTGATTGAATATTCAGCAGCAGTGAAAAAGGCAAAAGAAATTACCAGGAAATATGCCAGAAGGCACTGAAAATAAGGAGCTCAGTATTGTATTGATCTGTGGTGTAGCCATATTTGGAATACTGTGCTTGGTTCTGGTTAGCATGTCTTATAAAGGAGGTGCTACAGAAAAGGGCAACTAACCAAGAGCTTGGATCATTTTCCTGTGCGGAAAGACAGCTGGGAGGGGACATGGTAGATGTTAATAAAATTATGCATGGAATGAAGAAAGTGATAGAAACAACTAAAATTATTACTAGAACTACTCCTGAAACTTGTTGGTATCCAATGAAGTTGATGGGTAATAGCTTCACAACAAACAATACTTACCAAATACTTACCAAAAGATTATTTAACTTGTGGGATTTACTGGTGAAGGATGATGGAGGATGATGTGATTGCCACTAGATTATTATTAGTCTTGATTATTAATGGAACTTAATGTTAAGCAGCAGTAATCCTCTGAACTCTTGGTGCTGGGGGATAACAACAGGGGAGAAGCTTTGACCTCTCTGTCCACAGGGGCATCTGGTTGGCCACTGTATGAAGCAGGATCCTCTAATAGATGGACCATTGGTTTGATCCAGATGGGTGCTCTTGTATTCTTACATACAGCTTCAACCATGAGTACATGTTTCCATGATCATGCACTGAAAATAAAATAGTTTGGGGTAGATTATTAAAACTATAACAAAACTTTACAGAGTGTTCACATTTATTGGAAAAACAGAAAACTTAGAGTCTCTCTACATGAGATATCTGACACTTGAAGAATGTGTGTCAGGAGATGCAATGTCAGCTGGGAAGGATAGTTTAAAAAGACAGAGCTGGCAGCAGGGCAAAGATTTTGCTATACAGTGGAGCTATGTGATGGAGCTGTGAAATACCAGAAGGGAAACTTCAGCCTATTATAACCTCTCCAGGACCAAGTCTGGCTCTGGAAGGCAGTTCCGGCCCATTTCCATTCCTTGCTGCCCTTTGGTTGTGATCTCACACAGTGTTAAACTGGAGAGGTGAAATTGACAGAGCCTTCTAGAGGCAAAGATGAAATTAACAAACCCTCTGAGAATTGACCTCTGCGGGCTCTGTCTTTTTAGACTATGCTTCCCAGCTAACATTGCGTCTCCCTACACTTGAGGAACATGCCGAGGCATCACGTGTAGAGATACTCTTAGTTTCCCCCTTTTGTGGTATGGTGAGAGAGATTGATGAGGAAACTTTTTTCTTTCCTAACCAGCGTGGGGTAAAGGGAGAGAAATGGAAGAAAAACATTTGTTCTGGTATTAGAATTTGGATGTGAATGTGAACTTTAGATTTTACAACAAACCTTTCATCGCAATGTTACATGGTTTAATATTAAGCTTTAAACAGGATTCTAGATAGACAACAGTAATCGACTAGCACTTTCTATTATAAATACTTGGCATTTAGCCTATAAATTCTGACATGCCAATGTGAATTTATTTTTAGAAAATTGAAGGAAAACCTCCACTTAGAAGATTTCAAGTTACTGTGTTGTAAAATTGAACTAATTAATCCAGGTTTTTTGGGGGGGGATGGATTAGACAACCATAAAATTGCTAAACTAGATTACTAAATTACTCTTCTCATCTAAATTTCAAGTGTATCATATGTGTCAAGTGTCATTTATTATTAGATCAGTTTATATATGTGTGCTGTTAAGTCGCAACTGACTTCTGACTCCAACAAGGAGCTTTCAAAGCAAGCAAGAAGCAGAGATGGTTTGCCATTGGCCTTCCTCTGCAGTCTTCCTTGGTGGTCCCTCATCCAAGTACCAACTCTGTTTGGCTTCTGAGATCTGATGAGATCAGGCAGCTATACCATGGTGCTTTCCCTCCATGATGAGATCAGTGAATGACACACTAAATGCAGTTTTGGATTATATGATGGAACTTTAGAAATAATTATCAAGGTAATTATCATAGGTGTTATTGTTGTCCATATATTTCTCCAGCTACATATTTATGTGCTAGTAAATGCAGCTTCTAATACAGTTTGGGGAAAAACATAATTAGATGAAAATGTATTACTGAAGGAATAAGGTCTGTTGTAAATCCAGATGTGACCAGTTTCTGCCCCAATACTATCACTTCCTTTCTCGGGATTACATCATATGTTGTAGTGGTGAAGTTGTTGCCACATTATTGTGATTGGCCCACCACATTGGTGGAGCTTCCCATAAATGTATGTTGCACAGAGCACCATGAGAGATTATTGTGACAATACTCTACATCTGTGGCTCAGAACAACATGTCAGTCAGCTGTTGCTGCTGTTTCAATTAAGAAAAGCATTTTTTAAAAGTTGTAATACATTCTTTAGAATAGACTTAAAATAAACAATATTGTTAACTATTTTGTGGAAATGTAGATGAAGACAGACATAAGATGAAAATAGTGCACAGAGTAAGTTGGCAAGCTGTGGTCCAAGTCTGGCTTTCTCTTAGCTTTGCAACTGAAATGTCAGGAACGCACACAATAAAATCAAACCCTGGCTCAGCTGTCAGTCTTCTACTTTTTCCCATGTGTTTATCTGTTAATATGTTAACTTAATAATATTTTTAAGGAAGCTATTTTTAAAGTGGAAAACTACTTCAAGGATGGATAGAGGAGGTTTCTTTTTTCTTCTGTAACATCAAGGGGCCAGTCAGCATACTGACTGTACTCAGCCAGCCTCTGTTTGATATTTGTGGAACCTTTTCTGGTGCTCAAATTTAGAAAAGAATACGGACATTTGAACCAAACATAGTAATGGCACTGCTACTGTAAAAATGTTACGCATATCTTTACGTCTTTAAACACTCACTTCTGTATGAATTTTGCAGTATATTTAAATTCTACTGTCTAATTTATTGAAAAATCCAAATATTCTAAAAGTAGTCTCAGAAAATCAGTCATGAATATTATATATCTCTTTCTCCCTCCTCTCATTTTTTACTGCCTACAGAGGATGATATAGTGATCAATTATTCTTGAACATAAAAGTTATAAACGACTTTCTGAAGTCGAATTTGACTACAAAATAAGGAGAAATAAAACGTCCTTTGCATAAATGTAAGCTGCCTCCAGGCATTACTGATTCCTTAATGGAAATAAATCTATGCACACCGTGACCTTAGCAGTATTATGAGGGCAGTCATTACGTAAGCATGAACAATTTTTCCAATGTATTAAAGGCAAACAGGCTCTTCTTTGACGTCAGATATGCAAGTTTTTGTTCCAGTTCTGTGTTTCTTGAACAAATAAATTCATTATAGGCAAAGCATAGAAACGTCTGCCACAAATCACAACTTTGTATATATTCTCGGCAGATTTTCTTGCCAGGGTAATCTATTCTTTAAATACTGGTATTTTCATTCATTCCGTTTATATACTGCTCATGAAAGCTCACAGCTACTTCATAGCACTCCCAGGAAGTCTCCCACCCAGGCACTTGCCAGGGTAAGACCTCTCTTTTTAAAAAACCATATAACTGGATCATGTGATCTCAGACCATTTTTCCCCTTCACATTTAAAAACCCATATTGTATAGCTATTGTTATCATTTCAAGCAATAAAGTGGTACATCCACTGGACAATCATACCAACAGTAACATAACAACATGCCAACAAATAGCATAATAACACACCAACAAAATATCAGTCATCTCAAAGACTTCTTAGATAAAGCAAAATATCTAGATCTGTTTCAATCTGGCTGACCTGTTACAGAAGGTGATGATGGGAGACTGTTGTTTTACATTGTGGCATCTTAAATAAAGTAAATTATGTCGTTTCGTACAAATAAACCACAGACACTTTTACAGTTGGTGCCCCCTAAACCAACCTTTGGAATATGTACTCTACCCTTCCACCCCTCCTTAAAGCAAATTTTTGCTTTATCCACATGTAGGAGAAACATTAGTACTAACTTTAACTACAATCAGTGGTAAAGACAGTTTCCATTTAATCACGATATAAAATTGCAGATTAAAGAGGGCTTCAGATGGAGAATCCTGGTTACATTTCTCTTAAGAGCAGTTAAACTTGCTCTAGACAAGGGAGAAGGGGAGGAGAAGGAAATGTGTATTCTCTACACTTATTTCTATTCTTTCAGCCCAGGATAAGAGGGAATGAGTATTATATTTACAATCCTATATAGATCTTAGTCCCAGTGTAACCATTGCGAAGGCACCTACAAGAATGTTAGTTCACAGAGGTGGAAAAGTACAAAATGTTTAAATGTAAAATCTTGGATAATCAAGTGTGGGAAATTGCAAGATCATTTAAATTGACTGAAATAGTTAGGCTAAGGGATAGATGATCTAATAGAGTTTATTGTTCTGAATGTTTAGAACCTTTTTATGATTTTTGGAGAGAAAAGTTACATTTGTATATTAATATGTATAATTGTGCAACATTTTTATAATTGGGTGATTAATTTATAATTGTATAGAAACCTGGAAGATGATATAGTTGGAGATTTAGTAAACATTCAGTAGGTACTTGTTTAATAATAATACATGTGGCCAGGTGCATCCTATTTTCCCCTCTCCACTATTTCCTCTTTTCCTTCCCTGAAAGCCCTTGTAGCCTGTCCCCTTTTCCTGCTTCCTTCTCTCCTTTCCACTTGCCATTCAGCCCGCCAGCCAATCTACTGTTATCTGCCCCCCATCTCCTTCACTCACCCTGACAGCCTTTACCCTGAAAGACTATGACCCAGCTGTTCAGTGCCAGGCACTGGTCTGGGCCCAATTACATGGTGGGGAGCCTGCAAAGACTTGTGAGGGTACCTTATTTTCCTCTGTATATTCTTTCCTCCGCCCCTTCCCCTTGGAACCCCTATTTCCTCATCTTTCCATGTTTCCTTCTCTCCTTACCACCTACCAACAGACCTACCTTTTATCTGCCCCCCGTTTTCAGCTGTATTTGTTTTTTATTAATTCATTTATAGTATACCTTTCTCCACAATGGGGACCCAGAGCATCATTATCCTCTTTATTTTATCTTCACAAGAGCCCTGTGAGGTAAGTTAGGCTGAGAATCTATAATTGGCCCAAGGTCAACCAGGGTGCTTCCACAGCACACTGGGGATTCACACCCGAGTCTCCCAAATCTTAATCTGAAACTCTAGCCACTACACCACAGTAGCTGTTGTTGGGGAGAGGCTGCTGCTGAACAGTAGCAAGTAGCCTATCCTTGGTGAGTCATGCAAACCATGTGGTAGGGAGTTGCCTGGTGGTTGCTACCAGGCCTAGCCTTAATAAGTCCTTGCTTAAAGGCCAAACCAGACCAGGAAAGGACCCTTCCCCCTCCCCCAGCCTTTTAGTGACAGAAACCGAAACTCAAAGCCTGGCAGTGTTGTGTGGTTGCCTAACAACAGCCATTGAGAGCATTCAATTCTTAAAGTTACAGGTGCTGCTTCTAGGCTTTTGAGAAGTTTTAACCCACTTCCCCTTCCTTTAATGTTTCATATTTTTCTGCAGACTTGAGGCATTTTTCAGGTTTGTAGAAATATCTCTCTTGTTTGTGCATGGCTCCAGTTTCTGGAGTTAAGAATAGATATGACCACATTGAAGTTTAGACATATTGATAATAATTATGATGGTACATGATCCACAAGAATGATGGGGGTGATTCCCCATTTTGCCTGCCCCTAACTTTGCCGCCTCAGCTGCAGTAATTGCTCTCCCCCAGCCCACCTGACTCCAGGTGTGCTCCCTCAGTGGTGACAGCAACTTTCTTACCCCACCTACAATGGAGGAGGAGATATGTCTGTGCTTGTGTACACAACACTCTTGTATTTGGGGGGATTTAATCCCCTTTCCCCCCCACCCAGTTTTTAATTTTTCTGTGAACTTATGGAGGTTCCCCCATGTTTGCTGAAAAATCTGGTTTCTTTCTCCATGGCCCTGATATACAGGTTTAAATATCTGCAGATGGGACCATAGTTGACTATTAGAATATATGATTTATTACCTGTTATATGGGGTGGAAAGTGCTGTCATAATCAATTTATGGCAACCTCTGCTGAGAGCCAGTTTGGTGTAGCAATTAAGAATGGCAGGTCTCTAATCTGGAGAACCAGGTTTGATTCCCCACTTCTCCAAGTGAAGCCGGCTAGGTGACCTTGGGTCAGCCACAGCTCTCCAGAGCTCTGTCAACTCCACCCACCTCACAGAGTGATTGTTGTGGGGATAATAATAACATATTTTGTAAACTGCTTTGAGTGGGTGTTAAGTTGTCCTGAAGGGGGGCATATAAATCAACTGTTGTTGTTATTTTCAAGGCAAGAGACTTAACAGAGGTGGTTTGCAATTGCATGCCTCTTCATAGCAACCCATCTAATTAAGGCTGACCTTGCTTAGCTTCCAGGATCTGATGAGTTTGGGTGAGCCTGGGCTATTCAGGTCAGGGCAGCTTTTTTTGTGTGTTTCGTGTGTGTGTGTGTATGTCTGTGTCAGTGAGAAGGAGAGAGAGAGAGCATATATATGGTTTTATTTCTTACATATTCAGATGTAAAACACAATGAAAGTTCCTGGCTGCAAAAACATTTCATTGTACAGGAAGAATAGCTTTGACAACCATATTTGCAATGTTGATCATGTAATACTCAAATATTTAAAAAAATATTAGATGATGTTTTAGCCTGTTTAAGTCCCTTTAAGGTCAATGGTAAATAGATTGTTAACTTTCTCTCGAAATACTGGGAATAAAATGTGCTTAACTAGCTAGATTATGGCCTAGAAGTTCTGAAATTTCATTCACAGTAATTTCAGATAGCAATTTCCGATAGATACTCTGAGTGAGTATCTGTAGTTATGGAAAGCAGACCAAACTGTTCAGTGTCTGAAAATAGATTCTCGTTGATAAAGATGCAGGGGATTCTCCAGCGACCCAGGGCATTTGTTAAAGAAAAATCTGAAAATACCTTTACTAGTTTCATTTTTGGTTTTATAGAACAATAACCTTCAGCCTGTCTTGGAATTTAGTATCTCTGGTGTTCTACATTTACTTTATTAAACAAAGGACATTGGAAGTCTAACAACATTTTGCTATTAGCTTCATTAAAATCTGGATATTAAAAATTCTTTGCCATATAAGTAAGGGCTGTAGTTCCAAGTTCCTTTCTGGGTCTCTTCCTACAGTAGAACTCTTACATGCCATCCTGTAATTTTGTCAGATTGTAAAGCAACTGTCTAGGTATAATTGCCAAAGAAAACAAAAGTACAGACAAAACTATTTTAAGAGCAGAACTCCCTCTCCAAATTGAGGAGTATAAACCTACATTAAAATTCACCATATATTTGGATGTAGTTTCAGCTAATGAATACCTTCATTTACAGATTATTTTCCTTGAATTTAAAAAATGAAATTAATGATGTAGCCCAAAAGCATTTGCAAGGATTCTTGTTTATCATTGCAAATTCAAGTTATTCTTGCAGGGATTCTCGGTTATAAACTGTTGCAAATGTGCATTCTTTGTGGAAAGATATGCAGTTCCTAATAACAGCATCATGGTCAGTACATATGTGCAGTATATTTTGGTAAATTAAGATGTTCATTCTAGATAGGATCCATAAAACTACTTCAGGCACATCCAAATGAATTTTTAATTTCTTTTAATCCAATGGCAGAACCATCAAATCACGAATAGAGCCCTACTGGATCAGACCAAAGGTCCATCTAATTCAGAATGTTGTTTTCCCACGGTGACCATTCTATCCTATAAGTCCTATAATCCAGGCATGGAAATCACAGGCTCTCCTATTGTGGCCCACAAGAAACAGGTATTCAGAAGTGCTCTGCCTCTGAATATGGAGAATCTATTTAGCCATTGTGGCTAACAGTATGAATTTGTCCCATCCCCTTTTAAAGATTTCTAAACTAGTGGCCATCACTGCATCCTGTGGCAGTGGGTTTCACAAGTTAATTATGCATTATATGAAGTGATACTTTCTTTTGCATTGAATCCATTACCCATCCATTTCATTGGGTGTTCCCAAGTTCTAGTATTTTTGTGAAAACCAGTTATGTATGTTCTTTCCATCCACTTTCTCCACATCATAGCCTCATATCCTGTATTTTCATCATCTGTTTTCTGAACTAAAAATACTTTTTGCCTCTCCTTGTAGAAAAGGTCAATTCCTTTGATCATTTTGATTACTCTGTTCTGCGCTTTTTCCAGTTCTATGATGTCTGTTTAGAGTGTTGAACTAGAATCTGGGAAAACACGGGTTGCTTCCCTACTGTGCCATGAAAGCTGGTTACATGACCTTGAGCCAGTCACACACTCAGCCTAAGTTACTTCGCAGGCTTGTTGTGGGGATAAAATGAAGGGAGGAGAATGATGTAAGCCACCTTGGGTCCCCGTATTCTAAATGGCCAACTTAAAAAGCAAGGTTTATAGACTTTCCTAAAAGCCAACAAGGCCAGGAGCGTCTTGATTTCTTCTGGTAATACATTCTGCAGTTGTGGAACCACTACAAATATGGCCCATCTCTGCATTGAGTGTAATTGATTTACATCCTTGTTAACGATTTCAAGGTCCTTCAAAGGGTTTGTAAGACAGAGCTTCCTGTACAGAAGCCATGTCACAAACTACTTTGGAAACTGCCCTCAAAAGATGTCCAAATACAAGTTCAAATTCCCCTTGGATTTCTGGAACTAACAATATAATTTTTTTTCAGTCCACATATCTGTGTATGTATTTTATGAAGCAACAGCACAGTATAAACTAGACAGTTGTGTTTTCCATATGCATGGTTTTCTGGATATTCGATTCTCAAGGATCAGATATACTTTGGACCTCTGTAACGCTTCACTTGAGGGGGTTGAAACCCCCCCCCATAGATTTTTAAAATAAAAAATGGGGAGGTGGTCTCTGACCTGCTTTGAATGGAAGAAAGAGCTATATTTTGAACAGATTTTAGAAGCATTCTTCATTAGGGCCCGTTTGACATAGTACTAGATAATATTTTTGCTTCATAAATTAGATATATTTAGCATAATTTTAAAGCTTTTACACATATAGTGTAGAGTATTTCCTATATGTGAGCAGAGAGGCTTTTTCATAGCTGTATTTTCCAATCAAATCGGAGGTCCGGGGACAGAATTTCTCAGAATTGTGCATTAACTAAAATCATGTGTAGTCAGTTAGTGGAATCTGGTCATCACCTGTAAAACCTTTGTCAACAGACATCTGGATTTAATTGAGCTTTCCCAATAAAATGTGTTAAAACTGACAAGGCTTATTCTACATGATTCATAAGGATTTGTATATAAGAGCCTGACAAGAGAGCTTTAATAGCATTTTCAAAGTTTGTCATCTTAGCTAATGAAAACTTTCTTTCCAAAGACTGTTAAATTCTGTAGGACTTTGTCCATTGTGTTATGGATTGGTAGAAGATTGTGTAAAAAAGTTGTAAAGGAAAATCAAATCACCTGTGAGTAGGTGAGAATATGTGGTATAAAATTGTATATCATCATAATAAATGTTTTATCCACACAAACAAAAGAAATCACTGTGAAAGGATAGGCAAAATAAACACGGATCACATCCGTGTATGCTAGAGATGCCAGGTCTTCCAGCATCCTGCTCTTTTGCCTGCTCACCCCCACCCCCCGGCACCAGAGAAGGGAAATGTGGGGAGGTAATGGAGCATACACTAGTGTCCCAATATAATTTCTGGTAAAAACTGGAAGTGATGTTACGGATGCTCTAGGATTTACCATAGACTTCTTATGAAACTAAGGACATCACTTCTGGTTTTTACCAGAAATTACATTAGCATGCCAGCAATGCACCGGTGTGTCAATCCAATTGTGTCCATAGGTTGCCAGCTGTGGCCTGGCAACACTAGCATACACTTGACAGTCTTTAAGATAGGAAAATACTAGGAGATAATCCCCTACAATCATTTCTACTAATGGGAAAGGGGCAGTTTTCACCAGTTCCCCAGTCAGAATGGGCCAGTACAAACCTATATGTTGGGGGGATTTCATCACTTGGGTTTAGGATTGTAAGTTACCACAGGTCCAGTTCGGCCTGTCCTGAGAAAAGAATGTGTCTGCCTGTTAATTAGTTTCATGTGGAGCCTGCTTGTTCCCAAGAGAAACATCCTTGGGCAGCAGGAAGAAACACTTTCTATCTACCCTCCCTAATTTCTCATGCTAGTGTTGCCAATTAAGCAAGTGTGCCGTAATTGGTTGAGAGGACTTTGAAAAGATGGCTGCATATAGCACTGGAGATCTTCTCTAGGGATTTTCACCAGCATGTGAGAGAGGTGTTACTCCATTCCACATTCCCAGATGACAAAAACTGCTTAGCTTGGATTGGACTTCCTTTTCTAAGCCTATGGGTAAGAACGATTCCCTGCAAAGTTACATCAGAGATGCAAGTTAACAAGCTTTTAATGTGTTCATGAGTTAGTTTCTAGCCAGTCTAGACAACTGTTTATTATTTACCTTTGCCTATTGCATGTGCTTGAGTGGTTCCTGCTTAGCATACACTCCTTATAATCTGAATTACTTAATAAAGCTAAATATATTTTATCTTCTTGTGTCAAGAGTGACTGACTGAAGATGTACTGTACCCTCAGAAATGAACCCTGTGGCTGAAAAGTCTAAAACTCAGGTGAAGACCCCTGAAAGGCTTCTAGGGGTCATCATGAGTGGCTGTCATTCAGCACCTAAGAACAGACCTTTTGCTGGGAGTTCCTCAGAAGCAGCATTTCAGGGAGAGGAGATGCAAAGAGTGCTTTGTTGACAAGAAGCCTTCTACCAGCTGATATTTTGTGCAGACTTCTAGACACTGATGGCATTAGAATCAAATCGTAATGCATACTTTTTATATCTGCAGAAGGTATTTTTTCATCACATTCAATATCTGCCACAGTGCTGCATCCTTACAGAACAAGAGAAACAAGGTCATCAGGAATGCTTTAAGACATGTGGCACCCCTCAATGTCAAAGGTGTGCTGCTGAGTAACCTGTTGCAGCGTTCCATCCCAACTCTGTATGCCATCAGTGTTCACAATGTGCAGGTCAACTTGCAGACTTTGGTACATCTCTTAGTAGAAGCTTGATGAGGAGGTCCACTGTCATTTCCAAGCTGGGACAGTAGTGCAGCTTGAATACTCCTTATCACTGCAGACCCCTTAAATGCTGATATTGGATTCCTTCTGCTCAAGGTGTTCCCTTCTAAAAGACAGAGAGCTATACAACTCTTATTATCATTAGCATTTTAACTGGTAAAGGTTCTGCAATGCCAAAAATCTTAAGTAACATTAAAAGCATTTCTAACTCTCTGCATGCTTCTGAAGCTGGTACAAGTTCTGCTTTATTAGAGAAAAGATCAAAACTTCCTTGTGTATGATGTCGCAGTTTATACCTCCACCTCCAACCATTAGTAGATCTCCAGTCTGAATTTACTTTAGCCCCATCTGCATCAATGTACCCTAATAGTGTGGGATTTGGTGTGGCTGGGCAGTCTTAGTTTAGAGTCTGCAGCACGCTTTATATATCTCATTATTACCCTTTTAATTGCAGTCCATTCATTCATGATGGGTTTGCTTACTCTCCTGGATAGTAAACTTACAGCTGTTGTAATATCAGGGCTTGTTGTCATCACTAAGTAAAGCGATTTGTACCTCTTACAGTCTGGTAGAGGTTCTCTTGCTTCTTCTTTGAAAAAACCTGTTGCATTGGTGTGGGGAATGGGCATTGGATTAGCATGCTCTAGGCCAAAACTTTCCAGAAGTTCCAGTATCTTTTGTTTTTGGCTAAAATGGTAACTGCTGTCTGGTTCTCATTCAATCTGAATTCCCAAGTAAAAGTTAGCATTGCCCAAATGTTTCACCTGAATTTCCTTGTTTAGATGAGATATAATTTCAGCACAATCATCTTGATTTTCACGACGATCAGATCATCAGCATAAGTCAAAATAAATGTCCATCTCCCATTTTTGTGTCCATTGTAAAGACGGAGGTCAGCTTTGCCTCATTTAAAGCCTAGATCAAGTAACATTTTGCTTAACTGGTAATTTTACAATCTGGCAGTTTGCATAAGCCCATAAAGTTCTTGAAATTTACTTATTCTTTTCATCTATGAACACTGGTGGTTGTTGCATGTATAATTTATTCTCTGTTTCACTGTGCAAAAATACATTTTTTATATCTAGATGTTTTGTTTGCATGTTTTTTGATGCTGCTATGCTCAACATCCTGATTGTGGAATATTTTTCATCTGGTGCAAAAGTTTGATCATAATCTGATCCATAAATCTGAGAATATCCTTTGCCTGCTAATATGGCTTTTTTTTCTCCCAGCTTGACCATTGTCATCCTCTTTAGCTTTAAAAACCCATTTACCTCCAATAACATTCTTACCCTTATGTAGTTTAGTGAGCGTCCATATCTTGTTCTTGAGTAGAGCATCCATTTCCTCTTGTGCTTCTGGTTCAGGCATTTGCTGTACTTCAGCACATGATGATGGTTCTTTTAGTAATGACAACCTTATAAGGTAGGCCAGTCTTTTGTCTGGAACTCCTCTGTTGGTGCGTTGAGAGAGCCTGAAGTCTTGAGACACTTCTGTGCCTGCAGTGGGTGACTGACAAATCTGCTGTCTCGAGAATTTCTGCCTTTATGTCAGTTCCTGAAAGATAGATCCCTCAGCCCCTCTCCAGTTAACACACATTGATTCCAGTAGAAAAGCTTTTATTAGGATCTTTACAGTTCAGGTCTGAACTCCATCACGAAGTGACATGGGAAAGCATATAAGCATTGTTATACTTGATTTTCCCGCTCTCAAAAAACTGTCAGGATTTTGGCGCGCAACTCTACACGAGTCCTGTGAGAACCCTTTATAGAGTTTCTCCCAACTTCACCGTTGTCATCCTTTTTAGCTTTAAAAACCCATTTACCTCCAATAACATTCTTACTCTTACGTAGTTTAGTGAGCGTCCATATCTTGTTCTTGAGTAGAGCATCCATTTCCTCTTGTGCTTCTGGTTCAGGCATTTGCTGTACTTCAGCACATGATGATGGTTCTTTTAGTAACGACAACCTATATGCTAAACAGTGAGTACACAATAATAGATTCCCAGCGTCTGGAATCTCCAAGGTCGTCTCTAGCTCGGAGATTCATAGTTCTGTGAGATAACATGAGAGGCCCCTCCTGGCTAGAGGGCCTGGTGAAATAACAGTTATAATATGGAAAGAACATGGCTAAGGAGAGAATACCTCAGGCTAGCATTTTCGGTCCTGGCCCCAACCTGGTGGAACTCTCTCTGAGGATACCTGGGCCCATCAGGATCATCTATCATTTCGGTGGGCCTGTAAGACAGAGATGTTCCACCAGGCGTATGGTTGAGGCCAGCATGAGATCCTCGCTGAGCCTCCCACCAGCCTCCCACTAAGTGTGGGGTTATACAGTGTCCACTGGCCAGCTGTCCAACATATGGGTACAGCACAGGGCTATGTAGTGCCCATTCATTAGTTGACCCACGTATGGGTTGCAGTACATTATCTGTTCGCTTCCATCCCCCTGTATGCTGATGGGCAGGAATCTGGAATTGACCCCATCTTGAGACAGTTATTATCTGTTGATTTTATGATGAACTGTTGTTTTATGAATTGTTTTTAATATTTGTATTATATTTTTATAACTGCTGTACCTTGCCCTGAGCCCGCTTGTGGGAAGGGCGTGTTAGAAATGTAAATCATCATCATCATCATCATCATAATGTGACATCAGTGCCATAACAACCAAACTATCATGGCATGGCTGTATGCAGACATGACATTTTACTTCCTTACATGTTTGGGCATCTGATTGCAGCAGCTGGTTGTCATCTCCACCTCTCACTGAAGGGTCACATGTGACAGCACTCTGGTTGTTCCTTTGTCACTTATCAAATTGCACAATCCGTTTATAGTAACATTTTTAGTATTTGGGTCTGAAATTCTGTATCCCTTCAATCCTGGAGTATATCCTACAAAAATGTCTTCTAAAGCTCTAAGTTCTAGTTTGGATCGCTTTTCTTCTGGTACATGAGTATAGGCCTTACATCCAAAGACAATATATAAAGGTTATTTCCTTTTGTTGCTGGTTTGATAGTTCTTCAGTTGTGTTAAAGTTGTTCTTCATACACGACACCATAAATGCCAGAAGACCATGCCTAGTTTAAAAATGCTGATGATCTTTTAGCAGTTGCTCATTATTTTTAGCTTTAGATTTTGTTAAAATCATGTACCAAGAATTTTTTTAACAGGCAGCACAATCCTGAGGCCCACTAGGCCACCAGCAGGCATGCACCCTCATAACTGTGGTGCCAGTAGACCACTCCCAAAGGACATTGGCAGGAGAGCTACACCAGTGGCTGAACCTGGCAAGGTACAGCAAAGCAAGACCATTGACAAGCATGACTGCCCTGCCATTTTCCAGGCAACTTTGCCGGCATCCCCCAATGGCCACACTGCCCTCCTGACAGGCACAGAGGTCCAATCACCACTCCTGCCTCCCCTTCTGCCGCAAAGGATCTCTCCATGAAGATGAGGAGGCCATCCTGGTGAGAACCAACCTCGATCATGCCCTGTCGGGAGGAGCCCACAAAGACCATGCTCCAACAGCTGCCATTTTTACTCCCCCCCCCCACACACACAGCTGCAGGCTGGCATCCCCACACCAGGGCAAAAGGGCCACTTGCCATGACCCTGAAGACCACCCCCCCCCCAGAGATGGTGGGCGAGGAGGTCGCGAGCAGGAGGCTTATCCTGCTCAGGCAGCCTTTCGGCTACCCAGGCCAGTCCGATCGGTACTATTAACCCTGAGTACCACTAGGGAGTTGGTGTGTGCCTGCAGCACCATTTGTGTGCTCCCTCCTCCCTGGACTGGCATTCCATGTGAAAGCGCAAATGGCCCTCCATCATCTTTCTCTTTCCTACAATCCTCCCTGGGTTAACACCCTCCCTGGGAGTTGAGGAGCCCCCCTGTGGCCATGTGCATGTGGCTGCCCCCCTCCCATAGATCATTCACACCACCCAAACAGCCATGTCTTCTGCCTGATATCCTGGACCCAAGCTGCACTTTAGGGGCCTGTTGAGACCCCCCAAGTCACGCCCTCTTCACTCCCAGTCATGTAAGGGGGGGCCATGTGTGGTGGCAGCCCCTTTGGGATCCACAACCCCCTGGTCTGGGGAGGCAGGCCACCCAATGGAGGAGGCACTTGGTGGGTCCTCACAGCCACCACTCCCTTGGTGATCCAGGGCTTGGGAGTTGGGACCATCCCCAGGGATGAGCTGTGGGGCTGCCCCAGGAGGGGAGGAGCCTCAGTCAGGCACAGGTGGAGAAACAGACAGGTAGTAAGTAGGTGTTCGACATAGGTTTTATTGAACAAAGAAGAGGATGTTTCGCCATGTGTTCCCAAGTTCCCTAAGCCGGGATGGGAGCTCCTCCTGTTTGGCAGTTGAAGCCAATAGGGCCATTCCTCATGCTGTCTTCCTAGGAGCAGGGTCGAGTCACAGGCTGCCTGGGGAATGGAAGATTTTTCACTCACCGTGAAGCTTCCTTTCTTGGTGGTCCAGGAGTGGGGCAGTCAGGACTGATGGGTAGCTCCTCCTCCGTCTCTTTAGCAGGGTCGAACAAACACGCGATCCTGAGGGGGAGGGGCTCCCAGGCTGCTTCAGTTCCTTTTCAAGCCCATGACGATTTCCCCCGGAGCTCTTTCCAAGACTGTAACTGTCCTGTTTGAAATAACTGCAACGGAAACTCGAAACTTGTCAAATTTATAACAACATAACTACACCATAGTCCAATGAACTAAAGAGGGCTACTCACTCCTGCCTCACACCCTTGCTTATAGGTCCCTGCCGTCTGGAACATGTCTTAATAGGGTGGGATTGTGACTGCCCCACTCCTGGACCACCAAGAAAGGAAGCCGGGCTTTTCGCGCTCCCGCGGCTCCTGCCGGCTGTTCCTGCTGCTGTGCCTCTGCAGACGCCGGGTCCTAGCTGACTAGGATCGTCGGCACTGCTGCTCGCCTCCGCGGCCGTCCGGCCGCCCTCAGAACCAGCTCGGATTGAGTGGGGAGAAAACAGGAGGGGGAGGGGGGGTGGAGGAAAAACCTTCCTTCCCCCGGCGAGCACGCGCCTCGTAAAGGTCTTCTTGCTGTTACTTCGGATCACTGCTCCCACGGAGCAAAGAAGTTCGTTCCTTCCTGCAGAGCAGGGCCGAAAAAACTGAAGCAGCCTGGGAGCCCCTCCCCCTCAGGATCGCGTGTTTGTTCGACCCTGCTAAAGAGACGGAGGAGGAGCTACCCATCAGTCCTGACTGCCCCACTCCGGACCACTAGAGAATGGCCCTGTGGGCTGGTCTTAGATAGCATCTGGGAGGGAGCACTGAGACCTTGGACAGCCATGCTCCTTGCCCTCCCTGATGGGTCATGACCTGCCTGAAAGGGAAACAGATACATGTATGGCATGGAACTGAACCTCACACAAACCATAGCCAGGTCTGCCACATCCTGGGAGGGTATCCATGGCTGGAGGCAGCAGCAGTGGCTCCATCATTACAGGAGCTGCTGGAAACCTGATGATGGATGCCATCTGGTGGGGAGATGCTCATCCCTTGCAACTGGCTGTTCCACTCCCATGGCTACTTGGACCTCTGATCCTGTGAGGGAGACAGTCAAGGGACTAAGCACCCACCATTGCGGGGATTTGCCACAGCCAGTTACCCCGAATCACAGCTGGGACCTCTCCTCTGCCCTGGGGGGAGACAGCCAAGGGGTCTGAGCAGAGCCCTACCATGGGCTGCTCAGAGTGCTCCTTTCCTAAAACAGATCCGTTGAGCATAGCTTCCATGCGCCTCCCTCTTTCCCAGGCATGGGCCATGCCCCCCCAGTGAACCTTGAGAGCAGAGGTCGGTGTTGGAGGAGTGTGTGTGTAGGGGAAGCTGAGGTGAACAAGTGAGCTGGGCAGCTGCCTTCCCAGCCTTTTTTTACCTGTCAGTGCGCTCTCACCTCTCCCCAAGCTGGGACTTAGAAGATGGGTAACTTGCAAGGGATCTCAGGTGGTAGTTGTTAGCTGGACACTCTGGCGATGAGTGCATGGGATGACACAGATTTCGCAAAGTCCCCATGAGCACTCTTGCCCCACCACCATGAGCCTTCTCTGCCACTCATACTCTGTCCCTACTGCAGGGAGCTCTTCGGCAGAGCCTCCAGCCACCTCCCTACTTACCTGGGGTCATGGGCACCCCAGTCGGAGGTTATGTAGGGTGCTCAGGGAGCTGATTGTGCACAGGGGTGTGAATGGATTGGTCCCCGCAGTAGTTGGCATTCTATGCTCTGCTGGGCCACTTGGGCGGGGCCAGGGGTGGTGGAGGCGGTCAACTTTTTACGTACAATGGGTGCCTATGGGCTACACTGCTGTTTTTTGTGGTGTAACTTTCCACCAATGCTGGAGGCATTCCCAAGCCCGAAATGGTTTAGAGAGCTAACTCACGCCTCACTCCCCAGTATGTTAGTGCAGGGACTTAAGTGTGGTTACGCCTGTGTCCAGCCACGGTGGCCAGGCACCGGTGGAGGTCCTGGGTGGAATGGCACCAGTCCACTGCACTGTCGTAGGGAGAGTTACACTAGCATAAGTCTGGGATATGCCTGCGTTACTCCTGGTCAGCTCCCAGAGTGCTTCCCCCCCGCATCAGGATTGCGCTGTAACTTGCTCATCCATCCTATTAAGTTCTTTTCGGTGTCTCAGTGAAACAGCAGAAGATTCTTCATGATCTGATCATTAAACTGCTTCATTTGTACCTTCTTTCTTGGCTTCTCCAATTATCTATCATAGAAACGGTTAATTTCTGCTTGCTGCATCCATCTGTAACATTAGTTCTTCAATAGCAATGCTTTCCCACTACAATTTTTATTTTTCTGCCAAAGCCTCTCTCTTTGGCCTTTATTTCTTGTTTCCATAAATCATGTTGTGGTTTCCAGTGTTATTGACAATATAAAAGCACAAAAGATATTGGATTTCATTAGGCATTCTGCTCATAAAAAGGCTATCATGGAAAGTGGTATACATGTCCCAAACACTATTCAGAAATTAGCTTGCTTTGAACACTGCTTGCAGATCACTTATGAAATGTGTACAGAAAAGGACTACTAATAATTACAAGGACACACTACTGACAAATGTGTGAATAAGAATTTCAACAGCTATGGAGCCAGATGACAAATTATAGCATTATTTCATCATACTAGATAAGTGTCACAGAGATAAAGAGCTAAATTAAACTCTATGATAGCCTCAAGGTTTTATGCCTTGAATGAAACATAGTATGGGGCAAACACAGATTCTGGTCTGTAAAATGAGAATTTTTATTCAGCAGAATAATACTAAAAAAGAATAATTACATATTTTAGTTGGAACAGGACCAGAGAATATAGGGGTATGCACCAAGAAAAAAAATTGTTATACTTTTGGATCTGGGTTTTACGGGGAGAGTGGGGATTTTTACTGTGATCACTTATTTCCGGTAGAATATTCCCAATTCAGATTCCAGTCTGTGTTGGGCAGGTAGGGGTTCTGGAGTTCAAGACAACTATTTTCAATGGTGAATGTATATAAGGGTCTGGGACAGCTGTTTATAAAGATAATGGCACAAAGTCCACACAACATAGTCTTCCCTCTTATCTAAATACTGTTAAATTTCAAAGAGATTGAGAAAAGGAGGTTGATTTCACAGACCCTAAAATAGGTGCCTCTCTGCATAGCTGCACTTCTCTCTACAGCAGTGTTTCCCAACTTTTTTTCCTTGGAGGAACCCCTAAATTCATTTTTCAAATCCTGAGGAACCCCTGCCTATGAAAACATTTGCAGAACCAAAAAGAGATGTCTGATTTTTTAGAAAGAAGTACTTTTGAACTAAAAGATATTTGCAAATTTAGCCTGAGTATGCATGTTACACCACAGTAAGAAGCAGCAAAATAGGTGTAATCTGTTGAGTGCCCTTTGTTGTTATTTCTCATATTTTCTTCATCACCAAGATAGTGTGCCTAATATTGTAATAGCATTGGGGAATGCAGGTTGTCAGTTAATTAAATTTGTTGAATACTAATGTTTATTGCTCTGTCCCACCCCTGTATGAAAAGGACTCTTCAGGGACCAAACCCCACTCCATTGCGAAAGACTCACAACTGATGAGACTCTATCCCTGGGCCACAGAGCCATCCTGTGCAACAGGTAGATAAGCAGGTCAGTTACCTGGGAGCCCTCCAGCAGAGCTGGCTCCTGACAGCTTAAGGCAGGCTGAAGGAGAAGGAGGTACCCATGGATGACAACAACTAGCAGCTCTGGCTGTCAGAAGTCCAGTGCTGGCTGGAAAAACGGGAGTGGTGTGTTTATGTGGTGTGAAGATCTAAGGATATGGCGGCTGAGGAGAGAAGAGCTTGCCCTCTTGGCAAAGCCAGTTAGGAAGGACCCCTCCTCTCCCACTTGCCCATTGAATAGCCTCCTTTTGTTGAGGCAGACCATTAGTTCATCTAGCTCAGTATCATCTCCTCTGATGGCCTGCAGCTCTCCGGGGTCTCAGACAAATAAAAGACTTTCTTTCATCTGCTCCAGAGATCCTTTAATAGGAGATAATGGGGACTGAACTTGGAACTTTCCCCATGAAAAACAGGTGCTTGGCCAGCCAACCTCCTCTCCCAGTCTGCAACTGCCTCTACTCCTATATTAGTATTACAAACCCTGTATTTCCTTTAATGTTGTTGTCCTTTGGCTGGAGAAGCGCAACTGATTTTAAGAGCTGAACATATTTTGGGGAATGGGTCTGTTCTCATAGTGTTCATGAAGAACGTGCACAAGATATTTAGTTGTGTTTTCAACTTATTTTTTTCTTTACAAACTTCCTTCTGTTTCATGAAATTCTCTATCAAGTTATTCAATTCAGTTTTTTCCTCATTCGTTTCAGTTGGGGGCACATTTCCACTTCTAAATTTTGCTCATCCAGTTGCACTAACCTTGTGGTTGGCAAGTTGTTCCCACTTCAGAACTGCAGCCACTGATGCATCTGGAGAATGGGTAAGCCACAAGTCATCCTGAGCTTGCAGACCTTCTACCCAGCAGGGAAGTAAAGGGCCCTTTCTCTCCAACAATCCCCCGTAGCTTCCATGCTCAGAGCTGTGTCATCTGGGCTGGGAGAAGGAACACAGGAGTGGGTTGCTGGCAAGATAAGTGTTTTTCCTTGCCTTTCTTAAGCTACCAGGGTAATAATTGACTGAGACTGGCTGTGTGAGGGGGCTGGTGCTTTTGGCCTAAGGGTGAGTGGTGAGTGGTGCAAGAGAGAGGTTTTCTCCTTGTCTGTCACTATGTGTAGTATGGCTAATTGATGAGGACCTGTCTGCAGGAAGTGATTGAGACCACACCATAGTCAGGCAGGAGGAGTAGGCTATTGAAATTTAAAGGCCTTCTCCTTGCTAGAGGCATGAGCCTTTGACATGAACCTAAGAGCAAGTGCCAAAGGGCTCTTGGCCTAGGTATCAAGCCTGGGAACACTGTAAGGTTTTCTCTCTACATTTTTGTATAGATTTCCCTTGTGGTGTTACAACTTTACTCTTAGGAGATATTAGACCAGGTCTTTTGGGGCTAGGGAGGGAAATGATGACTAGTGAAGAGCCATTTCCAGTTACCTGCCAGGGATATGCTATGTTTGTCTTCCTCTCTGAGGACAAGAAGGCCTTCATTAGTCACAAGTGCAAGCTGATAGTGTTACTGGGAAAAAAGTGAAGAGCCTGGAGGAATGGATTGGTACCTTTCAAGAGATCAAAGGAGGACAGGATTTCATCAACAAAAGTCTTCATGACCTATAAAGGGATGGGGTGAGTGGTGGAAGGGACAATAAAACAATATTTTCCTAATGAACTTCCTCAGAGATTGAAAGCACGAGCCAAAAGGCACAGAGCAAGACAGCACTCAATGCCACTGGAGCTGAGAAATCAATTCTGGGCCCTTACTGATGTGACAGAATCACATGTACATCTGCCAGTGATTCTGTACTTGTACAACAACAAGGACCAGAAAGAACTAGGGGTGCGTGCCATGGATCTTCAAGCAAATAACATTAGAAGGAAAAGGAGTCTTGGTGATTGGTGACTCTCCATTGAGGGGCATGGAATGTCATGTGTCCAGGCCTGACCCAAGAGGTGTGTTGCTTGCCAGGAGCGAAGATCAAGACTAGCTATGGGCACGAACAGAAAAAAAACACGAACATGGTGTTCGTTATTCTTTTAAACTACAAGAAGGAAGGGTTCCAAAAGTAATTATAACGGCAAGCAGGGAAACACCCAAGAACCCACGTACACTACTCGGTGTGTCTTATCACATTTAGTAATTAAAGTGACAATGCTCATACACATTACAATATTACACGATAATTACAAAATAATTTAAAAACTTATTGATTGTAAAGTGCTCAGTCCCATGTTACACTTCCAGTTTTCAATATGTAGGAGTGTTCCGTATAAGTCCAGAAGATTCACTGGGATACAATGAAACTCGTACACAAGCAGCAGACAGCTCTCAGTTCAACAATTCAGGGGAGTAATGAAAGCTCCCAGAAGCTGAGAACCTCTCGTTAGTTGGCTGCCATTCAAACATAAGCAGCAGATAGATCTCAACTAGCAATTCCAGAGAGCAATGAGGCTCCAAGTAGCCGAGAACCTCCCGTTGAGTGGCAACGAGCCTGCCAGCAATTAAATGTGCTCGTTTCGATATCTCTTCGTCTTGTCCAATTTTCTTGAATTATGAACTCCTGGTCCTCCTAGTCAAGTGCTATTTTCCCAAGTTAGTTGGATTTCCACAGCATGTAATTTTGTAATTATCATGTAATATTGTAATGTGTATGAGCACTGTCACTTTAATTACTAAATGTGATAAGACACACCGAGTAGTGTACGTGGGTTCTTGGGTGTTTCCCTGCTTGCAGTTCGTTATTCTTTGCCATCCATGAACAATGAACACTGACGAATATGATCCTGTCACGAACATGTTCGTTGTTCGTGGGGGCCAGCAGGCTCTCCTCCAGCCATCATGATCCCTACTGCACCACTCCCAGAAACCCTTCCTGAGCAGGCAGCAGGAAAGGTACCAATAATAAATAATAGCTTGGCCCCAGAGCCCGGCAGCAGCCCTGGAACCTGAAGGGCTAGATCCCTATCCCACCACACACAAAGAAAATTCAAGCTCCAATGCACTCACCCTGTCTCTCTAACAGCAGCTGTCTCTCCCTGAAAGCCAGAGCTGGGAGCCCCCCTCCCCCCTGGTCTTTTCCTCTTGTAACAAATTTGGAGCTCCAGTCCACACTTGGAAGGCAGACCTGCCTATCAAGCTAAATTGGGCTTAGATTGGGGTTTCCAGGGCAACAGCAGTAGTTCAGACAGAGTTCAGATGATCGCTGCCTGAGTTGCCATGGGAATTGATTGCAGGTGCCAGACTGTCTGGCTTGACAAACAGCAACAGCAATAAACGAGGCTTGCAACGACCACCTGTTTGTTTAGAATGGGGCCTCACGAACAGCATGTTCGTGAACAGCAGATTGGGCTGTTTGTGGGTTTTTTTAGTTCATATTGCTGTTCGTGCCCATCTCTAATCAAGACATCATAGACCAGATGGCCAAGCTAGTCAAACCAACAGACAATTTGTGACAGTCCACAGGGAACAAATATCATGGCCGTAAACACTACTGAACGCATAAGGGCTGACTATGAAGTTATCAGGAGGCAACAGAAATGAATGAGGGCACAGGTGGTATTCTCTTCAGTCATGCTGGTCGAAAAAGAGGACTGCACCAGGAACAGTAGATTAGGGAGGTGAACCACTGACTGCGTTTATGGTGCCTACAAGAGTAATTTGGATTCTGGGACCATGGTGTATGTTTTGTTGAAGATGGCCTGCTTGCATGTGATGGACTCCACCTATCAAAGACAAGGAAGAATGTGTTTGGAAAGGATTTGGGGAGATTCCTTGGGAGGGCTTTAAATTGATGTCTCAAGGGAATGGAGATACCTGACATAGGAAGAAGGAGAGCAAATACCAGAGGTCTACCTGGGAAAACCAGGTCAAGGAAGGGAAATGTTGCAAGGCTTCCAATGATACTGATATCCATAGCTTGGGCAATAAAAAGGAGGAAGTTGATCTACTAATGCAGATGGAAAGATATGATTTACAGAGACGTGGTGGGATGATTCCCACAACTGAAATACAGTAGTATATGGGTATGAGTTATTCAAGAAGAATAAGAAGTGTCGTAGAGAAGGTGAAGTGGTGCTATATGTGAGAAAAGGGCTTGATTGTCAGGAAATACTGGAGGAGGAGTGTTACAAGCCAGTGGAAAGTGTCTGGGTGAAGATAAGGGTGAGCAGAATGAGTAGTATAGTGGTTGAGGTATGTTATAGACTGCCTGACCAAGGATATGAGGTGGATTCTGCCCTCTGTGAGCAGCTTAATAGGGTATACAAGAAACATAACTTTGTAGTTATGAGAGACTTCAACTTCCCTGATGTGTGTTGAGAGACCAGCTCTGCTAAGTGTCCAGGGTCATGCAACTTCCTGACCTGCCTACCAATAATTTCCTTTCTCAAATGATAGAAGTGGCAATGAGGGGTTCGGACATATTGGATTTGATATTAACCAACAAGAAAGAGTTAGTTGATGGGGTAAAGGTGGTGACAACCTTAGGGAGAAGTGATCATGTCCTCCTAAAATTCCTTTTGCTGTGGGGTAGTAAGGGCGATTATAGCCGAGCACGCAGATTTTAGTAGGGCAAACTTTAATAAACTTAGAGATATGATAAGAGTTATTCCGTGGACAAGAATGCTGGAGGGGAAAGGAACAAGTGAAGGGTGGGCTCTCCTAAAAGAGGAGCTGTTGCAAGCTCAAGCTAACGCCTTTCCAGGAAGTCAGAAATGCAGTAGAGGATCTAAGATGGCAATGTGGATGAACAGAGAGCACTCTGATGAGCTAAGGAGGAAAAAAAGAGATGTTCAAGAATGGAGGGAAGAAAAGGCATCCAAAGAAGAGTATCTAGACACTGTAGGGCAGCCATCAGAGAGGCCAAAGCTCAGAATGAGCTTAGACTATCCAGAGGGGCTCACCACAACAAAAAGACATTCTTCAGATACGTAAGGAGGAAATGGAAGGTGAAGGAGCGATACTCCAATTGCTGTGTGAAAATGGAGAAACTCTGACAGAGGACAGAGAGAAGGCTCAGTCCCTACTTTGCCTTGGTTTTCTCTCTGAAGAAGAGAACAGGTCCACCTAGAGATAGCAGTAGGGAAAGCATGGCTTTGGGGCTGCTTGTTGTCATAGACAGAGCAGTTGTGGAGAAGCTCCTTGCAGCACTGGACCAGATGGGGTGCACCCACCCAAGAGTGCTTTCAAAAGAGTTGCAGCCTCTTTGTTGATCATCTTCCATACCTCTTGGAGGACAGATGATGTGCCAAAAGACTGGAGGATGGCAAATGTCATCCCCATCTTCAAGAAAGGGGAAAAGGATGAGCCTGGAAACTACAGGCCGGTCAGCCTGACCTTTGTCCAAGGGAAGATACTGAAACAGATATTAAAGGTGTCAATCTGCAGGCATCTAATGAACAACATGGTGATACATGGAAGTCAGCATGGATTTGACTCCTACAGGTCCTGCCAGACCAACCTCATCTCCTTCTACAATCAAGTTACAGGGCTTGACATCACGTCAGATTGGAGGGAAGTGTCCAGTGGAGAGCCACAGAGCTTGGTCCTGGGCCCAGTGTTTTTTGATATTTTTATAAATGATCTGGATGAGGGTGTGAAAGAATTACTTATTAAATTTGCAGATGACACAAAACTGGGAGCAGCAGCAAATATCCTTGAAGACAGAGATAGAATTCAATGAGGTCTGAACACACTGGAAACTGGGCAGATTTGAATAAGATGTGATTTAACATGGATAAGTGCTAGGTTGTTCCCCTGGGTAACAAAAATGCAAAGCGTGTCTACTGGAAGAGGGATACACTTCTGGGTGGCCATGTGTGTGAACACGTTCTTGGGATATAGGTGGATAGGAAGCCAGTTTGGTGTAGTGGTTAAGAGCAGCTGGATTCTGGAGAACCGGGTTTGAGTCCCCACTCCTCCACTTGAAGGCAGCTGGATGACCATAATAATAACATACTTTGTAAACCACTGAGTAGCTGTTAAGTTGAATGTTGTTGTTGTTATTATTATTATTATTAAATATGAACTGTCCTTGTGACGTAGCACCAAAAAAGGCAATTGCAATCTTGGGTTTTATTAACAAAGGCATAACATCCAAATTGCCGGATGTCATTATCCCACTATATACTGTGTTGGTCAGGCCCCACCTGGAGTATTTTGTGCAGTTCTGGAAGCCTCTAAAAAGAATTGGACAAATTGGAACATGTGCAGAGGAGAGTAACCAGGATGATCAGGGGCCTGGAGATCAAGCTCTGTGAGGAAAGACCAAGGGACCTGGGAGTGTTCAGTTTGGAGAAGAGGAAGCAGAAGGAATTCTTAATTGCTCTCTTTAAGTATTTAAAAGGCAGTCACTTAGAGGAGGGAAGGGAGCTGTTCCTGTTGGCAACAGAGGACAGGACTCGAAACAATGGGTTTAAACTATAAGAGAGAAGGTACTGTCTGGATATTAGGAAAAACTTCACATTAAGAGTAATTCAGCAGTGGAAATGGCTGCCTAGGGATGTGGTGAGTTGGGTTCCCCCTCATTGGCAGTCTTCAAGGTGTGGCTGGATGAGTACTTGTTGGGGATGCTTTAGGTTGTTCCTGCATTGCACAGGTGGTTGGACTAGATGGTCTGTAAGGCCCTTTCCAGCTCTGTGATTCTATGACTCTGCCCTAGCAATTACTGGAAGGAGAGCATACTGGCTGCAGATAAGAGAGTAAAACCACCAATCCTGAAGTTAGTTGTGAAAGGAGCAAGCTGGCCTCAGTGAGGGTGGGGTTTTTACTTCTTAGTGGCCAGCTTGCTCTCAATTGGGACCTTGGCGCACACATACTCTTTCTTTCTCTCTTGCTTGAGCTGCATGTTGAGGAGGAGAGAGCAAGAAGAGAGGGAACTCCCTCTTCTCATTTCAGATATATAAGGGCTGGAGATTCAACACTGGTGGGGAGAGAAAACTATATTGACAAAGAACTGTATTAATATATCTTATATTATTGTATGGGCATGTTCGATGTTTTGATATACAGAGCATACAGTCATCATGTGGCTCTTTTGGTTGATTGCAACTGTGAAAGTGGCTCTCTAGAAGCCATGGAGTGAGTACCACTGATGTGTACTTTGTTGCTTTATGTAACTAATTTTAAAAGGCTGCCTTTTTTTCTCTCTTGCTAAGGCTAATAACAATTTTGGAGGTAGCTTTTATGGATGAAATTGTAAGAGGGGAAAGTAATAATTCTCCTCCTCCTCCTCCTCCCTCTCCTCCTGACCTCCTTGTGGCCAGGCACCAGAAGCATGGCCATATCCAATGATTTCCAAAAATTAGTCTGTCATTCATTTTTCAGTTGGTATAATAGCTAATAGGTATGAGCGACCCTCGTATGCACAACAAAAAATCCAGAAAGGGGGGGGGGGCGCCTAGGACTAAGGTATATGTTTTGGTGAACCTGGAGTAATCTCCCTGTTTTATGAAAAGTATAGAAATATGTATAGGGAGTTAGCCATCCCACCATAGTAAGTTGAAACTTCTGTGCATAGGCATATGTAGCAAAAAGAAACTGTATAAAAGGGTTTTTTTTAAAAAACGAAGATCAGTCAAGGTGAAGAAGGAAAGCACAGGACTGGGAAGGGTTCAAAGCAAGCATGGAAGAAATGGGAGCAGCAGGGTGGATGGGATTTCCCCTCTTCTATGAAGCATCATATGTTTCTCTCTAGTTAGATATAAATAAATTAATGGGGCAACATTTTTGATTTGGGTTTTGATTAGATTTTATCTGAGTGCTTATTCTTAATGTCCATTGAATTTTATATTTTAAATCAGTATCCCAAAGCACCACAACACTGACAAAAATAAAATATGAATTACAACATTAATTAAATTATGTTTAGGTTAATGAGAAATATTTGAATATGCGGAAAAAAGTAAAGAATGTCTCCTCTATAGACGTAGACCCACACACGCTCCTCAAACATGTTTTGTTTCATTTAACTGGAAGAGAAATGTCATTCTGTGCCTGAGCGGGTGCAGGTGTGCCTCGTGAACTGCTTAAATAAACTGAATAAATAGATACTGATGTCAGTTGACACAGGTGCAGACATCATTCAGTAGAATGCTATTTGCACACAAACACTCCGGTGTTTACTGTCTGTGCTGCAATCAGAGCAGTGCCAAAGAGGCACAGAGACAAGACTGAACACAGTTCCCTTTTCAACTCTTTTGCTGCCAATGGATTTTCCTTTAATAAATTGCCTTCTCAACCAGAGACCAGCAGCCACTTTTCCTTATTGGAGTAATAAGCAGTCATCTAGTTAAGGAAACATCTCTGAATAGATCTTCAGGGAGGAGGAGGGAATATATAGCAAGTTAACATGCTGTCGTCACATAGTGATCTTTTACAATTATGTTTAAGCAAGAAATTCAACCAGTGAAAGGCATACATCCTATGAAATGGCACCTATTTTGCCTAAGGGAATATACTCAACCAAGGTTACTTTATATTTTACATTTTCCTATACTGAAAGATCATCTCTATGTAGCTAAACATGTGGCTACTGTTATGAAAGGTGGCAATGACATTCCTTCAGTTACCCTTCAAAATTATGACTAGACATGGGCCCGATCCAAAAAAAAATTCCGATTCAGCCGTTTGTGGATCTGGGCTGCTGCCAAACACAGGCCACCGATTCTAAACGATCAACTCTCGTTTCCGGTCTGCAATCGGGAATCGGGGAGGCCAACGCCCAGGGCAACCGTAGTCAGGCTCTTGCACGCGCGCACTCCTGAGTCACCCCCGCCCACGCAGCAAGCCGGCTGTCCCGGTGCGCTGCAGAGCTGGCGGCAGCGTGAGTGGCTCGGAGGCTGCCTGTGGTGTTCACCTGCTCCGCAAGACAAGGGGCGGCCGGCTTGCCCACATGCCTCTTGTCCTGGGGAAAGGCGAACGGCGCAGGTGGCCTCCCAGCCACCTGCACTGCCTTTTGCCTTTTGCCTTTCCCCAGGACAAGGGGCGGCCGGCTTGCCCACACACCCCTTGTCCCAGGGAAAGGCGAACGGCGCAGGCGGCCTCCCAGTCTCCCGTGCTGCCTTTTGCCTTTCCTTTGTGCCCACCCCCTTCCCCCTCCCTCCCCTGGGTTGCTGCTCCATGGTTGGAAGGAAGCCTGCTAATCAAGGAAAGCTGGGCTTCCATTTGTGTTTCGAGGGCGACAGAAAGAGGGCAAACACAGCTTATTTCCCTGACTCCGTTGCCCTGGGAATAAATTACTAGCGCCAGAGTGTCTGCAATTCCGAACGGAAACTGACCCATCCGATCAAGTCCCGAACAAGCAAACTCCCAACCGCTGAATGCCATTTCTAAGGGTATGGGGTCAGCAGGCAAGGACCATTCCTTTCTTCCGTCCTCTTAACATACATTCACACAGTCAAAGAAGCAGTGAAAAAGACAGTTTGAATATTTAAATACTTTTCCTAATCTGAGGTGACTCATGTGGCAACCAGGGAAAGGCATTTCTAGTGATGGCACCCCTCATTTTGGAAAACTTTTCTTTTTGAGTCTCACCTGTGATCCAATTTACTGTGTTTTAGGTGCCAGCCCAAAACAGTTCAAGTTACCCAAGTTTTTAATTGAATGTTTCAATCTTTTTAGGTACTGTTTTTATGCCCTACTTTTAGCGTGGCTGTTTTATGAGTACTAATTTATGCTGTTGAATACTGTTTTAATACTGTTTTTATGTATCTAATGGGTTCCTTACTTGTGTTATTGGTGGATAGGGTTGCGGATGGCTAGCAACTGCCAGGTGACATGGGGACATGGGGGAGCTCTGGTATCATGCACAGCATGATGTCACTTCTGGTGAAAACTGGAAGTGATGTCATATTGCTCTAGTAGTCCAGAAGCTCTATGGTAAAACCATAGTTTCCAGCAATTCCTTGATCAATGTGGGGCTTTTCTGCATGTTAAGCTTATTTCTGATTTTTTTAGTAGTCAATCCAGAAGCACTGGAATTGATTTAGGTGCAGTTCTTCTGCACATCTGCCCTTCTTCATTTTAACAATTGTGGAGTTGGTTCATTTTCTTCCTCACAGCCCTAAATATTCAGGATTTTTAAGCAAGGGTGCTGTCTTCATCAGTGGCATCTTCGGTGATGTCACCACACCCCTCCCCTTTCAAAAAATCTTCTGCATGCTTAAGCCCCACCCCCAGTCCCTGGCTTTTAGATTTTTTAAAGAAATTCATACTGTTATAATGACCTGGCATTGTAATAATAGATGCAGCAGGTTCTCTGAATCCTCAGTTTTCATTTTTTTTAAAAAAAGTAAATCCCTTCCTTTGTGGAGATATGCACTTTTCCTTACATCTCTGCAGTAGAAGAGGCTAAAGACTTACTTTTTAAAAAAAATGAAAGCTGGGAATTCCGAGAACCCGCTGCATCTATTATTAAGGCTGTTATAAAGTTATGAAACTGATTATTGAAAGCAAAACCAGGAGGAGGAAGAAAAGTGGAGGGAGAGAGGAGTGGTTTGACTATGATAATCTACCAGTCATCAAGAATTGCATTGGAGATAGGTGGGAGTAGGCATGACAAACAAAACCAAATGAAACATTCCCTAAAAGGAACAAGGGCGACTCAGAATTAACTTTTTTTAAAAAGATTGATGTAAAAACGGTGTTAACGATTTGCTTATTTTTAATCTCACCCTGTAATTATTTGCCTTGTTTGTTTTTATATCTTTTTAAACCTCTTTAACTTTGGAACTTAAATTCAGCTTACTTAACCTTAACTGTATAACTCAGGAGGGCTCTGGTCACAACCAACACTCTTTTTTATTTCCACTCACACATAGCTTAAGTGTCCTTTACCCAAGCTTTTATTTTATTTATTTTATTCTATTCTATTTATATTCCACTCTCCCTGCAAGCGAGCTCAGAGCGGATCACAGAAGGTAACCTCGAGAATACCTTTCCTTTTGTGTCTGTGTGACCTGTACATTGCTGCCTCCCTGACTCCCTCAAAAGGTTTTCACTGCTACCAAAGGCTTTTGCCTTAGACCTCCTCAGTTTAACTGATAATATAGGAAGACTTTGTTATAGATGGTTGTTTGACACAACAGTCAGTACATGAGGGTGGTTGTGATGAAAAAAGATATCTTTTTTCTTAAACAAAAGTAGAATTTATTTATAGGTATATAAGTGTGATGGTCGCAGAGTTTTAATAAGCATTATTGGCTTCAAAATCGTTCTTAATGCTTGGCAGTTTCAAATATAATATCTTCTTAAAGATATTTTCACATACTCTTCACTAACAGAATAAACTCTTTTCACATTCACACAAACACAGATTCATTCAGGCCTTTCCACACAGCTTCCCTGACTTCCATAGAATAATCACTTGGAAATATATCCAGACAGCCCCAGGCGCACACAGTTTGCCTGATTTAGCCAGAATCCTTTCTCAGAAACACAGACTCTTAAGAACACAGTTTCATGGAACTTGGCAAAATAAATATTTCTCTCAGAAATACATAGACATAGACTCTATTAGGCTTCACACAGTTTGGCTGACTCATCTAGAATAACTTCTGTCTAAGATATACAAAGGGTGACTGAAAAACTTTCTCTCGGCACACTGACTAAAAAAACCACATTAGCAAGCTGAATTACGTAGTAACTTGCAAAACATTACAAGCAGTCACAAAAGAACTGACAAAAGCCTGGGGGAGGGGACTGAAATGAAAACCAAAGGCAAAAAAAAATGCCTGTGGAAATCAGGGGATAAATCAAAGTTGTATGAGGCCAGAACCAATGGAAAAAAGCCGTACAGACAAGCCTTTGGAAGTCAGTTTCAGGATTTTCACAGAAGTGATGTCACACTGCACAAGACACCTGCAATTTAAAAAAAAAACAGCAGTGGGAAGCATAGGTTGCAGGAGGAGGTCTCTAGCTCATGATGGCCCTGTTGTTGGCCTTAATGTTGATTATTTTTATGTTTATGGTTTTATGATTTTGTTATATATTGTTTTCACTTTGTGAGCCACTGTGAACAGGCCTCTGAAATGGCAGTGTCACAAACCCTCGTTTAACTCAGGCTTGGGCTGACCATCTGCTACCCTGAGGTAAAACTTCTCCTCTCTAAGCCTATGAAGCTGTATACTGGGCTGGAAAGCCTTTAGTAGCATGGTTGATGTTTAGCTTCAACTTTCTTTCTTGTCTCACCCTAACATATAAGTGGAATGGTTACCCAGACAAATCCAAGAGGAGGAAAGATCAGGGGTTTGTGCTTCCCATAAACAGAAACTGACACATAAGGCTTGGGGAGATTTCAAATGTAACAGGTTTATTTACAAATTGGTAAAATAAGAAGGCATGAAGGCAGGCATTTAAAACTGAAATAACGGAGAGGTTTTTGTACAGACTACTTCACTTGTGTGAGGCACAAAACACTTGGTATGATTCTTAAATTGCTGGCTTGGTATTAGAGATGTCAGACTTAAAGATGTTAAAGTGAGTTCTTTCAGAGGTTAGTACGGCTTCACAAGTTAGGTGCTCCACTGTTAACACACACACAGCATGACTCCCCTCTTCTCCAGACCTTAGGGTACTCCACTGAGTCAAACCCTTTTTAGATACTGGGCAGGCATTACAGTGATGCCCCAGCTATAACCCTGTTCCTATGCTGAAGGGGAGACTCCTTTCTACCCACTTCCTTGGCACACTACAATTCCCGGATCTCTTGTGTCTATGCAGAAGTTAGTGCTGTCTTTCCCACTTTAGTCCAAGGACTACAAGTACTTCATAAACTAAGGGGTCATTTCGTAGAAAAAGAGCTGGAGGAACTCATTAGCATAACTTATTAGCATCACTCATTAACATATGCCATGACACAGAACTGTGTCATTAGCATAACTGATTTGCATATGCCACACCCCCTGACATCATCTATCCTGACTGTTTTGGACCCAATCCTGACCATCCAGGGCTGAAATTGGGCCCAAAATGGCAAAAAGGGGCTGAAAATGGCTGAAAAGGGGCCCAAAATGGTCAGGATTGGGCTGCTGCTGAGCGGGAGAGTGATCCACCATCAGAGGCCCGATCTGGGCCGTTTCAGCCCCAATCCAGGCAGAAACAGGCCCAAAATGGCCAAGAATCAGGTGGGCAGGGCCACCTGACATGTGACCTCTTTGGGGAACTGCCGGAACTGTGTTCCTGTGCATTCCCCCTCAAAATGAGCCCTGCATAAACTTAATGTTTTTACTCTAAGGATACATTTTCTCCTTTCTTCCTCACACAGAGGGCTCTCTGGCTGACCCTCTCTGTTCAGAAGCCAGACTCCAACTCCCTTCACTCTTCAGTTTACTCCAACTGTCAACCCCTCAACATTCCATCACCAACTGCCATTTCAGGCCAGCCACAAAGGGGCGGGGGACATGTCAGTCATCCTCCCCTTTTCACTATCTGGCAATCTCAACATTTGAAGCTGAGTCTGTCACAGCAGCATACAAATTTTCAAAATAAATAAACATTTTGAAGAATGAGAAATTGTAAGCAGCAGGATATGTTAACTTTACCCAGAGTCATCATTTTCTGTTTGTATATTTAAACAAGAAGTACAAAATTAGGGAACAGTATGTGCTGTACAAAATTGCACCAGTCTTTCCTTTAGAGGCCTGTTCCATTGCCTGCTTTATTGGATATGGTTTCAGATCACCACTGTGTTCCAGTACCCTAGCATATATACTCATTTGATATAGCAAGTAGTGAACCATTCTTCGGAAAGCAATGGAGTTGCTCAGGGGTTTGCATGCAAGATAATCCCAGTGTCCCTGGTGTGATCCTCTTACACACTGCCACCCACCACAGAACCTCCCTGCACAGGTTTGGGGCTTCACAGACAGTTCAGGGCAGTCACCATTCTCCACCCATCTAATCCTTAATTATGAGGCAGAGAGCCCTGACTCAAATCCACACAGCATCCCTCTCTCCTCTTTCTAAGGACTTCACCAGATAGGCAGCCCATAGCCTGTTCCCTGTATTCTCTACTCCTCATCCAACTACTGCCCAGAGCTATTGGGGAAAAGGAGCTCAGTGGATGTTTACTCTCTCTCTCTCTCTCTGCACTGCCACCATTTAGGCCAGATCAGAATGATTCATGCTTGTGTCTGTGTTGTTTCTCCTCAGCCAACATCTTCAAACCTGCCAGTGTTAAAACCAAAAAAAGAATAACTTTTATTTACAAGATGTATAATGCTTATTGTTAAGAGTTGAACTTATAACTCCCACACTCTTATGACAGTGGATGGTTAGAATATAAGATAACTGACATCAACAGCCAGCTGTTTCTGCTGCTACCCTTCAATAGCCCTCTCACTAACTCCCCTAAAGGATGTTCAGCTGTTGCCAGCTCCAGCATTCTACTAGCTTTCATTGGCTGTTCTCCAGGAGAGGCAATCCTGTCCATCACACCTAGTTAAAAGGAATTAGATGGACTAACAGTCCGATTCTACATAAGATATGTTCAATTTTATTCAAACTACTGATCAAGTTGCATTCCATACCTGAGTGGTACCCAGTGATTAAGAAACAGCATTTAGATGAGGTTTCTGAGAACATGTCTGACCCCTCCACAGAGGTTGGGTTGGGAATCTCTGCCATCTCAATGGTTATAGGTCTCTCTCTCTCTCTCTCTCTCTCTCTCTCTCTCTCTCTCTCTCCATCTCTCTCAGCTCAAGCATCAATTATACAACAGAGAGCATATAAATATTTTCCTCTTATGTTTACAATTATTCTGCCTGCTTAATCCCTGTCCCCAAATGTACAATTCCTCCTGTACAAAGGCCTATGAAGTTAGCATATTGACTGACAGCAGCAGAGGTATATTTGACTACTGAAATATGTAAGACCATTGGATGTTGCAACTTAAAGGGCTCTAGTTACAGGTAGGAGGCACAAGGTGCCTAAACAAAACTAAACAAAAAGTATGAATTAAGAACAGATGTTAACATAGCAGAATTTTAACAAGGGAATCATAATATTCTAGAATGGGTTGCCATGAAGGTTGTTAACACTGACAATGGGGTCATTTGAAAAGTAGTTAAGTGGGTATCTCAGGAGATGGAAGTGGAAGGGATTAAAGTTTGATGAACCAAGTGGATTTTGTTTCTCATTCCACCCTTGCCCTTCACGTAAAATTCAAGATTCTCATGGATCAAAGAATATTCCCTATTGGAGAATCTGAAATGCACTTGAAGCAATTAAACATCTACTCTGACTTGGCTGAGAAGGGGGCGGTAAAAATAATATTGGTCCCCTCCACCCATTTTTGAAATTCAGTGATCAGTGTAAGGTGTTCATGGAGAGGATTGTAAAATAAGACTGATTTCCACTCTTAACATTTTAAAGAGATTTTGGGAATCTTCAGGATCACTGAATTTTACACTCCTTGTACATAGAGAACACTATGTGTCAAACTTTAAGTAATGGTACTTTTTCAATAAATAACTTCAGTGCCCAGCAACAATACAAAGCTTTCATTAGGGTAGCATTGTTGTTCTTGGTGTTGTTCTAAAACAAAAGGAAAGTCTATCCTTGTTGTTGCCTATATCCCACTGCATACATCAGACCTGAACTTTAACCTTGTATGTTCTCATTATAAAATATCTGAATGACTAAGAGATGTGGGCTTTTGTTTATCACAAAGTCTTCTGAGCCTAGGAAAACATTAAAGATTTTTACTTGGAGTCCTGACAGTTTATGATATATTTCAATGACCCATTCTATTGCTAATGGCCATTCTTGTTAAAGATGGCACAAAACAAAGACTTACAAATTACTTAAGGGCTCACCAACAAAAGAACATGCTGGAGACCACCCGTATCTATAATAAGGAAAAGAGTTTTCAAGGCAGTTTGGGGCGGCGGGGGGGGGGGGGAAGCTCCTTTTCTCAATGCGCTATCACCTAAAGATAAAGCATATAACTTATCTAATAAACACAACTGTTTGTTTACACATAGGCATAGGCTAACTTTTTTCTGACTGCAGCAAAAGTGAACAGCTAGTAGCTGTTAAGTCCTTATGCTGGGTGGGGTCTGTGGACTTCTTGAAGGAGTTGCTCCATCTGCCAGGTGTTTTGTTGATCTCCTTAACTGAACCAGAAACCCTACATGGTAGGCCATAAATTTCACTAGGTTGGACTAAAGTCTGCTGGTGAGGGTGAAAGTGGATTAGTGCTTAATTGCCTTGAGTTTGCAGTTCCATAAAAGTTGTTTTTTTTCCAAAACAGGGCTCATCATGGCTCAGTACTAAATTAAGCTGCAAAGCTACAGTAAATTACAATATTTTTGCTGCTTTTAGTGCCCTGTCTAATTGGAAATTAAGAGATGGTTTAGAATATATTCTATACCAAGTGTAATTTGGAGAAGCTATACGGAGGTATTTAAAATGCTTTTCACGAACACTTCTTAAAGAAAAACTGTATCTAAAATATATTTGATGTATTTAGATGGTGTTGTTTAAATAGTTGTCCTGCCAAACACTTAAACTACTTTTAAAACTTATTGGAGGTTAAAGGGGCCACTGATAATGTTTTGAGTCTTCTCTAGGACACAACATGGGAAGCAGTCTGTCTGTAAACAGAATTATTGGCCTGGACCTCCTACCAAGTAGCATAAAATAAAGTCAAGTACCGTAAAATAAAATCAAGAGAAACTTTGTCTTCAGTTTGCCTTGACACTGTGGCTGTATACAGTCATCACAACAAACCTCTGTTTGTTTATGATAGGTATGAACCTTTCATGTTGTACTCATGCCTTTCCCTCCCTTGTCCCCTAGCACAAAGGCAAACAATTGAAAACTTCCTGATTTTGGAAGTCTTGAAATGTCCAAATAGAGGGGCCTGAGCAAAGTGAAGTTTATTTCCTCCCCACAACATGGAATTCTAACCCATGGCTTAATCTGAATTTAGAATTATGGGAACTCTAAAACCCCATGTAGTCTAGTGCCTACATTTGGACATCACAGTTAACTGGAGTTTTCTTAAAGAAGAAGAGTTCATGCATGTTATTCAAGGATGGAAGGAGAAGGAAGGAGTGTGTGAATCTGGCAGCAAGCCAGCTTCATGCTTGTCATGAACAACCTCTGTTTGAATAGTTTGAATTGATCCTGTAGGTGAACTTACCTCATCGATGAAGCTGACAACCTAAAAAGACATTCAAGTAAGTGGAGAGACAACATATACATGTTCTAAATAAGCAGCTACAACTAGATAATTCCTTAATGCATTGATAATATGTATTCCATCCTGTGGTTTGCTTTTATCTCTGCAACACAAGAGTATTTAGAAAGTGTATGTTTGCAAACATTTGGCTGTTAAACGGAACAGCAATGGACTGACTTCTCTGCTTAAGCAATACTGCGGGTATGTTTGCACTAGCTGTTTTTAATGTAATTCACAATTTTTGCTACGATGACTTTGCACTGTTCTTAGCATGCCACATGCCTGGTCTTTAGCCCAACTTTTACTGTAAAGTGTGAATTTTGTTACATTTTGTATTTACAGTCTTATCCCCCTTTAAACAGGTATAGCAGTATTAACCTGGAAGCTCCAAGATGTGATAGTTTATTCCTAGCATGGAAGAAAATGCTTCAGTGTATGGCCTCTCTTTGTCAGTGCAGAGAAGGTTAGGAAGACTGCAAAAAGAAACACTTTACTTGTTTGTTACATGAGCAAGAGGGAAAACATAGCACTGTAATGTACAAAATATGAGTCCATTAACACCTTAAAAGATCAACAAGATTTTCCAGAGTATAATAATAATAACAACAACATTCGATTTATATACCGCACTTCAGGACAACTTCATGCCAACTCAGAGCGGTTTACGAAGTATGTTATTATTATCCCCACAACAAAACACCCTGTGAGGTGGGTGGGGCTGAGAGAGCTCCAGAGAGCTGTGCTTTTGAGAGTCGAGCTCACTTCATCTGATGTGCTACTGGATACTAGAAATATTATAGGTGAAAATTGAGTGGAAAAACAAGAGCTACAGTAATGTCTGTAGTGATGGTTGTCTCTGAATCTATGTTTTAATTGCTCAGTCCGGTTGCTCAGTTTGTCCATGTCTACAGCTTTTCTGCCATGCAGGTTCTTTTTTTCATCTGTGCTACAACAGCTCCAAGCGCAAGCACTGGTTAAACTCTCACCCTTCCCTCCAAGTATAGTTTACTTGTTGCCAGGCATCCAGACACAGTGGAATTAGAAGCACTAATGTGGAGTTCCGGGATGCTCACATCCCTGCCCTCAGTAGCTCCCACATCCATTATGCCCTTTTCTGTCCTGTTTGGTTTCATAGAGCCTCAAAAGCACCTGGTATCTCCTCCTCTCTACTGGGTCCCTACTGCACAGCCTGGAGAGGAAACCTAGCCACCTCCTCACTGGTCTGCTTCTAAGCAGGTGCCATTGCAGCATAAAAGGACAGTACAGCAGGCCGCACATGCTCAGATGCTTCCCTTGAAGCCTCACAAGAACTAGCAGTCTCATGATACCTCAAGCTGCACCTGCAGCCTCCCCACCACCACGCCTTGCTGGGTTAAATAGATTGTGATTGAATTGGAGCCTTGATGGGCCCATACTTTGTTGCTTCCCTGTTGCTGACACCATGGGTTCCCAAATGAGTGTCCAGTGGCTCTGGCAATGGGAGTAGGGCCACTTCCAGACAACGAGCATAGCTACAGTGGTGTTCTCTGCTCAGGAAATGGAATTTGATTCAGGGTGAGGTCCTCCACACCACTGTGTCCCTGAATTAAGAGGGTATGATCACCCTCACAGAATTTACTTGGGAGGGTATGATCACCCTCCCAAGTAAATGCTTCCACACTGGGAGTCAACAACATCATAGGATACTAATATGTTGGCCTACGTTTGCAACCTTCAGCTGCCTCTGCTTAAAATTATTTTTTCTATAAGTCATTGATGTGTCTTTATAAGTCATTATAAGTGTTTTTTTATGGCATTGCCATGAGTGCCCTTTTGGCAGAAAGACAATAAATATTAACTTTCCCTGTGGGTAAATATATGATCATGTACATGCAAAAGAATGATATATGAAAATTTAGTCTGTAAATGTAGTTATTTGTGAGCGGGTGGTTATTGTGCCTTTCAAGAATTCCTTATTAGTTGTTTTGCTTATTTATTTTTGTTATAAATGATTTTTTTTAGAAATAATTAGTATTCTATATATAATGAAAATACCATGATCTGTTGATAATACCATGACAATTGTCTTCATTGGTGTATCTAACACAGATATTGTGAATGGAAAACATCTCTACCCTGATCTTGCCATTTACAGTCGAGACACTTAACACCAATTGTTTGTAAACATTATAAACAGAGCCCGATGATAACTTTGATTTTGTTTTCTTTTTCGTGCAATTTGTTCTGCTCCAGGGCATCCTGAGAATAGGAGGAGATTGCTTTATTCAGTATGCATTTGTGCATAAAGATCATTAAGACAAGAATCAAGGAAATCACACATGCTGGACAGGACTGTGTGTGCACGCGCACGTGCGTGCGTGTGCATGTGTTTTATATTATACTATCATGGGCACATCACACAAACTGCTTTGTTTCTCAGAATGACTTTTGTTTAAGAGAGACTGCATGTGTCTTTGGTCATTCCCACATCCCAGGCTACTGTAGATGAAGAGAGTTTCAGTGGGTGTCTTAACTATAATCTCGCCAGGAGCTGCCTCATTGTGTGCGAACGCTCTGGTAGATGTCTGGCTCGTTGGGAGTTTACAATTGGAGGAAAGGATGGTGGCATTACCTCGAGCATACTAGGCATTGTGCCAGTGTAACTGAGCAGATGGTGACCCCTTGGGTCATGGGACTATATTTCAGAGATAGATGGGAAAGGAAATTCTACAGTTTGCAGACCAGATGGGGAGTTCTCACAGCACCGGCTAGAAGGAATGTATACACATACATGTGTGTAAGAAAATGTCAAGGCAAAGCAAGAAAGTAGCATTGTCAAATTAAGTAAAAGTTAACTGTGGTTATAACACATGATGTGTGATGTTCTAAAGGTGTTTAATATGCGTACTAATCCTAATATGCTGCTATTAATATTATACATAGTAAATTTAGCAGATGGAGTGTGAATCTAAATATCCATCTAAAAGTACTCAGCATTTTTTTCAAGCTTTGCTTGCTTTGAAAATGCTACTTGTGCTCAGGGTAATTCTTAGTTACTTTTTCTTTCTTTTAGTTATGATCCCAGAACAATCATTTGTGTTCTTAAGACTAAAGTAGATTTGTGAAGCATTGATTTTGCTGAAATATATTGGTGAGAGACAAAATGAAAAGATATTGATAGCAAAGTGCAAAAATAACTAGGTGTCTTTCATCTGCATACGTATTGCTGGGCTTAGTTTGTTAACGTGTTACTGGGCTCCTTTGATAAATTATTTCTAAACAATTGGTTTGCCTTGGATGATAAAAAATACTTAACTAACAAAGATCCAGCCGTTGTAAAGTTGCTAATTCAGACTATGTAGGCGTATGAAAACTATATGCTGAAAGTGTAGAAAATTGCAAATTTGTAAATACAAACACTCTAATTGGCAGCGCACAGGATTTCCAGGAGAGAAATTACATAAAGGAACACAAAAAAGTTTTTTTCTGAGGTTTTTCAATTAATACTTGTAGTAAGGTTTTGATGGCAAAAATATTAACCATCTTTATCGTATTATTGAAAATCAGTGTTGAGTAGTGGTTAGCGTGTCGTATCCCCGCTATGCCAGGAAAGCTTGTTGGGTGACATTAGGGCCAGCTACTCTCTCACAGCCTAACCTGCCTAACTAGGTTGTTGTGAGTATAAAATGAAGGAGAATGATGTAAGCCACTTGGAAGAGAAAAGTTGGATAGCAACAGAACAAGAAAATAAGTAATTGAATAAATGAATAAATAAATATTCTTGTATTTCTAAATAATATAATATAGAATATAGTTTTTGTTATAATAGACATTGTTATTTTCCCTGTCATAAAATTATATAGCTAGCATGCAAGATACATTGAGTGACAAAACAGGAAAAGGACAAGTGGGAGTGGTGGGGATATGGGAGGGGCTTTAGCGCTATAGAGAAAAATGTAGTAGTTGCTTTTTTAAAAATCTCCAAATCATTGGTGGTCAAGAGCTTTTCCTGCATTCTTCCCTTATGCTGGTAACAAGAAGCAGCTTGTGGGCTCAGGCCCCCTCATTCTATGGAGCTGGGAGCTGTCCTTGGCAGTTCAGTCCCAAAGCCCCTCACAAGCAAGCAAGCAGGTGTCTTGGTTAAGGTAACTTTATTAAGGATCTATCAGTACAAGGTCTTTACTCTAAGATAGTCGTTGGCAGAAGTGATCATTCAAACAGAGACTAACTGGATATAGGTAGATTTTCCTGCCCTGGGGTCTGTTGCATTCTGGCACGAACATCCCAGAGCTTTGTGAGAACCGATAAGAGCATTTTAGACACAGCACAGTGTTAGGTCATTTTTGTCTGTGAGAATAGATACATGTTTCATTACACATCTGGCCTCCAAGGCCATTCCCTATTAAAATGAAAGTACATATTTATAACTGATAACCAAACCCTCCTCCATCCAGCACAGTGCACATTAGTAACTCTGTAGAAGTTGCAAACCAAAACAGCAGTAACTCATTATAGCCAGCAAAACACATATGCATTAATGGCAGGGATGTATGCATTCCTGACATACTGCCCAGCCTAAGATCTCCCTCCACCTCCCTCATGTCGGGCCAGGCTTATCAGGGTAGCGTTTGTGGAACTTGTTGATTAGTCTTGGAGCATTCAGGTTCGAGTGTTTCACCCACTCCCTTTCACCCTCGGGGAAATCTTTCCAACGCACTAAATAATACAATGTCTCACGTTTTAGTTTAGAGTCCAAGATGTCTTGTAACTTGTAATGTAATTGTTCACCTACCATGATGGGGTGAGGGGCTCCCCTCTCTGGATGCCACTTGTCAGGGGGAGGAGCCTTTTTCAAAAGACTGAAGTGGAATACCAGGTGGGTGCTTTTTAGGTTCGTGGGTAATTCCACCTCCACAGTCACTTCATTTATCAGTCTCTTAACTTTAAATGGTCCCAGAAATTTCCATCCGAGTTTTTTGCTGGGCTATTCTGCCCATAAGTGCTGGGTAGATATATATACATAATCTCCTGCTTGTAACTTCCATGAAACAGTTCATTTCTTGTCAGCAAATTTCTTATAGTCCTCATTGGCTTTTTCCAGAGTCTTTTAGATGACCCCCCATTGGGTCATTAGTTTTGTCCACCACTCCCCTAGGTCTCCTGTTTGTTGAGATTTCAGATTCTGGGTAAATGGGATTGCTGTGCCTTCATAGCCTTGAGCAATCATGAATGGGGATGCACTGGTGGAACTAAGTATTGAGTTATTATAGCTGTATTCAGCTCACATTAGAAAATCAGTCCAGTTATCTTGATGATAATTGATGTAGCATCTTAGGAATTGTTCTAGCACTTGATTAATGTGTTCTGTTTGTCCATCGGTCTGTGGGTGGTGGGTGGAGCTAGGACCTTGTTCAATTCCTGTTAGTTTCATTAGCTCCCACCAGAAGTTGGCAACAAACTAAGATCCCCTTTTGTATATCACCTTCTCTGGAAAGGAATGGATCTTGACCATGTGCTGCATAAACATTTGGCCAGTCTCTTGGCCGTAGGAATAGTAGTACAGGGGATGCAATGGGCTTGCTTAGAGAATAGATCCACCGCCACTAGGATTGTAGTTTTCCCCTGTGATGGGGGAAGATCAGTGATAAAGTCTGTTGAGACCACTGCCCATGGTCTAGAGGGGGTTTCTAATGGCTTCAACAGTCCTGGGGTTTTTCCTCTCCTGGGTTTCCCCATTACACGTACTTGACAAGAAGATACATGTTGTGAAATGTCTTTTCTCATATTTGGTCACCAGAATTTCCTCTGTGTTAAATGCAATGTTTTAAGGAATCCGAAATGGCCAGCCAGTTTAGAATTGTGACATTGTTTTAACACTTCCCCTCTCAGACTGGCTGGAACATATAACTTGTCATTTCTGTACCAGTTACCATTTTCTCCTTTAGTCAGTTCATTGTTTGGTACAGTATCTCCCGCTTTTTCAGTTTCTGCTTTAACTCGTTCCTCCCATCCAGGGAGTTCAGATGCCTTGGAATCTTTTGCCGCTTGGCTACAAGTGCATACTGCCCCTCCCAACTGTAGGGGGGGGAAACATTGTATCCACCACCTCCTCCCTCTGGCTGTCATGTTGGGGCATGTGTGAAAGTGCATCTTCCAGGAAGTTGGATTTGCCAGGGAAGTGCTTCAGAGTAAAATTGAACTTGGAGAAGAATTCCGCCCACTGCAGATGTTTGGCACCTAATCTGCGGGGGTTACGTAAGGTTTCTAGATTTTTATGATCAGTTCATACTTCAAATGGCACCTTGGCCCCCTCTAGCCAGTGCCTCCACGTAGTTAGTGCTAATTTAATAGCCAAAGCCTCTTTGTCCCATATCGCCCAGTGGCATTCAGATTCAGAAAATTTTTTGGACACATAAGCACAGGGGTGCAACTTTCCCTCATCATCTGCTTGCAAAAGTACACCCTCCATGGCAACATCACTTGAGTTCACTTGCACCACAAATTTGCGGCTCTCGTCTGGGTGTTGTAGGATCAGCTCTGAGGTAAACAGTTTTTTAAAGTGGTTGAATGCCCCTTGACATTCTTTGGTCCAGCTTAATTTAGCACTAGGTTTCTTTCCTTGCTCACCTTTCCCCTTTGTTTTTAATAGGTCAGTTAAGGGGAGGGAGATCTAGGCAAAGTTTTTTATGAATGGTCTGTAGAAATTAGCAAGACCTAGGAAGGATTGTAATTGTCTTCTAGTCTTTGGGGGGATCCCACCCCATCACAGCCTGTACTTTAGCTGGATTCAGTCCGTGCCCAGACACACGATATCCTAAGAAATCCAATTCCTCCTTATGGAATTCACATTTCGACAATTTCGCAAGTGATTAGTTTTCAAAGCTGTCAGCACCTTTCTGACTAGCTATACATGCGAATCATAATCTTCTGAAAAGATCAACACGTCATCAAGGTAAACTACTACACCTTTGTACAGGTATTCATGCAATACTTCATTAATTAAATTCATTAAAACTCCAGGCGCCCTCTGGAGGCCGAAAGGCATTACCTTGTGTTCGAATTGCCCCAAAGGGGTACTGAATGCTGTTTTCCATTCATCCCCCTTCCTTATTCTTACTCTGAAGTAAACATCTTTTAAGTCCAACTTAAAAAATTTTCCCTTGCGCCACTACGCTCAGCAAATCCCTGATGAGTTGGAGGGGTATGCATTGGACATTGAAACTGCATTTATTACTCAATCATCAGTACACAGTCTTAGCACGCCATCTTTCTTTTTCCGGAACAACACTGGTGCTGCATGGGGGGAGCTGGCTGGGCGAATGAATCCTCGCGCCAGATTTTTGTCAATGAACTTTCTCAATTCTTTTCGCTTCCCCGGACTCATGGAATACAGTTTTCCCTTTAACAGCTTCTGGCCTGGAATCAGTTCAATGGCACAGTCTGTAGCCCTGTGAGAGGGGAGTTCATCAGTTTCCTTTTCTCAAACACTTGTTTCAAATCTTGATACTCAGGGAGAATCTGTTCCACCTCCTCCTGCATCAGCAACACAGTCCCTAAGAGGGGAGGGGCAGTCTTTCCCCACTCGGGTTTCCATGCATGCTCTTGGCACTCTTTTCCTGTGAAACACAGTTCCCCCGTTTTCTACTTAATGAACGGGTCATGATCCCACAGCCATCTGGTCCCTAACACCAAAGGGAATTCGGCAGCTGTACTAACCATGAAACCCCTAGACTCCCAATGCTTTCCCATGCCCATTGGGATCGCTTCAGTTTGATGGGTCTCCTTTCATATTGGACCCATCCATCTGTTTAAACATAATGGGGTGCTTTAATTTATTCACTTGCAACCCCAATCCCATTACTAACGCTGGGGCAATTAAATCATGAATGCACCCCGAATCAATTAAAGCACACACTCTCATATGTGTTCCCTTCTTTGAGTTAACTAGAGTCACTTGCATATACAATAAGGTCCCCTTTTCTCTCATCTCCATAGGCGTTGACTCTTTTGGGACCTGCTGCTGGGACCTCTTTACAGCAGGTCATTGGGGTTTGCCACCGGCTGGGCAGGCTGATCCTCATCTCCCGCTTGGGAGTCTTCTCCTGAGCTGTCTCGGGTCTCCTCCATTTGGAGGCCTGAATCGGTTCTGCTTCTCTTTCGCTGTGCTTTCTTGGGTGCCACTTTCGCTGGCAGCTGCATTTTCTTTACACCATGGTTCCTCTCCGGCTCCCCCTTCCCGGGGCATTCGGAGGCAAAATGTCCCACTCCTCCACACTGCAGGCAAAGGACCCTTCTCCAACGTAGGGTTTTTTCTGCCTCTTGGGAGTAGGTTTGGGTAGGTTTTCTCTCTCTCCCGCTCGTTTCTGAGCTTGGTTTTCGGGTTTCTACTTGCTGCTGCATTTTCAGGAGCTTCACCACTTGGTCTTGATTCTCGACCTCACACGCAAGCTGGATGCATCCCAGCAGTGTTCTAGGGTTGTCTTGTATTAAAGCTTTAGCCATTAGCTCCAGGTTCAACCCGCCTCAGAAAAACTTGATTTTCATCCTCTCAGTCCAGTCACGCACCTTTGCTGCGTACTGTCTAAACTTGGTGGCATATTCCTGTATGGGCCAGTGCCCCTGCCACATTGTTTTCAGTTTCATCCATGTCCTCTCCTCCTCAAGGGGGTCTTCAAACTGGGCCTTCAATGCCCTCGTGAATGCTTCCAAAGTCCATAGGGCTCCCACCTCATACAGGGTCACATACTATTTGGCTGCTGATCCCTCAGCCACGATCCCAAGTGGCTTACTTGGCCATGCTCATTGGGAAACGTATGCTCCCACTCTTGAAAAATTCCAGGGCTTGGACAATTAAAAATCCCAGCTACTCTGGTTTTCCGTCAAAACAAGCATCCAATTCGTGCCATCCTTGTTGGGGCCTCCCGCCTTGGGAATCCATCCCCCAGCACTAGTTGGGAATCCAGCCCCTGGATTCTGCTGGTGGTATGGCCTACCACATGCCCCTTGGACCCGTGCCTGTCATGGCTGGTGAAGGCCAGTGTTGACGGGCTACCCGATTCCTTGGAGGCAATTATAAATCTATCCATGAGCTCTGGGTTTTTTCCCAGGGCGCTGAAGGAAGCTGTGGTACGGCCTCTTCTGAAGAAATCATCATTAGATCCTGCCGACCTGCTCAGTTACCGACCGGTTTCTAACCTCCTGTTTTGGGGGAAGGTGATTGAGCGGGCGGCAGAGAAGCAACTGCAGAATTTCCTGAAGGAGGCCTCGGCCCTAGATCCCTTCCAGTCTGGTTTCCACCCGGGACATGGGGTCGAGACATTGCTGGTTGCCCTCACAGACGACCTCCGCAGACATCTGGATCAGGGCGGATCAGCACTGCTGATTTTATTGGACCTGTCAGCAGCGTTTGATATGGTTGATCACGAGCTTTTGACCCACCGCCTTGCCGATGTGGGGATTCGGGGGTCAGCATGCAGTGGCTGGTCTCCTTCCTCCATGTTTGGGGACAGAGGGTGGTGCTTGAAGAGAGAATATCATCTCGTAGGCCACTGGTACGTGGTGTGCCTCAGGGAGCAATACTCTCTCCATTATTATTTAATATCTATATGCGCCCCCTCACCAGGTTGGTGCAGAGTTTCAGGCTTGGGTATCACCAATATGCGGATGACACCCAGCTTTATCTGTTGTTGGGCGGACGGACTGGATCGACCCCTGATGCCCTGAAGTGTGTTTTTGCGGCTGTGGCTGGTTGGTTGAGACAAAGTCAGCTGAAATTGAATCCTACAAAGACGGAGATCCTATACTTGAGTCGTGGGGAGATGGCTTCGGGACCCCGGCTTCCTACACTTAATGGGGCAGTTCTTACACCAGCCCCGAGAGTTAGGAGCCTGGGGGTGGTTCTGGATTCCTCCTTGAAGATGGAGGACCAGATCATTGCAGTTACCAGGTCTTCCTTTTACTATCTCCGGCAGGCCAGGCAGCTCGCTCCCTATCTATCCCCCCGCGACTTGTCTACAGTGGTCCAAGCAATGGTCACCTCTAGGATGGACTACTGTAACACGCTCTACGCTGGGCTTCCCATGGGCCTGATCCAGCGGTTACAGCTGGTACAGAATGCAGCGGCGCAGGTCATCACTGGAGCACCGGTGTGGGAGCATATTACACCGGTGCTACGCCAGCTGCATTGGTTACCAGTGGAGTACCGAATCAGGTTCAAGGTTTTGGTGTTAACCTACAAAGCCATATGCGGACTGGGACCGACGTATCTACGGGACCGTCTCTCCCCATATGAGCCCCGGAGGCCTCTCCGTTCAGGCAGGAAACGTCTCTTAAGGGTCCCTGGCCCTAGGGAGGTCCACCTGGCGTCGACCAGGGCCAGGGCCTTTTCAGTCCTGGCCCCGGCCTGGTGGAATGCTCTGTCTTACAAGACTAGGGCCCAGCAAGATTTGCTTGCATTTCGCGGGGCCTGTAAGATGGAGATATTCCGCCAGGCATATGGCTGACGCCAGGCAGTGCTCCCCCCCCGTGGAGGGGGGGGTTAAACCATTGCCCTTATGTGAACTCAGATGCTGCTGTCCACACCCAACACTGTATATATTAGCTCTGGAAGAACTGCTGTGTAGAACATCAATCTAAACTATATGCTGCTTTTAATTATTTTAATTATTTATGTGTAAATTATATGACACTTATATGCTTGCATAGCTGTTATTTAAATGATTGATGTAGTGTTTTAAAGTTTTAATGGTTATTTGATGTTTGTGTTTTTGTTATCCGCCCTGAGCCTGTGAAAGCGGGGAGGGCGGAATATAAATGTAATAAATTAAATTAAATTAATTAAATGACTTGCAACTCTAGCAGCGGTGCCGCTCTGGGGGGTAATTGTGGATATCTATCCGGTCCTCCCATGTGTGGCAGTAAAACATAGTCTCTAGGGGGTGGAGGGGCTACTGCGTGGCGTGGGTCTCCAACTACTTCTGGAACCTCCCTCCTAAAATCCCCCAGTCCTTGGTGGGGATGCCCCTGTGGCATCCTGGCCCCATACCCACCGCTCTGTTGCCCATGCAGCCTTCCTTGGTCTCTGGCCATAGGAAGGGTGGGTGCCGGTTGTTCGTCTTGCCCCCCTCTTCCTTAGGGTAAAATCCCAAAGTCCCCCATGGGACCATGATTGATTGGTGCCACTTGCACGGGGCCTAGCCCCATTGCCCCTCTTGTCATTTGTAATCCAGTCGCCTGCCTCGGCAAAGAGTGGGGAATGTAGCCCGGCACATGTCCCTCGGGCACCAGGTACAAACTCCCTCTCCTAGGAGGAACGGGAGGGGGAATTTGATCACTTTGCATTCCTCTTCCCCCTCTTGATTGGGGTAAAATCCCACTGGCCCCGAAGGGGGTACCTTTGGTTGGGGCGTGTCGCATCATTTGTAATCCCATCTCTATCCTCGGAGTTATCCATCCCCGAAGGGCGCTGTGAGGTGGAGATGGAGATGACTCTCCTTCAGTCACTGCTTGATCTGCGGAAGCTTCATCTCTCCCAGCACCAGTAAAGTCCTTCCCAACATACTTTTGGGTTCCATACGGTGCCTTCTCTCCCGTGGCCACTGTCGTTCTCCAATGAGTAGCCTCCTGTGCAACACCTCTCACCCAGCCTTTAGTGAGGCCCATTAATGCTAGTTGGTTCTCCTGTCCTTTGCTCAATCCCATGTCCTCTCTCATTTCCAGGGATCCTCTGTCGAGGAGTAGGCTCCCTTGACACTTGGGATTCCATTCCCTCCATGCCCATGTCTCTCCTGTGAGGTCCTCTCCCCCTTTCCCTCGCTTTTGCTCAGGGGGGTTCTCACTCCCTTGGGGTAAGTAGCTGCCCCTCTTCTGTGGTGAGTTCCAGTATTGATCAAAGCTGGTGTCCCACCACCATTTAAATCGGCTCCTAGTTGTTGCTGTTGCATCAAGCCCACGCTATCCTGCAGGGTCTTGATTATGGCTTCCCTCTGGGGGCACTCCGTGACCCATCCTGGCAATGAACATCTTTTGCAGGGTTTGTTAAAATGAAAGTACATATTTATAACTGATAACCAAACCCTCCTCCGTCCAGCTCAGTGCACATTAGTAACTCTGTAGAAGTTGCAAACCAAAACAGCAGTAACTCATTATAGCCAGCAAAACACATATGCATTAATAGCAGGGATGTATGCATTCCTGACAGCTGACCAGCTGGGTCAGGGGAGTTGGTATAGTGACATAACTGTCACCAACTGCAGCAAGGCCCACTGCAGCAGGGCCTTTGCTTGGGCTGGCTGTTTCCCAGCAAGAACAGGGAGATTGCAGTGTCTGCCCCAAACTGAATTCTATACAGTCCAGGGACCATGGTTGAGGGATACAGAGGGAAGATAAAAGGGAGGGGACCTCCAGATCTCCGCATCTTTATCCTGCCCTCTTCTTTTCTGCAGAAACGTCATGGGTCCCACACTTTCTGTGTTTTTGTGATCTTAGTCTTCTCAAATTAAAGAATCACAGTAGTAATGATAAGTAAACAGTAATATAGTACACAGCCACATACCAGAGGTAAAATAGAATAAAATAAATAGCATACAAATGTAGGGATAGACTTGCAATGATTTGGTACTCAGAACAGCTCCGGCATGTTCCACAGTTCTAAGAACAGGTGAAAAATGCCCTTAATGGCTTTTTGCTGATGTCCATAACTATCAGCAAATATACAGAGCAACACGATAAGTATCAGTACCAACGAAATGAGAAAACACCTGCCATGTTAGAAGGTACAGTGTTTACATGAGCATGAATCCAGTCATCAGATGGCAGATCTGGAAGGCTGGAGGCCTTTAAGTAAGATGCCTTTTGTAGTTTTGGAAATAATTGGTGCTGTTCTTTGTTATATTTCCTACCCATTGTGTTATACTGCTCCCAGAGCCAGTGTCCTACCCCACTTCTTCATACTGAGTAGAAGTCCAAAGCCTGATTTGGCAAGTGATGAACAGCTACAGCAGCATGCCCTGAGCCAGAAACAAGGAATTTCTGAAAGGTTAAGACTGAATAGGGCTAGCTGTTTATGGAAATGGTGTGCATGTTGTTCAGATAGGGTTGCCAGCTCTAAGTTGGGAAATTCCAGGAGACTTGGGGCATGAAGCCTGGAGAAGGCAGGGTTAGGGGAGAAAAATGACCTCAGCAGGGTATAATTCCATAGTGTCCACTTTCCAGAACATCTATTTTTCTCCAGGGGAACTGATCTGTGTGGCCTGGAGATCAGTTGTCATTCCAGGAGGCCTCCAGCCACCACCTGGAGGCTGGCAACGCTATGTTCAGATGTTTTCAGGATACTTGTTAGAGAATATGTGTCTAGAAGGCAAGGGGAAGGACTGGAGGACCCTAACTACTTTCAATTATTTGTGAGAAATGTTTATGGAATACTTTTTGGAATATTAATAGTTTCCTAATCACAGACATAACATACATGTTTTCTTCCCTATTGCCTGGCTGAAGGGGAGGTTTTCAGGTGAAATGAGTGATGTTGGTGTATGTGCACCTCATGTCGTTTCTGGAATATTGTTTGTATAGGAAATAGCCTGGCCTCAGTGCCAGTGCCTTATACATTTTTGTTTACGTCTGAATGCATCGGAGCCTTTTGCTGCTGGCCATCTAAATTGAATTTCTGGTTGTTTCCAACTACGTGGCAACCATATTTCTGGACCCCTGTTTTTAGACCCTCCAGAGAAGCCAAGGAATAGAATCCTCCATCTGAGAAATGATAACAGCCCTTGTTTATGGGTATTAGCTTTGAAGTTAATGGGCAAATAAGGACATAAAAGTAGCCGTGTTGGACAAGACCAGTGGTGCACTCCATGCAGTTCTGTAGTCTGTTGCAGAAAAGTATAGTCTACAAAGCCATGCAGCCACTATATCTGTCTATCCCCCTGCTCAAAAGCTGAATGAAACATGTATAAACATCTCAAGTATTAAAAAAAATAAATCTGCCTGCCTGGATGAAATATTATTACGGTATTCTAAGGAAACAATCTCAAAGATAGATCATACTCTTAGAACTCTTGTGAAAGAATAATTGCCCACAACTACTGCATGAATAGCAATCCCTTAAATAAAAGTATTGCTTATTAGTAAAATAAAAACAGCTTCTGAAATAGGTTCAGTAGTTCTTTATGACTAATGTATATATCTAATCAGCCTGGCTCTGAACCTTTCTAAAAATTATAGAAACATTTTCAATGAAGAAGCAAACTGGATAGTGACATAGGTTAATAGTGGTAGCTTTATTCTATTAAAACATGGTGATGTGGCAAATTATGAAAGAAATCATAATTGTACTTCATTTACACTTGATTTTTTTAAAAAAAACTGTATTTTTAATTTTTGTAACCAGTTTCTCAGTGTCATATTTGATTTCCTTATACAGTATGCTATATTTTTAATATAATTGTGTTATTGCTGCTTATTTATCTGGCATTATCCTGAATTTCATCATAAGATAAAGTATGACACTGTCAGTTGTATATCCTAACAACTTCATGTACAGTATTGAGTGTGTGAATAATAATGTTAACATAATAACATTTGATTTACATTCTGCCCTTCAGGACAACTTAATGCCACACTCAGAGTGCTTTACAATGTGTTATTATTATCCTCACAACAATCACCTTGTGAGGTGGGTGGGGCAGAGAGAGTTCTGTGAGAGCTGTGACTGACCCAAGGTCACCCAGCTGGCTTCAAGCAGAGGAGTGGGAATCAAATCCGGTTTTCCAGTTCAGAGTTCTGCCGCTCTTATCCACTACACCAAAATGATTACCCGTATTCAGAGAATACAGACAAACTGGAAGTTTATGCTGGTTTTTTTTCCTTCAAGAAGAGTGAACTAAAGACACAGCCAACTGACTTGTTTTTAGTTCCATCACCAGAGACAGGTGGTAGAATTAGGGCTTTGTGGCACAATGACATTTTGTACTAGTACTGTGTGATAAATTTCCCCCCACTGGAACCTCACGGAAGCTATTCCTACTCAATGCAAAAAGAGGGAAAAAATGACAAAGAAGTAATGGTTTGTTCCAGGAAGAAAACAAAATAACACAAGAAGTTACTCTAAACAACATAGACTATAACAGTTAATCTTTGGCATGGGTCAAGGACTGTATGTCACTTTCCACGTTGCTGTTGAGTTCTCATAGCTTTCTTGCTTTCTGGAAAGGCCAAGGAACTCAACAGGCAAGAATGATTGTCTGCAGTTAGCCAAAACCTCCTGAAAATATTATTCCAGCTCAAGGACTTTCAAGTGTGGGTGACAAGGCTAGTTGTGCCTCAACCAGTTTTTCAGGCCTTTCATTAAATTCCTCTGGCCATAATCTTAAGAACGGCTGGTACACTGTCTGGCAAAACTATGTCACACTTTTCAACATGCCTTGTTATGCAAAGCAGAAACATCAACTATTTTCTGTAATGAAATTTTCCCAAGCTTCACACAGGTTAAAATAAGTAATGTCAGCACAGTTTTTAATCTCATTTCCTCTGGAGCAGCATTTTGGGGGGTATTTTGGACTGTATCAGTAAAAATCACCCTCATTCATCCACAGAAATTCAAGCCAATAAATTTATATAATACATGTAGCCAGCACTTTACAATGTGCAACACATATTTGTGTCTGAATGTATTCCTCTTAACTTATTGTGCTGTATTGATTTTCCAAATGATTAAAATGTTTACATAAAAATTCTGTTCAATCATGTTCACTTAGTATCATTGCACACACAAACACCTGCATAGTTGCCAGTGCAAAGAGGATAAATAACACAGCTATTTTTTTTAAAAAAAAATCTGTTTTGCTTGGAAACAAAATGGGAAGGAAATTTGTTTCCAAGTGGAAATGGATGAAGTCAGTATGAAAATAGTTTATTTATGAGATTCTAAATTTATGATGAGAAATCAAAACAGAAAGGTAGATGAATGTAAAAAAATACATCCTGGTAGGAAAGAGAAGTTTCTGCTGTTGTTGGGCAGTCAGTATATACAAGACTTTGGATCCATTCTAAAATGACAGTATGTAAGCTGATGTTTTTGTATGAATTCATTCATTTTTTTCACAGAAATATTTCTACCTCATCTTTCAGTTGTGATCTTCAAGGTATAACATGAAAGACAACACAAAAAGAAAGCATCTATGATCACTAGGCCTGATGTTAGAGAGAACAGAAAAAAATCTAAAATTCTGTGTTTGGGTTATGACTTCTGTATGAGAATAATTACTACATTCCTACCCACTGTACCATACAGATGAGCCTTGCTATTGTCCATAACAAATCACCTATTCCAAGTTGCTTTTTCCTCATTGAGGAACCTATGCATTATACCATATCTTGATCACCTTTCTTTTTGCAATTTGCTGCAAATTCCAATCAGCACCCTCAATCATGGGGTCCACGGCATAGTCTATATTTCTTAAAGGTGCACACTATTACCATGAAGAAAATCTTGGTCAGTTTCATTTTAAGTTCCTAGTTTCCAGCTGTGCTGATATTCAAATTAAATTATGAATGCAGTATATGGATAATGAAATGCACCAAGATTTAAAGGAGCTTTTTAAAAACTTGGCAAATTTCATTTTCTTCCCAGTTTCCTCTGCACCTTCTCAACTAATGCTCCTAAATGTGCTCAGCTAGTGAATTGAATACGAAATTGACAAAGGCCAAGTACTTTAGAAAGCATCGGTCAATTTCATTTTCATTACTTTGGGAGAGTTGGTATATTACTTTGAATTGAACCATAGCTGCAACCACTTGAAATTAATTTGACCAGTTTTTTAAGCTGCAGAAATGCACATCTTTGAGTTAAATACTAAACCAAGAGAACAGAAGCAAAGGAAAGAATCCCTGCTGTGGAGAACAATGGTAAAGAAGGAGATGTGATACTACCAACACTGCAGATACAAAAAGAAGCACATACAGCTCACCTTAGCTGATTTTAAAAGAGTCATCCAATGATGATCTAGGGCATAGTTCATCAAACGTGTGTTCAGCAGCTACCTGGCCTTGCTGAATGCTGCTGCTCTGCAGATGTAAAACTAATTGCTCATTTTAAATTGTGATCAAATTCAAGGTAATCAAAACAGAGGCTGATTTTACAGGAGAAAAATGGCTTATGAAAAATTATTGGTTACATTTTTTCAAAGTTTGCAGCATCCCTGATTAGGATGTCTATGTCTGTTTAGTCAAAAGGAAATTTATGGTGTTACACACTTCTAAGCCCACTGACTTCAGTGGACTTAGTAGGCTGTAACTCTGCTTAGAACTGCACTTTGACACTCTTGCTGCTCCAGCTCTATATTGAAAGAGTTTCATGTTAGTGCAAATGTGTGTAACTTTTGGTTTAGCTAGTTACTGGAGTCAGCTTGTTTTACCCTGAAATCTTAGTAAGAGGATAAAGCTTTCATTCATAAACAGAGAACCTGATGTTTACTTTTTTGGAAGAATTCACAAATCAGTCACCAGTAATTGCAAAGTAAAAGCAGACATGTACAGATATAGGGTGTGGGTGGGAGAGGAATTTGGCTCAAGAAATTGCTAGAGTATGGTTCTGCATAAATTATCTTTCTCTGGTCAGTAAGAAATGAAAGTCTCTAGTAGCTAAATCAGCATTGATAAGAAATGAGATAAGCAGAATTTTCAAGATGGCACTTGTCCATGACATATATGTGTCCATCAGTGATAGCATTGAGCAGTGAAAGGCCTTTGAATAGCTGCTGCTGTTTTTTCTGCTGTTAATCCTTCTGAGTACTGAAATCCCCATATAAGCATATTATGCTTTCTTGACCTTTAACAGATGGAGTCTTCATGTTTCATGCTTTTTCTCAAGGCTAGAACTTTGTTGCAGCTTTATACATTATGATTTTTGCAGGAAACAATGTTTCGCATTCAAACACACAAAATGTGGATTTGAATCTTGAATACATATGTTTCTGAACCTTGCAGAATGAGAGTTCTGAGTTGCATGTATACTGGTTTTTAAATAAGTGTATATGCATTTGACACCTGTACTTCAGTTGTTTGCTATGTAAAACTCTGATATGATATTACAGGGGTGTGTGAAAGCATCTTAAAGCCAGTGAAGTGCTATAATCCCCCTAAAGTATATCACCACCATTTTCACATGGGGTGGGCTGTTTGTTGAAAAAAAAAACTCTTGTGAATGGCCCCTTTGTTAAAATGTCTAATATATATCTTTTTCCCAAAGAGATAAATTTTGTCATTGGAAAGTATTGATCTTCTCCTTTTTTTAATTTAGATTTTATTAAAAAGAAAAGAGAGAGTGGACAATATTATAGTAACCTTAAGAGTAGTAAACCATGCACGATTTTATATTATTATGAATGGTAAACAACAAGTAATAAACAGTGCAAAGAATAATACAAATAAAATGAAAATCGGTTGCATAAGTGTAAAGAGCAAAGGATATAATATGTGACTATAAACTACCTCTTCTCTCCTTCTTATTGCTTATGTGTACTCAGCATTTTCTGTTCAGCATTCTAAAATTTGACTTTAATATTAATCCCTTTCATGAATAGCCATTCTTCATTTTTCTAAAATTTCTGTTACTCAGCGTTTTCCATTCAGCATTCTAAAATATTAACTTTGGAATTCATCTATTTTATTTATTTATTATATTAGATTTTTAGTCCCCCCTCCCCACCTGGAGGGCTCAGTCATCTAGTTCAACAATAGGCATTTTAAATTTTCCTTAAATTACTACCACTTATTCTAGAAAATAAGTCTTTCTATTTTTTCTAAAATTCTAAGATTATTATATGGAAAGGAAGCTAATTTTCCATAGACATCTATTAATACTTTGCCACTACTCAGTAAAATAACGTATTTTTATGATTCAGCACTAGGCGAAACTTTAAACATTAGGAAATTATTGACCTTCTCAATAAAGTTCATTAGATGTGATATATAGAATTATTCCATCATTTTATATCCTGAAATAATTGCATTATCAATTATAGAATATTTTTCAGAACACAATTAATGAAGAGATTTTTATTATGTTTTCCTGGAAACAATTTTGCAAGTATATTTCATAAAAGTATTCTTTTTGTGTGTGTGAATAGCTGTTTATGTCAATAATGTTTGCCTCAACCCACTGATGTTAATCAGTTGAAAAACAAAAACAGCAAGATTGTAAATAGCTGGTAGGTTATAACTGAGGATGGAGACATTTTACTATGTTATCCTGTCTCTTCCTTTGCCAAAGCAAATACTTGGCAGGGGACTGTATTGTACATTCACCCTGGTGAGCCCATGTAACATTCTGTTGCAGCTGCCATTCCCTTAAAGTAGCAGAGCAAGGACACCCATCCACTCCAAGGAAGAAGAACTGTTGGTGAGAACCAAGTTCTCTATTGTCAAGAATCTGCCTCTGCAGCAGATCCCTTCTTGAAAGAACAGTCTGTAAACATGGTCTATACCCATTGGGTGAAAGTTGACAAGCTGGGGTACATCAATGTAAGTAAACACGGATCACATCCAGTCCCATAGAAAGAAGGGGATGAGGTCCAGTTTTAACAGGTGAATAGGCACATAAGAGAAGAGTACAGGATTCTCTTTTTACCTACATCTAACTTCTCTGCAGCCCCTCTCTCCAAATATTTTCTCTTCAGATGATCATACTGCTGAGAAAAAAGTACATGGAGGAGAGATTGCAAAGAGGCTGGCTAAAGGTAGGGAAGAGTTCTGCACTTCTCACCTGCACAACCTTTTTTACTATTAAAATGGCACCTTCTACCCACTTTTTCTGGGTGTTTGGAGCAGACCTGTATTTAAACACACAGATATACTATTTTTATATCTAGCCGGGCCCTCAACGGATTTGAATATTATACAAATAAGGCTGAGTATGAACATGACTCCGTAACTGTACTTCTGTTGCAATGACCCAATGGGAGGATCACACAAGTCTTATGGTTATATCCATGAGCTCAAAATGTGAGTGCAGCGCAAATTGTGAGGAAGATGTTCAAGTTCCTTCTTCATATTATGCATCGTAAGGGGGAAGGGAAGTTGCATACATCTCTCTCTCACACACATCTCTTTTGCTGCTTCCATGTAAAGTCCAAAGCACCCATTTAGTGAGGTACCAGCTCCCATGGAAGAAGGGAGAGCAATAATGTCATGATCCAGAACATTCTACCCTGGAGTAGCCAGATTTTGTTATATTTAAGCAGTTAAAGCTTTATGTGGTATTGAACTTCTGAAATGTGATATGAGTTTGTAAGCTCCACCTTTGCCCCAAATTTCTGTACTCCATCATTCTTGTCTTGCCAAGTTTATGCTTTGATGTGTTTTCTAAGTTTCTTGCCCACCTGTTGACTCAGTGTCTAGCTGGCCATACTGCCCCTTCAAGCCTAACATCACAGTAGCAGTCACTCATAAATGTGAGGAGATAGAAGGAAAGAAAGAAGGACAAGGGTCTCTCCCTTTGACTACAGGGAAATGAAAAAACAAATGGCAGGCATTCATTTATCCCGCCCTCCACCCCCATTCATTTCATAGTCTCAAGCACTCAGTCATTGTATTTCTTAAATCAGATAATCCAGCACATAGAATGAAGAGGAATTGTTTTCAGTTGCTCCAGAGGTCAGACCAGAACCAACTGGTGAAAATTATATCAAAAGAGTTTTAAGCTAAATATTAGGAAGAACTTCCTGACAGAGCAATTCCTCAGTGAGGGGGCATCCTTGGGAAGTGATGGCTCTCCTTTGGAGGTTTTTAAGAAGATGGCCATATGACAGCAGTACTGATTTTATAGTATGAATTTAGGCAGATTGTGAGAGGGAGGGCAGAAGGGATGACTCAGTGCTCAGCTCTCATGGCCCTTTCTTATATGGCCAGGGTAATGCCGATTGCCACTTTGGGGTTAGTCAGGAATTTTTCTCCAGGCCAGATTCACCAGGAATCGTAGAGGTGTTTTTTGTTTTTGTTTGTTTGTTTGCTTTCCTCAGGGCATAGAGAAGCAGTCATTGGGGGAGTAGCTGTGAATTTCCTGCATTGTGCATGGGCTTGAACTAGATGACCCTTGGGGGTCCCTTCCAGCTTTGTGTTTCTATGTTTCTATTTGGCTCCCAGCTCTCAATATATCCTATGCCTCCTGTTTAATACTTTGGAAATGGAAACTTTTAATTGGAAAATATGCAAACTGAGGGCATTTCCTAGATGAAAATGTATCTATTAAATAATCAATTTGTTTTCAAATTTTACTGCGGGGTAATGAGCAAAAAATGTAAGGGAGGGCCCCCCGGAAACAGAAAGGACTCTTTAGAAATGTGCTAATTCATGTCAGCATTTAAGCTGTAGCATCACCATGGAATCATAGCCAATCTAGAGCACTTTGATGCTAAAATCAGTCACGTGTTTTTGTAATTTATTACAACAGTTAAGATTTTGATCTGTTCTCCTTAATTTGGCCCCTCATTTTAATTAAGAAGTATTGTATTAGAATGATTCATACATTCATTTCTATCATTTAAAACTTCATTGCTTAATAAGTGTACGTATGCCTCCACTTAAAAGAATTTCTTTTGAGAAGATGTCAGGTAATACAGACCTGTGTATGTATTTTTTATACTTGAAACTCATCATTTGATATAGTGATTCGGAAACGGCAGCTGGTTCAGAATGCTGCTGCACGGGTGGTTGCCAGAGCACCAATCATGGCTCATATAACACCTATCCTCCGTCAGCTGCACTGGTTACCGGTTGAGTACCGGGTCCGGTTCAAGGTTTTGGTGTTGACCTATAAAGCCCTATGCAGACTGGGCCCAGCATACCTTCGGGACTGCCTCTCCCCATATGTTCCCCGGAGGTCGTTTCGATCAGCCACTAAGAACTTGCTGATGGTCCCTGGCCCCAGGGAGGTCCGCCTGGCCTCTACCAGAGCCAGGGCCTTCTCAGTTCTGGCTCCGACCTGGTGGAACTCTCTGTCTGAGGAAACTAGGGCCCGGCAGGATTTGTTATCTTTCTGCCGGGCCTGCAAGACAGAGATGTTCCACCAGGCATTTCGTGGGGGCTAGGCTGTCCTCTCGCTGGCCATACCACTGAAGACCCTCCACCACCCATGCAGGACAATGCTGTATTTTAATATTTTATACCCACCAATTTTAATTGTTTTGATATGATGTTTTAATGTTTTTATAATGTTTTTACTGTTTTAAGCTGTTGTTAAACCGCCCTGAGCCCGTCTGACGGGGAGGGTGGTCTAGAAATGTGATTAAATAAATAAATAAATAAATAAACAAACAAGCATGTATGTTGACCTAAGTCAATTCAGTGCAACTACTATTTATAGCCAATAATTTTCTTGAGCCACCAAAATGAAATTGAATCCCCTTTACTTTTTAGCTGTGCTGGCAAGGAGCCAGTTTAGCAATTATGCTTACTTGGTGAGGTCTGACAGCCTGCAGCATATTTTCTCATAGTCTTTCTAGGGTTTAAATTTGGTACTCCAAAACCATCTGATTAGCCTTTTAACTCATTGTGTTCTTACAAAAAAAAAATTTGGTCCTAGCAAAATACAGGAGCTGGAAGGGTTTTTAAAAATCTTTTTGTTTGTCTTTTGATTTTTTTAAAAAAAGTCCTATTCAGTGCAATTGATATTTGAATTGTTAAATCACTAACAATGAAATCCTAAGCAGAGTTACTCCAGTCTAAGCCCATTTAAGTCAATGGGTTTAGACTGAAGTAAATCTTCTTAGGATTGCACTGTAAATATATTTAAAACACTAATACCATCAAGTAACTTCTACATTACATTTCAGACATAATTCTGAGTGATTTTAATATTTTAAACAATGTAACATCATTTGGTGGTGGAGAGAACCCTCAAATCATAGCTGACTTATGGTGACCCTGGCGGGTTTTTCATGGCAAGAGACTAACAGAGGTGGTTTGCCATTGCCTGCCTCTGCAACCCTGGTCTTCATTGGAGGTCTCCCATCCAATTACTAACCAAGGCTGACCCTATTTAGCTGAGATCTGATGAGATCAGGCTCACCTGGGCTATCCAGGTCAGGGCAACATCATTAACTCTTAGAGAACTTTAATCGCTGATTATAAAACCTAAATAATTCCATGGATTGCAAGCTTATATAACATGATTCACTTTTACAAAATGTGCAATTAGTTGCTCAGTTACTCAGCACACAATTATAAACTTTGTTTTAATTCTGTCATCTATATATAGTTTCACATAGCAAGTCAGTATTAATAGACTTACTCAAACTTCTTCATGTCTGTTTTATTGTAGTATTAAAAAGAGTTAGACTTCTAGATAGAACATTTATTTTGGAAAAGAAAGATGGGTTAGTTCATGGGCTGGATCCAAAGGCCTGATTGCAAAAAACATAATTGGCACAAGGGAAGGGGCTCTATGTTTTCTGCAGATCCTCTCCTTCAGCTGTAGTTCCCTGTGCCACATTTTATGTCAGACCCTCAAAAGTGGCTTTGTAGGACATGGGAAAGTTAGCTAGAGAGAAAGGTGTGAAAGACCATTATTGTCTGGTTCCAACCCATGTGTTTCAATGTTCTCTCTCTCTCTCTCTCTCCTTTACTTCAGAAGATGGTAGTGTCTTTTCTATAATGTAAAGTTGTTATATCCCTCACATGGACTTTCTACAAGCATGTTTAGGAAGTTCTTAGCTGGTAACTAATTTTCCAGGCATCTGCAGGCCTGGTTTGCCTTGGGACTGGCCCATGAGGACAGAGAGGTTCAACCACCATTCCCCACACACACTTTTCCTGACCTGCAGTACACCTGGAATCTATTGTTGGCTCCATTGGGAAAACTTACATGTACAAATAATTATATGCAAGTGTTCTCAGTGTGGGGCAAATAGTAGCTCACTGGGCCATGTAAGATCACAAAAATGGTGTGTGTGTGTGTGGGGGGGGGAGACTGAAGTCCCTTCTTCTCACATCTATGGTAGTGATCCAAATCAAATCAGCTCATGCTTGGGAATCAGGTTCGTGGTATGGAACTCAGGTGCATGTCTGACCCAAAGCCTTTGTAGCAGCCATATGTTAGTCATGGATCTTTGTAATATGTAAACCAGACCCCAGATTAGAAACATAGGGGATCCACCTTTGGTGCTCCGTATGAAGCAGCCCTATGGATCATTAAGGAAACAATCCCAAGCATAACTACTCAAAAGCATATCCCATTTTATTAATAGAAAAATATTCTTTGAATTACAGCCTTAGATACATCACTCTACTGCACAGTATTGAAGGATGGGTGGATTATATACATACGTTCTGACCATTATTTGATTTTGCTGTTACCATTTCCTTGTAGCAATTGCACCTTTATCCTACAACATCATACATACAAAAGATGAGAATAATAATATTAAAAATGGGAAGGACATAGTAAAATAAGGCATATTCCAATGTATACTTTTAAAGAATTCTTGGCTAGGAATAATAATGTTTAATTAGCTTTGGGTGGTAGCCTTTTATATATTGTAATTTATTTACTTTATAGCAATCTAAAATCAACCATATATTATTCTTTAACCGTGAAAAATCTCAGGCCAATAATAATATACCCTTCTGAAATCTCTCAAATGCAACAGTTTGGATAATGGTACCTCCCCATTTTGTCTCACACTGGAGAGAAAACTTGAGAATTTGACCTCTTTGTGCCACATCCTGACATATGAAAATTTATACCACAATAAATTCACTAGAGTTTAAAGTGCTACATTATTTGTTGTCGTTTTGACTACAATAGACTAACATAGCTACTCCACTGGGAACTTTCCTATCAAAATACTGTCACCAGAATCAACTGGGACAAGAACAGAAATATTAGAAAAGGAACAATTAAAAAAAATATTGCTCCTCTCTGTAGAAAAATGTTAGGTTTTTTAAAGGTATCCTGTTATGAAGCTTGGTTATGAAGCACTTCAGCATTTGGACGTGAATAATATTTATTAATGTCAAGTCAAGTCAAAAGATTTTATTGTCTATAGCCATAGGCCGTCACAATTCACCAAACATTGACTTATAAACAATTAAGTCCCTTATCACAGTTCATACAAGTTACTAAAATTAATTAAAACAATACAGTATGCCAAACTATCCCAGGGATCACAAAGCAGCCTCATTCAGTACCACCTTAGAATATTTATTAATGATACCCACTGAAATACAAGAAATCTTGTAGAGCAGTCAACTTTGAACTAAAACTGTTGGCCTATTGTCTGTTGTTGTCCTTCGCAAGTTTTTTGTTACCTTCCAGTGCCTACTAATCTGGAACATGGGCCATGGGCATTTTCCTTTCAAAGGAGGAAGATCTTTAGTCATGGGGTATGGGAAGGTGGTAAGCAGAGCTTCGGGTATATATATTAAGCTTACTATACAAGATAGTGCTATCTCAATTTTCTGCAAAGGCACTGCAGAATCTGGGTCTATCACCTAGTCTCAATTCAAATCAATGTCATTTTGAGTGGAAGGGATCACTAATTGTTCCCTCATCTGCAGACCCCTACCTCCTCTAAAGCAGCTCTGCAGGGTTCCTAAATCTTCAAGTAAATTATTAGAAGGGCAGAGAGCTACCATTAGGAGGGTTAATGATGCCCTATTCAAGAAAAGGTTCCTTCTACTCATGCAGCCAATCTTTGGGATCCAAGCCAGCAAATTGAACTCTGCACATATGTCTCAGGAATTGGTATTTCTAAACTCTTAAATTTTGGGCAGTTGCTTATTTTTTGAGGTCCTATAATTTACAGATTCTTCACAATAACATTGCTACCAGAATGCATCACCAACGATTTTGTTCCTGTACATTTAATTTTTTTAATGAATCATACTTTGTTGATTTTTGGTTTATAACATTCAGTCTTCCAATGTATCACTCACTATGATTCTCCAAGCCACTAGTTTTGTTTCATTAAACAATGTCAGCTGTATATTTGAATTCTCCAAATATGTTCCCTTAATTCCTTCTGCTCCTTTCAAGCTGGTAAAGGAAACTATTGAACAGTATATAACAAATCTCAGGGGCTGCTAAATGGTTTCCTTCCCTTTGTTTAATTGCTGTCTGTTGACAATGTCCAACCTGTTCTCTCTCTATTTAGTGTAATTCCATCTGCTTAGTGTATTATAACTGATACAAAGAATGTTAATTTTATATGCCATTCCAGATGCCTTACTGAAATTGGGATATATTAAATTAATGGAGCTGTGACATCCTTGGATTTTAGTAGTATGCAGGAGAGAGCACGATGTGTATGCTTAGAGGCCGCTCATTGCTTAAACCCCTCCAGTTCTATTCCACAATATGTCTGTTTCTTAAAGGTGCCCCACTATAGAAGGGTGTTTATGCTAGCTAGGCTAGATGCCTTTCCATCTATTGTTACAGAGAGCCATTATGCTGGTATACCTTACTTGGATAGATTGTATAAATATGGAGATGGTCAAATTGAGACCTTGGAAATTTTTGTTGTTTTGTTGCTTTTCGGAGGACTTAAGGAAGAAATATTTAGGGCAGTTTATATTTTATAAACTATCTCCTTTGCAGATATTATTATTCAGATATTATTATTATATAATGATAAAAGGACCACGTTGTTGGTTGCAAAATTTTTGTTGGTGGTAATTAAACATAAAGGGGGATAAGGATGTATTCAGTGTGATGCTGCTTGTTGGCCATTAAAGCAATATCATTTAAGTACTTAAGTATGTCTTTGGTAGTCTCCTTATTAATGAAAGGATGAAGTGACAGAGTGTGTCAAAAATCTGCCCATCTTCAAGTGTCTTCTCCATGTGTTCCACCCTGAACTTAGTCAGCACCCGACAACTGTATACCTTCTGGAGGGAATGAAGTAGATCCAAAGTGGATTTTTAACTCTACCCTACTTGCCCATAAACCCTAACAAACTGCTACTAGGAAGAAAGGATCTCCCACATCCCTTGGATACAGCCTCACCCCCATGTCTGGCTTCCTTTCTGGTCTGGAGAAGCTCCTTGCACCACATTGCTTTGCCTCATGGGGAATTCCCCAGCAAGGCAATAGAATAACCAGGCTAACACCCCATAATCAACTTGAACCTGGTCTTTTTTTTTTAGGGTATCGTTGTCAAACACTCAGAGGTTTAGTGAGTACACATTTACACACATGGATAAGTGTGCCTATCATCCTCCCCTGACCTTACCTTTCCAAATATGCCACGGAGCATGTCTGTTTAAGCCAGAGTTTAGCTCACTCCAAGGCCTACCTGTCCTATAAATTGCTCCTTCCAATCTTCCTCAGCAATTTTTTCCTTTGAGGTCAGTGAACACTGTAATTTTTGCAGCCTTTCAACTTGAATTGGAAGGCCAAGAAAACTACACTTGCCATCAGCTCGACCAACTTTAGAAAATTCTGATCATGCACAAAACGTGTTGGCATAACCAGCTGCTTATGTGATAATGAATGGCACTGACTTCATAGGCACAAATATACTCAATATGCTAATTGATCCTTTTAAATTGTGAACAAATCATATGGGATGTTCAGCTCAAGAGAAACAGGCATTGTAAACAGGATAGATTTGATTTCTGAATGTGCTGTAGCAACATTACTAGGCAGTACCCAGTGGCTTCTGCTATTTCCTCAGTTCAGGGAGTAGAGTTGCATTCAGATAAGAAGAAACATTTGGGCTCTGGTGCAAGTACTTAATATAGCATAAGTGTGAAAATTATTTGGATTTATTTCATGATTTTAATGTGTTCAGTGGAAGCCCACAAGCTCCCTTTGAAAAGAAAGAGCCTTTCCCAGAGAGAGGTAATCGAGAGCTGAGAAGTATTACGTCTGTTCCCTCTTGCATTTCCCTCACTCCAAAGGCTAGACAGCTTTTTCTCCCAGGAGGTTTCAAATGTGTGATTTCCCAAAAAAGGATTGTCAGGGCTTTGGTTACAAACATTTGCATGTATTGTGTAGTTTGACCTAGAGTTTCTGAAACTCTCCACTGTATTTTTAAATATATCGTGGTGAAGGGGCCCCACTGAAAAGCCCAGATAAAAACTCAGGATAATAGGATGGGAGCTTTCAAGACAATAAACAAGCTGTCTTTGGATCATCCATAGTGCCAGAGGACTTATCTCTAATGTGTTGGCATTAGTTCTCCAGTTGCCTGATAAAGATTATGTTGAGAGAGCATACTGCTATTAAGATCCCCCTTTCCCCGCCTGCACTGAAATATGGCCTGACATTCAAAACCAGAGATCTGCTTTTACCAGGTATTTCTTTATAAAAGAGATCCTAATCTTAACAAGATAAACTGCTTAAATAAAAGTTGGTGAAAGAACAGGCTGAATAGCGGATTATGCTCTAACTATTTTAAAATACTCTGCATTAAGACAATTCTGTACTTGTATCTTAAAAGAAGAAAATAAAGACTGCTGAGGTTTTTAGATATTTCAGTGATGTACTGACCTTGGAAGGTGTTTATTTATTTTATTTTATTTACATTATATATAGTCCACCTTTCTCACTGAGACTCAAGGTGGATTACACAGTGTAAGTCAATACATTCAACAACTAGAGACATCTAATAAACGATGCAATAGGATTTGGATTGCAGAAATCTGAAACAGAGCTGAAATAAAGCATAAGCAACCATCAAAATACAAACAATTCAGAAATCACATGGTGGGATCATACTTACAGCAGTAGTGAATAAACAGTAGTATAGTCTACAGTCCCTATTCTTTTACTAAAGCATCCTTTTGAAACTTTCATTATTGTACTGTTACCTATGTAAAACCCTCCTGAATAATTCAATTTTGCATATTTTGCAGAAAGCCAGGGCAGTGGGAACCTTCCTGACCTCTTCAGGTGGGCCATTCCAAAAGCTAGGGGCCATAGCAGGGAATATGTGTGCACCCACAGTTGTTGATTTTGTCCATTTGCAAGGTGGCACATGCAGAAGGCCCTGCTCAGATGAGCAAAGTTGTCATGGCAGAGCATAGTAAAAGAGGTGGTCCAATAAATAAGAGAAACCAGGGCCATAAAGGGCTTTGTATGTGACAGCCAAAACCTTGAATTGAGCTCAGCAACTGATGAGCAGGCAATGGAGTGTCTATGGAATAGGATTAATATGCATGCTATACCTAGCTCCTGATGATAACCAAGCTGCAGCTTTCTGCACCAACTGAAGTGTCTGAGTTGACTTTGTGGGGAGATCTATGTAGAATAGATCAGATCGCATTACAGTAGACTATTGTGATGTTACCATGGCTTGTATCCAGGTGGCCAGATTGGCGAGGTCAAGGTAGGGGGCCATCTTCTGGGCTAGATTAGAGTTGCAAGAAAGCTTTTTTTGCTGCTGCTGCTGCTGCTGCTATTGCTACTGCTGCATTAACTTTCTTCTCCAGTAGTAATATTGGATCCAGTATAACCACTAGGCTTTTAACGAAATCAGCAAGCATCAGCTGAATCCCATTAAAAGTTTGGAGTACAATGTCCTTCAAAATCTCCATCTTCAAGTCCAGCGTTACCTCTGTCTTTCCAGGATGTAGTTTCAATTTGTTCACTCTTAGCCACAGCAATCAGGCAGTGATTCAGGACCTGTACCACATCACCAGAGATTTGGATAAGGAGACATAGAGCTGAGTATCCAGTATATTTATGACAGCCAACTCCAAAACTTCTAAGGGCTTTACATAGGGATTGAAAAACATGGGGGATAGGATTGTCTCTGTGGAACCCAACAGGATGTCTCTAACTGATCATAACAGGCCTCCAGTGGCAACTGTTTGAGTCTGGAGGAATGATTTAAACCTATACAACCTTATATTTACTTCTGCCTCCAAATGCCTCAACAATGCATGGTCCACTGTATCAGATAAATCCAGTAGGAGCAACAAAGAGACATGGCCTTTGTCTACATTCAAATGGAAGTTATCATGTCAACTAAAGCCAAAAAGGCCATCTCTGTCCCATACCCCAGCCAGAAGCTGGAGTCCAGAGCAGATGAGTTACTCCGTTCTAAGACCATTGAAATCAGTGAGCTTAGACTAAAATAATTTGACTTAGGATTGCACTGTAAGAGCTTGTTGACTTGGACTTTACTTCATTTTAGCACCCAGGATGGGCAAGATTCCAGGGCACAAGAAATGGCCTTCACAGATTCCAGGATCTTGTCAAGTTGGGTAAAAAATGTTCATAAATAGACCAGGTATTAGGCATTTCTTCTGACTGACCCATATTAGAATTGGCATGCAGATCAATGAATTCACAATATTTTATCATCATAAAACCTTGCAAATGTATCATATCTAATTGCTTGTTCCTGAGTAGACATGGACACGAGCGGGAAAAAAACCTGAACACGCTGTTTGTTGTTCATTGCCAATGACGAACACAAACAGATTAACAGTAACGAACATGTCCCGTTAACGAACATATTCATGTTCATTGTTTGTGGGGGCCAGAATGGCCCCTGTTGGACTTAGATAACTCATATTCACAGGGAGTGTTCAGCAGGCTCTCCTCCAGCCATCACCCAAGTTTTGTCAAGGTTACAATATGGATCTTGGAGTTATACATTCCCAAATCTGATGCCCCCGGAAACTCCCATTCGACACAATTGGAACCACCAGTTGACTTTGGCCCCGTGTACAAGCAGTGGACTCGAAGGTGGGTCGCCTCTCCTCTAGGGGGTGGGGGGTTTGGCTGCTCACCAGCGGCACGCCCCATGTGCCAATCTGCCAGGCCTCCCAGAGGCTAATTTCTGCAAAGGTATAACGGTGGGTTATGTCGGTGGCCACCGGGGGCTGGTGGGCTGGGGGAGGCGGTGGTGAGCTGCCTCCCCTCTATGGGGCGGGTTGTGTGGCCGCTCACCGACGGCACACCCCATGTGCCCACCTGCCAGGCCTCCCAGAGGTTACTTTCCACCAAGTACGGAAGGTGGGTCAGGTCGGCGGCCGCCGGGCCTGGCAGACTGGGGAAGGTGGTGGCAGGCCGCCTCCCCTCTAGGGGGCAGGGTTTGGCTGCTCGCTGGCAGCACCCCCTATATGCCCACCCACCAGGCCTCCCAGAGGCTACTTTCCATCAACATATAATGGTGGGTCATGTCAGCGGCTGACGGGCCTGGCAGTCTGGGGGAGGCGGTGACAGGCTGCCTCCCCTCTAGAGGGCGGGGGGGGTTGGCCACTCGCTGGCAGCACCCTCTATGTGCCCACCCGCTCACTGGCAGCACCCCCTATGTGCCCACCCGCCAGAGGCTACTTTCCACCAAGGTATAATGGTGGGTTATGTCAGCGGCTGCTAGGCCTGGCAGGTTGGGGGAGGCAGTGATAGGCTCAGCTCCTCTCCCCTCCTCAGAACATCCATGGATGACAGAATGTCCTGCAATGGGCCCTTCTCCTCCACCAGACATCATATCATATCGTAGGTGGAGTTCCAGCAGGTGGGCAGGTCCTGAAAGAGTTTGTGCTTGGGGTCTCCCCTCCCCCTGCCTCGGGAAGAACTCGCAGGAAGAATTGATGGTGCAGGAGAAGTGGGAAGCAATGTGGCGGCAGCTGTCCAGCAGATTGCGCATCCACAATGTTCCCTTGTCCCAGCTGTCCCTTGGCTTGCTCCCCAGCCCGAGCACATCCCTCATCACTAGGTGCAGCTTGTGCACCATGCACACCAGGCCCGGGAGGGATGCCTCTTTCAGGGTTGCCAACATGTTGCTTCCCGCATCCGTCACCATGAAGCCACGGACAAACCCTTCCCCACCCCAGCCGTCCACTTCCCCAGTGCTGCCTTTACAGTGGTGGTGATGTTCTTCCCAGTATGGATATTGTCCATCCCCCGGGCCTGGAGAAGAACTGCCCTGTAGCCTGGTGTCAAGCATGGCACCTTTTTCCGGGTGCCAGTTCTTGGCCTGGGGCAGCGGAGGTCCTCTGGTTGCCACCAGTGGTCAGTGATGACAAGGTAACCGTGATGACAGCCGCTCCAGAGGTCTGCCGTGAAGTGTACTGTACGGCCTTTGGCAACCGACAGCTCCCTGAGCACCATGTCTCACACAGACTGGTAGAGGGCAGGCAAGGCTCGATGCCCAATGGTGCGCCGTGACAGCATGGAGAACCACGGAACAAAGTGCTGAAGCAGCCTTTGGAAGCCCACAACCTCCACGACGGATAGGGGGAATCCTTGTAGGGAAATCGTCTCTGCCATGACACGAATGCCCACCTCCTTAGCTCTTGACCTCACCCTTTTCAGCAGCACTAGCCCGACCCCAATGGAACAACCTCCCCAAGGGCAGCCTGCCTGACCATTCTGCTCCCACCAGCAGCACCCTCGGGGCAAGGCTTCTTGCTTGGGGTGGATTCCAGTGACCCTCCCACTGATCCCGGCTCAGAGGAGCTGGTAGCCCTCTGTCTCCCCCTGCCAGATGTTTCGCTGGCCGAGGACGGAGACCACAGGCTCGAATGGCACATCTTCAGGTGCCTAGTCAGGAACGTCGATGACAGGTGCTTCGGGTCATCGCCCCTGCACACTGGGCTATCACAGACACAGCACTGCACCACATGTGGGTCATTCAGAAGGGCCCGAAAGTGCCTCCATACAGAGTGTTTGAACCGTGGCCCACTAACTGTTCCAGGGAAAGGAGGATGAAGGGTTACTGGCTGCGCCACGGAGCTGGCAACGGAAGACGGAGTGAGGGGTGGACTGCAGGCAGGGACAGCATCGGGAGTTTGGTATGGGGACGGGATGGATGTTTCATCGAACCCCAGCCATTCCTCCATGGATCCCTTGCCCTCCTCCTCCTCAAACAGTTTAAAGAGTTCCTCTCCCCTGGCAGCAAGAGCTGTTCAGCCTTCTCCACAACCCCCACAGGTGATTTTTGGGGATCGGGAGTCTCTGCTGCCCCAGAGCCCTGCCCAGTACTGCTTCCCATGTGGCAACCGGGACAGTCTTTGCACTTCTCCCCAAAGCCTCATTGTGCCAGCGAACAAGAATTATGGAGGAAAGGAAAGGAGAGAACACTGTGAGCCCTCAGCCAAGGTGCCCACTGAGATTGGCCCCAGGGCCTGGCAGCAGCCCTGTAACCAGAGGGAGGGGGTGGAGCCCTAGCCCAGCACTCCCAGAAACCTGACCAGATCAAGCACTAATAATAATGTGAGCCCTCAGCAGAGGTGCCCACTGAGCTTGTCCCCAGGGCTTGACAGCAGTCCTGGAACCAGAGGGAAGGGGCTAGAGCCCTAGCCCAGCACTCCCAGAAACCTGACCAGATCAGGCACTAATAGGTAGTGTGAGCCCTCAGCCGAGGTGCCCACTGAGCTTGGCCCCAGGGCCTGGCAGCAGCCCTGGAACCAGAGGGAGGGGGTAGAGCCCTAGCCCAGCACTCCCAGAAACCTGACCAGATCAGGCACTAATAATCAGTGTGAGCCCTCAGCTGAGATGCTCACTGAGCTTGGCCCCAGGGCCTGGCAGCAGCCCTGGAACCAGAGGGGATAGATTCCTATCCCACCACACAAACAAAAATTCCCAGCTCCAATGCACTCTCCCTGTCTCTCTCCCAAAAGGCTAGCAACAGCTCTCTCCCACTCCACTGCCTGCTGAAACTGAAAGCTAGAGCTTTGAGCACACTTCCTTTTATAACCAGAGGTCCCATAGAGCAACACAGGAGGTCAGAACTGCCTAACAGGGTTTTCAGGGATGAGATTGGAGTTCCCGTGGCCACAGAACACCCCCCTCCTTCCCCCCTGGTGTCTGCTCCCATGTAACCAATTGTATCCAATTTGGAGCTCCATACTTGGAAGGAAGACCTGCCCATCAAGTTAAGTTGGGCTTAGATTGGGGTTTCCAGGGCGACAAAAGGAGTGCAGACAGATTTCAGGCAGTCCCTGCCTCCGTTACCAAGGGAATTGATTGAAGGTGACTGACTGTCTGGCTTCACGAACAGCGGACGAACACAATGAACGAGGCTTGTGACGACCACTTGTTCATCTAGAATGGGGTCTCATGAACAGCTTGTTCGTGAACCACCAAATGGGCTGTTCGTGGCTTTTTTGCGTTCATAATACTGTTCATGCCCATGTCTATTCCTGAGACAATAAAGGCTTAGATTTAGGAACTAACAGATGCCAAGCTACTTTGAACAACTGAATGCAGCAGAGAGGTAATTTTTTTTGCTGCAGTAACCACCACTTCATAGGTCTTCCAATGAACTCTGTAGCATGATCTGTTATATTCAGTATGAGTACTGTCTTCATGTGTATCAATTGTGTGTGGAGACAGGGCTGTTTGTTTCATTTCATAAATGCCTGGAATGTAAAGGAAAGAGTAAATAAGAGTTTATTTGGTAGAGCTTGAATGAGAATACTAGAGCTTGTGGATGAAGCCTGTAGGTTGCCAGCACTGACGTCATAAGTGTTTGTCTTTATAAGACACATAAACAAACATACGGGCATGCGTACAGTTTTTTAAAAACGACACCGCCCCATTCTGACATCAGAGAAGGGAAAAAAAATGTTACTTTGTCAAGTATTTAATCGTTAAATGCGTCTGTTATGCCGTAGGGGTGTGCACTAAGAAAGTTTTTGTTGTAACTTTGGATCCAGGCTTCAGGGGGAAACTCTTATTGTGATTGCCTATTTCTGGGTAGGGCATAACCCATTCAGGAGTTCTGGGACCACTATTTTCAATGGCGAATATATATGAGGGTCTAGGACAGCTGTTTATAAAGATAACAACACCAGATTTGCACACAACACGGTCCTCCCTCTAAATGAAAATTCTCCTAAGTTTCAATCAGATTGAAAAAAGGGGGTCAATGTTACAGACCCCCAAAGTAGGTCTCTCTCTGCACAACCGCACTAAGTTCTCTCTACTAATTCATAAAATGGCCGTCAAGCATCAGCCAGCAGGAGAGCTCCAGCCAGCCATCAGCGTTAAAAAACTAAAGCCCTGTCTGCATTCGTTTCATTACAGTGACTGATGATAAAAAATTACCATTCCACTGAAAATTCTGCTTTTGCCATCCGTCCTTGTAGTTTGTTGTTTATTTCCTTTAAGAAAGTGAGGAAGGCTTCCGTTGGGAGCTGGAGTCATCATTTACGAACCAAATGTCACCAAAATTGCAGAGGAGCTTCTTCTGCCTGTCTAGCAAAGAACCCCAAAATTTCAAGCAAATTGGATCAAGGGTTTGAATTCTATAAGCCCCTGAACAAGCCCAGCTTTTTTACTTTCAGAGGGGAAAAAACTTTCTACTCTCCATAAGACAAGGGAAGGAAAATGGCAGCTCTCTGCAGCTTGAGTTTGGCTGGAAGTGCTCTGAATGTATGTTTGCGCATGTCCTCTTCCCTTTAAAGGGTCCAATTGTAAGGGAGAAATTCCATTGTCCAGAATATCAGAAGAATCAAAGAGAAACTCATATTTATTCTACATGGCTGGTAAGCACTGGAATTTGAAAAAAAATCATGGATATTTTTTGTGAGGGTGTTTCGTTATTCCCAAGCATCTTGAATTTGTGTTACTGTTCTGGAAAAGCAAGGTAATGATTTGAAACAGCAATTTCTGTGAATATTTTCAGCTCAAGAATTCTGTTATGCACAGCCCTATTTCTTACATTGTTATGCTGAGTATGAGTAAGGTTTACATCTCAAGAAAAAAGACCTAAATCTCTTTGTCCCATCTTTCTGTAGCTGCTGTAGAATAGTGGTTAAGTGGTTGAGCTGACAACACTCTGCTGTTTCCAATCCCATGACTGCCATGAGCTCAGCAGGTGGCCATGTGTAAGCCTCTCAGCCCCAGCTCCCAAGCTGTATTGTAGCGATAATAACAACACTGATTTTGTTCACCAATCTGAGTATGGCACTGATCTGTCTAGAAGAGTGGTATAGGCTTGCCAATCCGTCGCCCAGGGTGGGGGAACCCCTGCTCCCACCTCCTCCCCCCGACCCCACTTACCTGGCTAGTGGGGAGCACCCCCATGCCCCGCAACAGACCTGTTTTGGGTCAAATCAGGCCCACAGGGGGTGACTCAGCCCTTTGGCGAGTGCAGGAGTGCACGCCAGGCCACCCTTTGACCCATGTGGTGACATCACTTCCTGGAAGTGATGACATCACGCACACTGGGAGCACACATGCACATAGCACATGTACAAGGAGATACAAAAAAGACTACAGAGGGTAAGTACCAGGCTCCCAATCCCCCGCCGGGGGGCTCAAAGGACCTGGCAACCCTAGAGTGGTATATAAGTGCAGTTGTTGTTGTTGTTATCTGACTGAGCCAGTTTAAGCCAGCTCTCCCTTGAATAAAAGAAATACATTTTTGAACACAAGTTGGCCTGTATTCAAATAAAACTTAAGTTTAATTAATGGCAGTTAAGTTTTCTCAAGCAGAGCAGCAATTCCTGCCAACTCAGCTTGACTCTGCAGAACCCCACCATGCTGTTCCTAAGGGTCTCTTGACCATCCCAAGGAGCAAAATTTCATGAGGCAAAATGGGCTGCAATTCAAGTTGGCACCCTCCTGGTGGTGCCTGGCGATCTCCCAGAATTAGAATAGATCCCCAGACTACAGAAATCAGTATCCCTGGAGAAAATGGCTAATTTGGAAGATAAACTCTTCCCCAGGCTCAACTCCAAATTTCCCAACCCAGAATTTGCAATGTTAGCTGCAACAGGAAGGGGAATCAGTGGAAATAGCACTCATAACAAAACTTAGGAGCACTTTAGTTTTCTTAACTGGATGGGAGTATACAGGCCTGTATTTAATATAAGGTGTTACACAGACAGGTATCTTTAATGCTAAGGTTTATCAAAGCTTTTATTTGGGACTGAAATTAATCTGATTATAGTTTTTTTAATTGGCAACAGCTGTTGTTGGTATTAAAACAATTACATTTTATAGGTAATACAGTTTAATCTCTAAGAAGCAAAGAGTCTCCAGAAAGAAGTCTGTTTTCATAAACATCTGAAATCAAGTGGCCAGGTTCCAAAAGAGAGTCACAAAAGGAAAGTAACATAGCATCTATACAATTCAATAGTCAGTTTACTTTGATTTCAATCCTCCTATATTGTGGTTACTCATTTCCTGTTATGTAATATCTGAAGGTGCAACTTAATCCACTTCAGCCCATCACATGTAAACCACAGCTCAGTAATGAGAGACTCCATCATGAATACCTCTCTGGGAATGACAGAATGTGTGAAAAGATTAGACTAACCTTGGACTACAGCAAATTCTATACCAAAATTCTCAAGAGACCAAATGCTGAAAGATTTCATTAGACTTAAATGTACTAGCAAAATGGCTTAATGTGGGTGTTCCAGATCTCTTCCACCAGATTTTGTTACAAGGGAAGATGAAAATCCCTACAGAGAAATGCCAGCTCAATTTCTACATATTTATCATTAAAGTGTGGAGCTCTAAAAATAAAATAAAAATATGAATAAGGTTTTTTTAATTATTTCATACAATTTCTGACAGAATGGACTGAACCCAACTATAATAAAAACAACTCTTTATGCAATTATTGTATTTTAGAAGTCTATAACTACATTAAATATTCAAGGTAAATAAGCTAAACATCAAGCCAAATGATATTCTAGCATTTCATCTAGTTTGATCCCATTCAAATGCCTGGTAGAAAAAGAAAAAATATATATCAGTTTTTCCAAAAGTCCATAAAAATGGGTTTGGCCCACCTGGTTTGGGAATTCAAAAGGGTAGCAAGGTATCTTCTCAGGAATGGCTCTGCTAAGTATAGATAAAGATGATACACAGAGAAAGGTCTTTCCACATTCCTTTAAGGAATTTGAAGGGTGGGTATTCATAGAATTGTAGAATTGGAAGGGGCCCCACAGACCATCTGGCCCAACCCCCTGCCCAGTGCAGGAACAGCAGGCATTCTACAGGAACAGGCATTCTCCAGCACTTTGAATTGCACCTGTAGGAGCCCAAACAATAGCCAGGAATGAGAATAAGCTGGTATGGGCAAGTACCAAGTTCCAATGAAAGTGGCCAAAGTTGTACTTGTTAACTTTACTTTGAGTCCACCCATCCCTTGAGAGACAGTAAGAATTTATAGTTACTTTAACCCTTGACAGCAACTAACTTCTTCCATGTTCTGTGCTTTTATTCTGTTTTAGCTCTGAAATCCAGAAAACAATAACAAGAGCAAGCATATTTATTTATTTACTTCATTTATATACTTCCTTTCTCACAGGGTCTGAATACATTTGATTGCTTAGCGGTAACAGTTATTCATTTCTTTGTTGATGCTATAATGAAAGTAACACATGGGCTTAAAATTAATGTATTGCAGATATTATGATCAGAGCATGTGTAAAGATGGCAAAATTCATTTCTAGCACATATCACTGGTACACCAGTATCAATACAAAATAGCGATCATCATCTTAATTTACTGTACGTGGTAATATTTACTTGAACTAGCGTGCAAAACATCGTAAAAAAAAATAAATGTTTCACATTCAGTTAAATTGTTAAACAACCTATATAAAATTGGAAAAGTCTTCAAAGCTGATGTTTAATGGAAAAACAAAGTAACAAAACTGCAAAAAAGTAAAGCCACAGGTAAAATCCATGTGATTATTACATTCCATGATGTCTCAGTATAGATCAATAAAAGGCAGGGAATTCAAACTTTAAGCCAAGGATAGGGCTGATATTTGGCATTTCCTGCTTTTGTATTATAGTAGGTATAGCTAGTTGATGGTGTGAAATGGGAATTAACAGTATAAGAAATCTGCTATTTAATTTAAACAGGAATCTGTGGTGCCTTAAAAATTGACAAAACTGTATTCCAGCATCAGCTTTCATGGATTGGAGCACACTTCTTCAGGTGCCATTTGAATCTTCTTTGCATCTGAAGGAGTGGGCTCCAATCCATGCCTGCATTTTAGGTGTGCAGTGGAAAAGTTCTATTTTCTGTATCCCACATGTTAACTATGCATCTGTAACAGAGACACGAAGTAGTTGTAATATCCCTAGGGAAGTGTAGATATATGAATTGCTTTTGCTTCCTTTTTACCAGACCTTCTGGTTAAGGAGCCTATTACTCTTATCTTCTTAACAGTTTATCCTTGCCCTGTTTGGAAGCTGATAGTTTTACTCAGCAGCAAAAATCTTGTCACTAGTGACACTACACCCATTATATTCAACAGGAAGATCCTTTAACTTTGGTAATAGCTGGCATGGGTGTAAATATCTGCCAGATCAAAACTTGCGTTAAAGAAATGTGATTATGACTGTTAGGTTCATTCTTGCTTTGTATGTAGAACAATACTGTCTTGGTCTCTAGGTTTTTTCAGACTTTGTCCATTACATTAGATTAGTGACAATAAAGTGATTACACAGAAGAATGACCAAAGAGCTGTTTAACATAATGGACATCTCCTTTCTTCAACTGACCGCCATACTTCCAATGGGATTTATAGTTCACATTTACAGGGACTGAAAATGTCCACAGTTGCAAATAAATGGGTAGCCTCTGTCCAAGCTTTATAAACTTTCCAGCCTATGGGACACCAAATAGGACAGTGTTTTCTTCTCCAGCTCTAGGGCTAAAAGATCTAATGCACAAACTGCTGTCGCTGTGTCTGTTGAATGGGTACAGCCAAGCTCTTGTCTTTCACCAGGATTAAAATGACTTTAGTGAAACCATTAATTATTACCTGGAATAAACAGCAAATCCTGCTTGATGCACATTCAGCCAAATTCATGCTTAAATCCAGCACGACTTTTCTTAGAATTATTTTCTTTTACTTTTTATAATGAGCTAACAGTTCACTTGATGACTGGATTGAAGAACTGGCACAAGATGAATGCAGAATGAACTGGGAGGGTCAAGCTACCATATAAAAATGTTTAAAATGTTTTAAAATTATTTATTACAAATTGTGTACACAAACATCATTAAAAATATAAAGGAATAAAAGTAAAAATAACAAAAGATGAATGCAGTCTTTAAACCACTTACAATGAAATCAGTGGACTGAGATTTGGGTCAAATCCACATTCACCCATTACCCGCATGTTTATCGGATATCTTCCTTTTTTTTAAATTTTTTTTTATTGGATTAGAAATATTTTAATATCCATTACAATCAGTTTCCTTTAAATATTCCAATTCTAACCCCCTCCCTCCCCCCCTTTTGTTGACTTCCAACAGTTTTCCAACCCCTTATCTATTTTCCCCTACTCATTTCAAACTTATTGTACCTATTAAACATATACTTTCACTCTCTTCTAAGCTTATCTATTATATCACAGTGCTATCTCTATTTCTCTTCCCGTTTAACTTAACAACTAAATAATACATTTCTGGCATATATTCTTCAATAATCATTTTAGTAGCCTATACTCTATCTTACTCATTCTGGTCTCGTCAATATGGGACAAACAATTTGTCCCTCGTTATACATAACTTTAAGTACATTATAAACATTGCATGCATTCAATATAAGTCAATCAATTTAACCCATACTCCATATATTACTCTTTGCTTCCTTCTATATATCTTATCTTCGTACTGTTTTAATTATCTAATTTCTCCATTATGCAACTCTGTCAGAAATAGTCAGTCACTTTAACCCATATACACATTCAGCATAAGTCAATCAATTTGACCCATATTCTGTATGCTACTGTATATTTTCCCCCCCTTTCTTATATTCATTCATTTTAATTATATAAATTCTCCATTATACCATTATCTGCCAGCAATGAAATTAATTAGTTTCTGTCCTTATAGATCTTATAATAACACCACTATTACTTAATACTATATATAGTAGTTAAATAAAATAATTGCTTAGAAATTTTCAATTGACTCTCCACCCCCCGGTATAGTCACTTCTCTCTTCTTTTGTTGTATTTCAGTAATTTTCAAACTGCCACATTTCTCCTCCCACCTCCCATTTTTTCACCAAGTACTGTTTCAGCTTCTCCCAATCCGTGTTAAACTGTCCTGGATCAAGGTCTCTCAATTTTCTTGTCATTTTGTCCATCTCCGCCATGTACAGCAATTTGTAAATCCAATCCTCAATAGTTGGCACTTCTTGTACTTTCCACTTCTGCGCGTACAAAAGTCTGGCCGCTGCTGTCATATAAAATAGCAATGTCCTGTATTGTGCTGGAATATCCTCCATTCCCAAATTCAGTAGCAGGAGTTCTGGGTTCTTATTAACTTGAAATTGTAAAATTTCACTTATTACTCTTATTATTTCTCCCCAGTACCACCTAGCTACCTCACAAGTCCACCACATGTGATACAAAGATCCCTCATGCTTTTGTTTATCGGATATCTTCCGTTTGCCTCCAATCCGCGATTTTTTCCTCTTCGTTCACATTCCTGCTTCCAATCCGTCTTTCTCGCGCGTCCCTCCGGTCACACAGCCGCTCGAAAACCGCTTTTTTGGGCGGGACCTTTTTTCCCACCCATTTTTTTTTATTTTTTTGAGCGCACTTTTCCGTTATTTCGATCTTGCCTTATAAAGAAACATCATTGAAGATAATGATGCCTCTCTTTCCCCCACTGACAGCACTGATGGCTCTCTCCCATTTCTTTTTTGGAAATTTGGAAGCATGTGGGAAGCTTTTGTGGGCATTTCCTATGCAGGACAGTTCAGTGCCTGAATTTTACTGAAGTGTCACTTCCTTGGAGTGTCATTATTTCGATATTTCGTAATTTCGATATTACAGTAATATAAAATAAAAAAATAAAAAACAATTATAAAGGAAGTTTCGCAAGTCCATTCTGAGGATGGATTCACCCCAAAATGATTTTTCAAACTACCAGATTTGATTCAGAAACAGCATAATCAATAAATCCAATGCTATGAAGTCAAAAACAGTCTTTTGCAGACTACGGAGCACTTACAAGTTGAATAAGCCAATAGGAACTCTCGGAACGGCCGGAGAGACAGGAAGGGGGGTGGTTTTTAAAAAAACCGCATAAATTGCGCATTGGCCCGTTCATGGCCACCGTGAAACTCCCGTTGAAAACCTGTGACCACATATTCGGGAGAAATGCGAATGAAATGCGTCTGCTTAATGAGATAATGTGACCGGCACTCGGGATTGCATGGGGAATGCAGGGAACATGCGACTTAGAATGAGTAATGTGGATTTGCCCTTGGTTTCAATGGACTTAGACTGGAGTAACTCTGCTTAGGATTTCACTGTTAGTCTGCAATCCTAATAATGATTTCCTTGGAGTAAGAATTTATTTCTGAGTAGAACTGCTTAGAGTAACTCTCTTATCATATCCGACAAAGTGAACTTTGACTAATGAAAGCTTATACCCTGGAAAATGTTGTTCGCTTTTAAGGCTCTGTTGAACTTGAATTTTGTTCTATAATTACAGACTAACTCAGCTACCCACTTTAAACTCTTTTACTCATAGAAAGCTACCTGAATTTAGTGTCAATGGTTCTTTATAGCATTCTTATCCTATGCTTCTACACTACTTTTTCAAGAAGAATTCCCAAAGTAGCCTTTTTCTTTCTCATGATTATATTCATTGTAAAAAAGCTCTTGCCAAATATTTTGCATTCTAAGCCTACTTTTCCAGCATACTCAGATTCCAAATAAATCAATTTGGCCTTATGTTAATTTGCCTTTCACTTGGTGATATGCTTCATCATGATTGCATATGTAAATGCTGTATTGCCTTTCAGGTGACCATGCAATCAACTAGACTGATACGTATTTTTGGAAAATAATGAAGGGAAGGAAGCTTTTTAGAACTTGTGACTCCCCCATCCCCTTTTGGAGGGTATTTGTTCCATCTAAAATGCAAGTTTTCTAGAATAATGTGTATCAGCAAGTACAGAAATCTGAAACGTATATCTCTCATCAGGAATGACTGACTTTTGAGGGATAGAGGGTGGGAAAGACAACGGGGTTGATTCCGAGTAAGTTTCATACCCTCCTTACTGCTTAATGTTGTGAAAGACAGTAAGTACTAGCAAATTGTAGAGATAAAACTTTGTATCTTAGTAGCTTTTGTCCTTTGTCACAATAATAGTAGCATGTTGTGTCCACAGGAAGAATTGTTGCCCTTACTATAAACATTCACTTGTTACCAAAGCACTTACTGAGGGTCATTATCATTATTATCTGAGCAGAGATGCTCTTTTTCACCTGTCTTGCCCTTCTCATTTTCCCCCCAGCTTGCGAGAACATCATCGCGCTGCCATTAAGGTGATACGTCGGATGCAGTATTTTGTGGCAAAGAAGAAATTTCAGGTGAGTTGATGAAGAGAGAGCTGCTTTTTCTAAATAAACCCTTTTATTCTTCTGGCTTATTGTTTCTTTTATGGGCTTAAGAAAGAAAAGACCTAGGCAATTCATTTTAGTAATGGTGAGTTACACCCACTATTCTCTTCCTTCTTGAATGGGGTAGTTGTTTAGCAGCAAGTTAGTCAACTGTGGATGCTCTGGGAACAGGCTAAGCCCCTGAAATGCAGCATGAATTAAAATGTTATTTTCTGCTAATGGACTTGACCTTTTACCTTTTGTTATCTCTGTCTCCTTGCAATGCAAACATTCTCATATGTCTTCATTAATTCTGAATTGTATATAATTGTCAGGCTGATTCAGTGGACCTAGAGATTAGAACACTACCTTAGACGTATCTCTGCCATAGCTGCTGAGATCCTGATAAGAAACTGGGATAGAAATTTGCTAGCATACTAGAGGGTTTCTGCCATTTTTTGTACACTCATTAATGGGAAAGCCCCTTACAAGAAGGCCAGCTATCTGTACTTTGCAGTCTACTGTTTGTGTCATTCCAGTGTCCTTTCCATTGAATGATATTCTAATATCTCAGTAGGCTGCATCAGCCATGGGGACTTCTTAAGTGGCTTCTTTCTTTCTGTACCTCTTGCACACTTTTTATATGTAGAATATGCATTTCATTATTCTCCACCAAAGAAGCATAGTTCCAGTCTTGCTGTAGCATTGCTATATACTCCAGCACTGCTGTTTTTTCTTTCTTCTTTGCAAACCTCTTTTGCCCGTACACTGGAATTGACTACCATTAACAGGATTTGTAGGGTTGCCAGTTCTGGTTTGGGAGGAGGTTTGTGGGGTGGGAACTGGGGTGGAGTTCAAGAAGGGAAGTCCCTGGGGAACAGGGTCTATGTGTACTGCAGTATTATTCATGCATTGACTAAGTGTAGGATAAAATTTCTTATACAAGTACATCAGATATTTATTTTGCTTTAACTTCTTAATTACTTCATCATATGCTTGAATAATTTTATTAAATGTTATTTCCCTCAGATAAGGTTGGACTACAGTAATGTTCTCCACATAGGGCTAAATTTGAATGCCTTATCTGGATTCCCTGTACTATTTTCATGAGGTGTAGCAATTGCATTTTGAATACCTTCTAATATTTTACCATCATTCTCTCTTCTCTCATAATATGAAGGACTAGGCTACTGCCAGCCAATACAACCAATACAAAAAGTAAATGGAAGAATCTAGGTTCAAAAAAATCTCACATTCTCATGACTGGTACTGGTTTTAGCATTCACTGCAAGGTCAGATTTCATTCCGTGAGTCTCCCAGTCCCACCTCGAGGGTTGGCAGATCTGTCTTGTGTCTTCTATGCTATTCTCATGCAATCCAAATTACAGTTCTTATGTCACATAATTTATTTCATTTTTAAAAAAATTGTAATTATCAACAATTAATCAATTATTTGTTTTAGCCATAAGCCACAATCTACAAAGCACAAAATACAACTGGCATTCCAAATATAAAGACAGAACAAAACAAGGATAAAAAAATAACAAAGATTACATGAATAATCCACTTAGCACTCTCTACAGTCATAAACAATAATCATGCAACACTTTTAATATTTTCTGGTCTGATCAGTCATTTGGATGGGGGGGAAGGAAATGGAATTTTCTCTTAGAGTAGGGCAGGGCCAGACCCCTACTGGTGGCTTCCAGGCATGGAAGAATCCAAGGGCCTCAAGCTACTCCGGAAAAACAATATGGTTTGAGGAGATTCTCCCCCTCCCAATTTCAGCTTCTTTTTTTCATTTCATTCAAGTAAATGGAGCAAAACTCCCTTTTCCATTTGCTTGTATGGAACAGAAAAATCAGGAAAATCTTTGAGGATAAAGCACAGTTCTCTGAAACCACATTCAACAAGACTAGGGGAAGAACAAAAGTACTTTTTGCCTAGTACAGCGAAATAGCTTGTATGAATCTGGGCCTAAGGTCTGGCCCTTACATTAGCCTTGAGGCATAAGAGCTACATTTGCATAGCTTGGTCCCCATAGCAGCCAAATGTTGATTCACACAGCATCATTTTTTAAAGGCTACTTTTTATGTTAATGGCACCAGTAGTTTGTAATGAGGTTTTCTTGCAATCATATATTCCTGTTATGTAAAGTGAATAATAAAAACTGCCGAACATGGCGAACAGGACTAAAAATATAGTTTGGGGTTCCAGCAATGACAAGGGAAACAGCAATGTCTATTGTGGCTTACAGTGATGTCATTAGATGCTCTTGATCTGTTTATAACTTTATATTTCAAAGCATTACCACAAACTGTGCTGTGCTTTATACGTAATTCAGTTACCTTACTATCAATCAGGAATTGTGTGTGTAATTTTCTGTAATCACTTCAGAGGATTTTCTGGCAAACAGAAAAGTTCAAGGTTCTTTGTACTTCAAAGAATGTTGTACACACTAGTACTTGGCTATTGTTTGGTTATACTTCTCAGAATTTCCTGTAGGTTGAACTTCTCTTTCTCCTTTCTTGACTCAGAGGGAAAAGCTGTTCATATGCAGCTGCTGCACACTCAACCAAATGAGGAACAACCAGTATGCAGCAGCTGTGTACATATTTAATGCGTGCCATGCATTCTATGTACCTTCTGCTAACACTTTCATGCTTAATATTCAGAATATTCCAATTTGTTTAACATAATCAGCAATATTCCTAATTGTTGGTCAGGGAGAGGAAGTTAGAATGGGAAATAGTAAGATACAGCAGATGAAGTTTGTTTTCATCCTAGTTTGCAGCTGCAGATCACGAAGTTATGCACTCTTTTGTATCTTAATGGTGTTTAGCTCAGGAGATGTTCCTAAGGAATTTTGTTCTGGGGGTCACTGGTGTGCAGTTAACATATCACATATCTAAAGAAATCATTGCACTGACCTGGATAACCCAGGCAAGCCTGATCTCATCAGATCTGGGAAGCTAAGCAGGGTTGGCCTTGGTTAGTAATTGGGTGGGAGACTTCCAACAAAGACCAGGGTTACAGAGGCAGGCAATAACAAACTACCTCTGTTAGTCTCTTGCCATGAAAGTGCCACCAGGTTTTAATCATAAGTCAACCATGACTTGACCGTTCTCTCCATCACCGAAATCATTACATTTTCTAAGATACAGTTATGATTTTACAATATTTGGATTCAGTCACATATCAGTCCACAAAAAATGTATGTGGGAGTGGTGAGTAGCAATCATGAGGTAAATTATGGCTGTGTTTAGGCATCAGATTCAAACCTTGCTTTTGCCATGCTTACACGCTCCCCACTGTCACACACCCCTGCATCCCCACACACAGAACACAAACATGTCTTGTGATATCCAAATGTGGTCAAATTGGGATTTACTTCCTCCCCTCACCCTGCTTAGAAAACCTTTCCTTAGTGCCCTGGCACCTCCTATGGTTACTTGTTAATGCTAAAGAAAATGCTTCAAGATCTAATCATGGATTTCCCACCTAACTTATAGGTGAGTTGTAAAGCTATGCAGAAGCTGAGGTACAAAAGTGAATACCAAAATACGCCATTCTTCTTTCACTTAAATGTTAGGATTTTGTTTTTTAAAAAGCTACATATATATGGGATTTTTTTTCTTCCAATTTTTCTTTGTTTGATTAACAGATAGAGATCACCAGGATCATAATTCACCAGGCAATACTATTACACTGAAATAAATATTTGTAAAAATATATCACAGCAGTATTTGGTGAATTACAGCCAACATGTTAAACTAGTTTTACAATGGTGAAATGAGAGCTGTTTCATGCATGTCGATACAGTGTGCTCCGGCAATAAAAAAGGCCAGTGCCATGCTGGGGATTATTAGGAAGGGAATTGAAAACAAATCAGCTAGTATCATAATGCCCCTGTATAAATCAATGGTATGGCCTCATTTACTGTGTACAATTCTTGTCACCATACCTCAAAAAAGATATTATAGCACTGGAAAAAGTACAGAAAAGAGCAACTAGAATGATTAAAAGGATGGAACACTTCCCCTATGAAGAAAGGTTAAAGTGCTTGGGGCTCTTTAGCTTGGAGAAACGACGACTGAGGGGGTGACAATAGAGGTTTACAAGATTATTCATGGGATAGAGAAGGTAGAGAAAGAAGTATTTTTCTCCCTTTCTCACAATACAAGAACTCGCAGGCACTCAATGAAATTGCTAAGCAGTTGGGTTAGAACAGATAAAAGGAAGTACTTCTTCACCCAAAGGGTGATTAACACATGGAATTCACTGCCTCAGGAGGTAGTGGCAGCTTCAAGCATAGACAGCTTCAAGAGGGGATAGGATAAACATATGGAGCAGAGGTCCATCAGTGGCTATTAGCCACAAGGTATAGATGGAACTCTCTGTCTAGGGCAGTGATGCTCTGTATTCTTGGTGTTTGGGGGGGGCAATCAGTAGGAGGGCTTCTAGTGTCCCTTCCCCAATGGCAGACCTTCTGATGACACCAGGTTTTTTGGCCACTGTGTGACACAGAGTGTTGGACTGGATGGCCCATTGGCCTGATCCAACATGGCTTCTCTTACGTTCTTAAGGCCTGAAACTGCCTTTGCCTCTCTTTCCCAATTTATGTGATTCTCTGTTTATTAATACAGAAAAGAAAACAGAATAGAGGCATTTATAATAGGAAAGTGCATTCTGGCTACTGTTGGCTTTGAGTCACATTACAAGCAATAGAAGTAATTACTACTTTAAGCCACATGTGTGACAGCATCCTAAGAACTACAGATATGGGTAGCTTACTTTAGGGAATGATATTCAAGCAAAGCACACTAACCATAAATGGTTTAATTAAACTGTGGTTCCATGTGACATTTGAACCAAACACTTGTGTTTGGAAAACCAAACCCTAATAGTTTGGAAGAGGTCTGAACTATGACTCCAGTAGCTAAGACACCACTGCCAGAACTGTACATTCATATTAGAAGATAATACTAGGGGTGTGTGATTCAGTATATCTGGTCCATAAATTACCAAAATAATACCTTATCAGTATTTTGGGAGCATATTTGGACATCCCGATCATATCTGGAATTCTCAGATATATTTCTATCTCAATTAATTTTGGAAATATCGGGGATTAACAAAGGCTTCCATTTCAGAGGTCACCGCAGCTTGTTTTTCTTAGTTGTGCTTGTTTCTCAAGTTAAAAAGGGAGGGGGGAGGGAGGCAAGGGAGGCGATTCTCACAGGTGAATGGCATTGCACATTAGTGGTAGCTCATCTATCCAATCATAACGATTCTCTCATAGACCACATGAGAGAATTATCATGATTGGATAGACAGTTGAGCTCCCTCTAACGAGCAGTGCCATTTACCTGTGAGAACCAACCCTTCCCCCCTCCTTTTCCCCCAGGAAACTTGCAAAGGGAGAAAAAAACAAGCTGCCACTACTAGCTACAGCTTCAGGGTGACTTTTTTTTTGACTGAGTGCCTTTCATTGCCTGCCATCAGGTTGGTTCTATAGGGATTCTCGGTTTGGCATTGATTCTGTTGGACTTCATTGGTTCTTTATGGTCAGTTGTTGCTCTTGTGTGTTTTATTGAGGCTTGTTTGCTCTGGAGAAAGCATTGGATCCCCCCAACAGGAAACAATGTAGAGTATTGGGAGCACCTTGTTCAGGGACCTGTAGAATAGGGGCCTTTTACCCAATCTTTTTGAAACTTGGAGGATCTGCTTGAAGTGGATAGGCAGCTGTCACTCTGCTGCAATTTTGGTGTAATTTGCATGAACAATGGCCCCTCCAACCCCCCCAAATAATTTGTAAACTGCTCTGAGTGGGCGTTAAGTTGTCCTGAAGGGCGGTATATAAATCAAATTATACTATTGTTATTCTCCCATAGGAAATAATGGACCTGGTTAATTTCAGAACACCCCTCCTCAAATGGATCTAAAAACAAAACTGATATGGGAGGACCCAACTATCAGGAGTACTGATATTTATGGCCTTCCTACTGCCTGAATCATTTTTTTAATACACACCCCTGTATCATACCCATAAGTCACCTCTTCCCTCTAATGTTTTAAAAAGGCTAACTTCCAAGCATCCCTGATATTTTCATTCTCATCCCATTAGTTATGGTATGTTATATATTATGGTATTTTAACATTTTTTTTCATTCTTCTAAATTTTTACAGCAAGCCAGAAAGCCTTACGATGTACGCGATGTCATAGAACAGTATTCTCAGGGTCATCTCAACTTAATGGTGCGAATAAAAGAGCTTCAAAGAAGGTACGGTACAGAATTTCCGTAGGATTATCTTTAAAATAAGAGCAGGAAACAAGGCTGACAGCAACGTCAAATTCTAGCATGTGCCTACTAACCAGGAAACAGAGTCATTATCAGTTGCTCTGTGGAACAAAATGTAGTAAAGAACAGAAGCTGTGGCCATATAAGGGAATACAGAGTTGAGTAAGGCACGGAGGAAGCAGAAATAGAGAGGTATTTGGGGTTAGGGAGACTATGCCAGAGCATCCTATTAGATGGTTAGAAAAGAATTGTTTTGAACGGCTACTTAGCCACTCAAGGTGGAACTACATATTAGGCCATTTTGATGTTAAGGAGAAGAATTGCCAGAGATAATTGGTAGCCAGAGAGAGGGCTAGGCATTTTCTGCCTGCAAATTCTCTCATGAATGCCTTCACCCTATGTTACTGCCATCTAGTTCCATCCTCATGGAAAAGGAACAAAGTTGAACAAAGACAAAGTTGTGCTGAGTCAAAAGACAATAGAAATAGGATTTAAAAATGTGAATTGAGCTATTTTCTCACTTCTGCCAATACTAAGGCCTTTTTTTCCTTTTATGTACCCTAAGTCATTTGGATATGGCAGGAAATAATTACCAGAAATCATTGTGGAATTGGCTTGTGTAAAAGTTACTACAAATACTGCATTTTTGGCTAAACTGAGTGAAGGATGCCCTGCTGAGAGATGGAAGACAACATGCTAAAACGTTTGAAAGAATTTGGCCTTCTTGTATCACACACAAATACACACACAAGATGTTAGATATTAACATGCATAAGACTTGTTCAGTATTATAAATATTACATTATGTAGGCACTATATATTACAGTAAAAATTGCAATATTGCTGCCAGTAGACCTGTTTTTACTTAGGCGTTTGAGTTCTGCAAAAAAGAAATTCTTTCTATATGAAGCTGAATTCCTGCCAATGTATGGTTTTAGGAAGTTAGCAGACTGCAGTAAGCAGTAGTGAGCAGATGGCTTCTTCACTTGGATCAGACACTCTCCTTAACATTCACAGTAGAAAGTTTAAAAATTGTTACAAGTGAGCCAATAACTATGTAAAAGTGTCTGTGTTCATATACTGTGACTGGAAGGGCAATAATTGTCATTATTCTGAGAAAGCTTTTATCCTGTTTTCGACATGTTTTTTATTTCTAACAGGTTGGACCAATCTATAGGGAAACCATCTCTGTTTATTTCTGTCTCAGGTAAATTATCATCTGTCAAAAATTACAAAAGATGGGTATATGCACTGTATGTTAGTTAGTGTTTTTCTGTAGTACACAATGGAAGTAGATAGGACTCCATATCAGATTACAATGTGCATGAGAAATTGTTAGTAATATTTACAGAGATATCTGAAGCAGATATCTGAAGCTTGCACCATTAGTCTAATTTTTTTCACAGGAAGATGTATAGCTGCTCTAAACAATTGGAAACCTACAGAGTACCACCTTTCTGGAGAACTCAGTCAAAATTGTTACAACATTATTATTCCAATAAGTTTATATATAAAGTGCAAAGACTACTCAGTTTCATCAGTACATAACAATAAATATACCAGACAGTCTAGATCACAATAAATAACCTATTATTACAACATCCAACTGGTGGGAAGAGGTCCAATATAAAAAGTTCACTCTCAGTACAAAGTCAGTACAAAAATAGTTTCTTCTAGAGTACACACTGATATTCAAGGCTAATCTACCAATATTTGATACTATGCACATTCACTATAAAAATAAATCAATTCAAAAATAATTCATTCATCTAAAGTTTACTTGAACATTCAAGTCAATTTCATCAAACAGTAACAAGGTCAATCATTTGATGCCTGCCAATTTTTGGCAGGATCCAAGCCATTGGCTTTGATCTAGTGAGGAAATGCTGCAAGCGGGTATTCTCTTATGAAATGGTTTGTGCACATTTTATCTTCTGTTGTTGACAGTGAAACCAGGCTGCATGTATGCTTTCCTTATATATAAATTAGCAATCGTGGTTTTTATTTTATTTACTTATTTTATTTACTTCTAAGCTGCCTTTCCAACTAAATAGGGTCCCCAACGTGGCAAACATCAGACATTAAAATATTTCAACATTAAAAACATTTTAAATAAAGTATATATACAATAATTCAATAAAACTTAAACCAACATAACACCAAAATCCAGGGAGGAAGTCCAATAAGAGTTTACTGAGGGTATGCCAAACAAAGCAAAAAAAAGTCTTTACCTGCTGGCATAGGACAATGGTAGAGCCTGAGCCTGTCTAATGGGGAGGGCGGTCTAGAAGTGTAATAAAATAATAAATAATAAATAATAAAAAATCTCCCTGAGGAGGGAGTTTCCAGCATTTTGCCGCTATGACTTAGAAGGCCATTTCTTGGGTTGCCATGCATACTTGGTCTCAGATAGCAGGGGTACCGAAAGTAGTGCCTCCAAAGATGACTAGAGTGGACAGCTAGGTTTCTGTGAGGGATGCTGGCCCTTAAGGTATTTTGACCCCAAGACATATAGGGCTTTAAAAGTTGATATAACCTTGCCTTGGAACTGGAAGCAAATTGAGAGCTCGTGTAGAGGGAACAGGACTAGAATGATACGGCCTGCAACCCACTCCAGTCAGCATTCTGGCCACAGTATTCTGCACCAACTATAGCTTCTGGACAGTCCTGAAGGGCAGCCCCACATAGACTGTACTGCAGCAATCTAATCTAGATGTTACCAGCTCATATACTGTAGTAGCAAGATCTTTCCTCCCAGGAAGGGGTACATCTGACTCACTAGCCAAAGCTAGTGAAAGGCACCTCTGATCATTTCTTTCACTTCTTTATCTAACAGGAGGCCTGGGTCCAAGAGCACCTCCAAGCTACAAACCTGCTCCTTTGGGGAGAGTGCAACCCCATCCAGAGCTGGAGCTATCTCCATTTCTGGGACAGACCTTTCCCTCACCCATAGCACCCATTAAATTTCAGTTTGTTAGCCCTCATCCATCCCAAAACTGCCTCTGGGCACCTGTTCACAGTTCTACAGCCCCTTTGGTATCTGCTGCAAGTGCAGGATAAAATTGAGTGTCATCTGTATATTGATGGGAACTCAGCCCAAATTTCTCCCAGCAGCTTTACATAGATATTGAAAAGCATGGAGGAGAAGATGGAGCTCTTAGGCCAGAGCCAAGGTGTGCAGAGCAGCAGCCCTCCAGAACCACATCTGAAACATACCATCGGCATAGGACCAGAACCACTTCAGAACAGTACCTCCCAATCCCAAAAGGCAGTCCAGAAGGATACCATGATAGATGGTCCCAAAACCCACTGAAAGATCTAGGAGACTTATCAGGGTTGCACTCTCCATGTCCATCTCCCAGCACATGTCATCCACCAGGGCAACCAGGGCCATTTCAGTCCCATAACCTGGCCTGAAACCAGATTGGAACAGATTCAAGGAATCTGCTTAATTCAGGAATTCATAAAGTTGGCCAGACCCTACTCATTTAGTTACTTTTCTCGTGATTAATAACATTGGGCCTGTACAGTAGCTACTCAATTCTCCTGGGTCCAGAGTAGGTTTCTTTAGGAGTGAATGAATCACTGCCTTCTTCAAGGCAACAACGGCCACCCCTGTCTCCCAAACCCTGTCTGCCATCCCCCTGACACATTTAAATAGTCAGGAGGGGCAAGGGTCATACAAGCAGGTGGTAGGCCTCAAACCTCCAAGGATCCTGTCCTCATCCTCGAACTGGACAAACTGAAAGCTATCCCATAAAACTGGGCAAATCCACATTCTGGGATCACCCAATCCTGTCTCTATTAATGTAGAGTAGGGATGTGCGTTTCGGCATTCAGAATGCCGAAAGAATGCCGAAACAAAAGTGTTTCGGCTTCTTTCGGGGAATGCCGAAACGTTTCGGGGAATGCCGAAACGTTTCGGGTAGCCGAAAGAAAAAAGCCGAAACGTTTCGGGATTCTTTCGGCTTTCTTTGGGCTTTTCAATGGGAAAATGCCTCCGTCTTCCCGGACGTCTGGGGGAGGCATTTTCCCACCGAATAAGCCCAAAATTGGTGGGGACCTTCCTCTAACCCTTCTCTAACAACCACCCAAGTTTCAGACAGATTGGACTTTGGGGGGCCATGTTATGGCCCCCCAAAGCAGGTCCCCCCATCCTCCCATAAGAAAGCGAAGGAGCAGCATATTGTTAGCATGCTGCTGCTCATCTTTCTTCATTATTTCCTATGGGGAAAAAATGAAGAGGCAGGCTTCCTTTGCCAGGGGTGGCATTTTGCATGCAAAATGCCCCCTTACCCTCAGAGGCCCTTCTCCCACCCCTCCTCCCACCCCCCACCAAGGCTCAGCCTGCTCCCACTTGGGGGGGCCATTTCATGGCCTCCCCAAGTAGGTGCTCTAATCTCTACCACTGACAGCTGGGGGAGGCTTGTGTTGCCAGGGGTGGCATTTTGCATGCAAAATGCCCCCAAGCCCTCAGGGGCCCTTCTCCCACCCTTCCCCCCACCCCCCACCCAGGCTCAGACTGCTCCCACTTGGGGGGGCCATTTCACGGCCTCCCCAAGTAGGTCCTCTCAGCCTCTAAAGTCCACCCCTTACAGCCCCACACAAACCCAATTCCCCCCCAGCTGCCACACACAGACCCAAATCCCCACATTAGCCCCTCACAGACCCAAATCCACCCCCACCTGCCCCACACCCATAACCCCAGGAACAGGCTGGCAAAGGCCAGCCCTCTCCCTTTGTTCCCTATGCTGGGAACTTCTAAACTCTCTTTCCCTGGGCAATTCTGCACAGCCCAGGGGTGCCACAATGGTGGGCACACTTCTGAGTGCCAGCTGGTCCCTGTGAAAGAGCACCTGAACCACAGACACCCTCCCTCAAATTCCCCCGCCACCTACAGAGATGGCTGGCCAGCCAGCTCCATTGTTCCCTATGATGGGAACCAACTGCACAACAAAGAATAAAACAAGAACAACACAAAATAAAGTTTTAAATTTTTTTTTTCTCCCTTCCAAAGTACAAGTAGGCAAAGCATTATGACACATTACACCAGCAGTCCCCCACACAGAAAAATAACACAACTCACTTAACATCAGAGAATCACAAAGCACGATTCCTGTCAAAAACACTTTATTTCTTGAACAGCTTTAGGTTACACAGCAGGGGGGAACACCAAAGGGCATGGCAGCACTATTACACAAACATAACACAACTCACTTAACATCAGAGAATCACAAAGCACAATTCCTGTCAAAAACACTTTATTTCTTGAACAGCTTTAGGTTACACAGCAGGGGGGAACACCAAAGGGCATGGCAGCACTATCTTACACAAAAATAACACAACTCACTTAACATCAGAGAATCACAAAAACACAATTCCTGTCAAAAACACTTTATTTCTTGAACAGCTTTAGGTTACACAGTAGGAGGGCACAACAGGGCATGATAGCAATGTACTACAAAAAATAATACAACCCACTTCACCGTTTTTGACAGCAATTGTGTTTGTGTGATTCTCTGATGTGAAGTGAGTTGTGTTATTTTTGTGTAGTACACTGCTTTCCTGCTCTGTGGTGCCTTCCTACTGTGTAACCTAAAGCAGTTACAGAAATAAAGTGCTTTTGACAGCAATTTTTGGGGTGATTCTTTAATGTGAAGTGAGTTGTGTTATTTTTGTGTAAGATACTGCTTCCATGCCCTTTGGTGTTCCCCCCCTGCTGTGTAGCCTAAAGCTGTTCAAGAAATAAAGTGTTTTTGACAGGAGTTGTGCTTTTGTGATTCTCTGATGTTAAGTGAGTTGTGTTATTTTTGTGTAAGATAGTGCTGCCATGCCCTTTGGTGTTCCCCCCTGCTGTGTAACCTAAAGCTGTTCAAGAAATAAAGTGTTTTTGACAGGAATCGTGCTTTGTGATTCTCTGATGTTAAGTGAGTTGTGTTATTTTTCTGTGTGGGGGACTGCTGGTGTAATGTGTCATAATGCTTTGCCTACTTGTACTTTGGAAGGGAGAAAAAAAAATTTAAAACTTTATTTTGTGTTGTTCTTGTTTTATTCTTTGTTGTGCAGTTGGTTCCCATCATAGGGAACAATGGGGCTGGCTGGCCAGCCATCTCTGTAGGTGGTGGGGGAATTTGAGGGAGGGTGTCTGTGGTTCAGGTGCTCTTTCACAGGGACCAGCTGGCACTCAGAAGTGTGCCCACCATTGTGGCACCCCTGGGCTGTGCAGAATTGCCCAGGGAAAGAGAGTTTAGAAGTTCCCAGCATAGGGAACAAAGGGAGAGGGCTGGCCTTTGCCAGCCTGTTCCTGGGGTTATGGGTGTGGGGCAGGTGGGGGTGGATTTGGGTCTGTGAGGGGCTAATGTGGGGATTTGGGTCTGTGTGTGGCAGCTGGGGGGGGAATTGGGTTTGTGTGGGGCTGTAAGGGGTGGACTTTAGGGGCTGAGAGGACCTACTTGGGGAGGCCGTGAAATGGCCCCCCCAAGTGGGAGCAGTCTGAGCCTTGGTGGGGGGTGGGAGGAGGGGTGGGAGAAGGGCCCCAGAGGGTTGGGGGGCATTTTGCATGCAAAATGCCACCCCTGGCAACACAAGCCTCCCCCAGCTGTCAGTGGTAGAGATTAGAGCACCTACTTGGGGAGGCCATGAAATGGCCCCCCCAAGTGGGAGCAGGCTGAGCCTTGGTGGGGGGTGGGAGGAGGGGTGGGAGAAGGGCCTCTGAGGGTAAGGGGGCATTTTGCATGCAAAATGCCACCCCTGGCAAAGGAAGCCTGCCTCTTCATTTTTTCCCCATAGGAAATAATGAAGAAAGATGAGCAGCAGCATGCTAACAATATGCTGCTCCTTCGCTTTCTTATGGGAGGATGGGGGGACCTGCTTTGGGGGGCCATAACATGGCCCCCCAAAGTCCAATCTGTCTGAAACTTGGGTGGTTGTTAGAGAAGGGTTAGAGGAAGGTCCCCACCAATTTTGGGCTTATTCGGTGGGAAAATGCCTCCTCCAGGCGTCCTGGAAGACGGAGGCATTTTCCCATAGAAAAAAGCCGAAAAAATGCCGAAATAATGCCGAAAGAATCCCGAAAGTCGAAAGCCGAAAGAGATTCTTGTTTCGGCTTTCGGCTTTAACGATAGAGAATCTTCTTTCGGCTTTCTACTTTCGGCTATAGCCGAAAATTTTTGGCTTGCACACCCCTAATGTAGAGTCTAAGTCAGAATGGTTGTGAAAGATTTTATCTACAAAATGGTTAGCACAATTATTGCAGTGGACTGCAGAGCAATCCACCTCCTCCTATAGCTGAGAACCCAATAGGCCTCTGATTACCTGGTAGAGTTCAATGGGTTTACACTGTACAGATGCAATGGTGGCAAAGGAATATTGTTTCTTTACCACTATTACTGTCACAGAGTAGGCTTTAAATATGTGTTCTAGCCCATACCTTGTCACATTTATTGCAAGTCTTTCTCCACGGCCACTATAACTATCTCTCTTCTCTTTTCATCATCCGGAGGCCTTCAGTAATCCAAGGGGTTACCTTGGCTCTTAGCCCTGAAAGAGGGCTCCTAAGAGTGATTGTGTCAATTGCCCAGGTCATTTCCTTATTCCAGAGGTCACCCAAGTCATTGACAGAAGCGCTCACAGTATCAGCAAGAAAATTTCCTAATGTCATCTGAAAACTGATTGGATCCATCAAGTTATGGGGACAGATCATCCTAATCAATCCCCCAGCCATTCGGAGTCTTGGTATCCCTATAAATCTAAACCCCGGTAACTAAACCCCAGTAACTAATGATCTGTCCATGACAAGGGAACCATCTTCAGCCCCTCCACCTTCAGATCACCTTCTCCCTGCCCAGAGCAGAACAACATATCAATGACCTGCACACTCTTTAATGACAGACCTATGAAATTCTTGATTAGGACCCCAAATCCCATTGTTATTTTTCTTTATATTATCTGTTTATACACTGATTACCTGCAGTCACACATATGTTGCCCATGAGCTGTGAGTGTCTACTGCCTGCTATTGTGCACATTTTTAGCTAAATTTAATTGACATTTGTTATTTTTGGTGTAGTGTTGTTATTCAGATATTAATTATAATAGGAAATGTTAATGTGCTGTGTACTTGAGAGCCATTAAGAGAATATGTTTAAGCTACTCATACACAGTAAAATTATACATCTGTAAGTGGTGTTCAATTAAATGGCTCTGGTGGGCTAGTTAAATGCACAGTCATGGTTAAATTCTATATTGTTATCACTTGATACTCATCTGAAAATGTTCTTTTTGGGTAGAAAAAAGCAAAGATCGGGGAAATAATACAATTGGTGCCCGGCTGAACAGAGTGGAAGACAAGGTAGGCCTAATGTAGACCGGAATTGTGCGTTTCTCAGCATGGAACAATACTTAAAGTCTGTTAGTATCCACTGATTTTGAAATAAGTTGTTAAGCTGTATCTTGGGTGAACACTGGATCAAGTAATGAGACCATTTGCATGTGAGCATACGAGCAAAGAAAGTAAGCTTAAGAAGAGCCAGTGTGGTTTTGTGCAGTGTGGATAATGGATGGGAGATAATTCCTAAGACTCTTAATTTTAATGATAACATGACAGATTTTATTGCACCAGTGGGTGCAATATGCAGTATTTTTACTGCAGCTGGAAAGTGGGTTAATGACACTGTCGAGTGCACTAACATTGCTTGTGATTTTCTTGTATGTGATTTTCTCATAGGTTTTATTTATTTATTGTTATGCCCTGCTTTTCTCCGTGTAAAATGTTGGTCATTGATAAAGTGAGACTACTATGTTGTGTATACTGCAGAGGGGAATTGTAGTAAGTCCTACTACCTGCATCTGTTCATCCATCTTGGTTTGTTTTGGCTTAGCTCTTGGATTCCTTCTGATTATGGTAAGGAAAGAAATACACATTTCACTAGGGCAGCCAGACAATTAGAAGAAAGACAGTCAGTGCCAGTAGGCTTCCAATCAAATATAAACAAAACACCAGAGGGAGAAGGAGGAGGGAAAGGATAACAACAGACTTAACCAAAGCAACTAAAAATTACTAACAGTGAAAAATCATAGTCATAAAGGTGGCTGGAATTTGAAAGGAGCTTTTGTTTTAGTAAGAGCTGGTTTTTCCCCTTCACTTATCAACACCACTGTTCTGCAGTCTTTTTTCTGCTTTCCTGCCCTGTTTCTTTCTCTTCTCTCTTCTGTGTTGTTACAATGTAGCCCTGTAAGTGGAAGAGACAGGTGGATTATAGCAGCACCAGCTGGAAAGAGGAATACCTGCCAATTGGAATTTGACACTTCGTTTTCAATTTACAAAAAGTATATTGGTAACACCCTTAAAAGGTGTGAAATGTATTGGTCATACAGGACTGGGTGCACAGTATAATCTGCTTGTGCCTTAATTCTCATGATAGCCTCTTTTGGAGCTGATTTCTTGGCATATCATTTTAGTACTATTTCCCTGAAAATTTCAGATTGAACATTATTTAGAAAATAACTAGCAAAGTCTGAAACCTTTTTAGTCTCAAATGGTAGTATAAGGCAAAGAGCTAAAAAAAATAAAGTAAATATCAGTTAACTTAAATCAGAATTTGAATATATTTTAGATAATCCAATGCTAGTTCGTAAAGGCTTAATTTCAAAAATTTATAGTGCAATCCTCCTTACCTGTAACAATAAAGTTCCAACGTCAAGTTAAATGGCAGCAGGAGTGCACAAATCTGAACTCAAACGATCAATAGAAGTCTATATGGGCCTTAAATCTTCTCAATTTGCCTGTGGTTAACACCAAGCTACAAACTTATAAAATAATGCATCATTGTTACTGCACACCTAAGAAATTTACCACAATATCTTCAACAAAATCCCCTCTATGTTGGAAAGAATGTGGAGAAATGGGCACCTATGCCCACTGCTGGTGGGAAACACATTGCAAACACATTGAAAAAATCTGGAAAGAAATCTTGGAACAAATAACCCACATAAATGGCTACACGTTCACAATAAGCCCTGAAATAATCTTTCTGGACCAATGGCAGAACTCAGCTATACCATATATCAGGCGTGATGTCATAAGGATCTTCTTGATGGCAGCGAAAACTGCAATAGCTTCAAAGTGGAAATCACAGAAACCTACACTAGAAAATTGATACTCTAAGTTATGGGACCATTACATTATAGATAAAATCACAGATGCCCTCCTTCAAGCTGAAATATATCCCAGAACAACATATTTTACAGAAAAATGGCTCCCCTTCATTGAACATATAGCCAAGAACAACATACAACCAAAAAATCCAGTGTACCAAACAATAATGTTATGAAAATTTCAAATCTATGAATATTCATGACTATTCATCCTTACTTGGACCTTGCACAACAACAAATGACATGTGCAAACTACTTATTCAATAGTTTGGTTCATCATGATACATGTTATCCTTCTGAACAATCTACAACAAAATAAAGCTCTCAATCTCGTGTAATGTCGAAAGAATCCATGCAGATAACCTAAGTTATTGACTCAACAGACATATAACACAGGAATGTCAATACTGTACCTTGCAGCAACTGGTTTTATTGTTTAATGTTATTGTTGTTTATCTTTAATGTTATTGTTTATAAGAAGTTAAAATTGATTTTAATAAATGTTTTTTTAAAAAAAATTAAATACCAGTTGAAGTCTTCATAGCATGCAAGCTATGAAGTTTCTCCTTGCCTCATGTACTCTACCATCCTTATAAAGCCACTGGCATATGTGGTGTGTTCTACACATGGAATCAGACCAGAAAATTGCTTTTGAGTGGACATTGACAGCCATCTTTTGGAAGCCACAAGGGGGATGGAGAATGACTAGCTTGTGGCATGTGTGTTTCTGTCACATCTGTGTTTCTGGGTAACCTGGTTTTTACCCATAGACTTTGATCTGAACATTTGTACAAGATGAAGACTTGTGCCTTTGGCCTCTTGATGGAAAGTAGCATCACGATTGTCTTGTTGCTGATGCTAGTATCAGTAAGATAGATTTTGTGATTGTGATTCCCTCTGTGCTGATTAGAATATGAGTTAATTTTTTTAAAGGAGGGCTTGCACAAAAGTGCATATCTGTAAACAAAATCATCTGTTTTAAAAGTGTATCCCAAAAAATTGTGGAGCAAATCCTGAAAACAAAGTTGAAGTGGAAAATGTTAGGAAGTCACTAGTTAATCAAATAAACAACATTTTAAATGAATGGCTATTCTGGGAACTACGTTTGGTGTTTATAGTCTTTTAGATAGGCAAGTGAACAGAATTCTGAGTCGATGAAATGAGATGAGTCGATATTCTCTTAAACAACACAATTCCTGTTTTGTCTAGAATTTTAAAAATAAACTGATGATGAAAGTAGGATTTGAAACTAAACCTGTACAATAGTTGTATGCAATCTCCTTATATTTGAGGTGGAGTAAAAAAAAATGCATCACAAACATGCAGGAAAAAAATAGCACATCTATAGGACCATTTTTTAAAACATCCAGGACAGCTTTCCCAAAGTATATTTTTGTAATCACTATAAACTGACAGATCATTTTATTGTAAAAAAAACGATTCAAAAAACAATTGGATTCATATTTAAATGTAAAGCTGTACAGTGAATCATTAAAATAAAATTCAGTTAAGTTGAATTTGGACAACAGTCAAGATTTGAGTGGAAGAGAATTATCATCTGTGCCTAATATTTCCATTTAGTTATTTCGCAACTTCTTTTTATATATACAGCAGGCGGGGGAGGGGGGAGTTATAACATTCTTCATTCTTGAAAACAAGAATGAAGACAGACAGGCTTGGCACTTGGTAGAATTATGGGAAAGCAGCTTCTTCAGAGCCTCTCATGCGTATCATCATTAATGAACTGAGGCAGAACTCTTCAAATTTGAAGATGGTATATGACAACCTCAGTAGATAAAGAACCCTACTGGATCAGGCAAGGTTTTATCTACCCCAGGATCCTATTTCCATTACTGGCCAATCAGAAGCTTCCAGTCTCAGCAAAGAGAGGTTAAGAGGAGTTATAACCTGGAAAATACGTTTTTCATCCACAGAAGTCTCCTGCCAGTTTCCCTTACTAATCAAGTTAAAAGTCAATAGGGCAAGATGAATTAAGGCATAAAGAAAGTGATCATTATAAGGTTTGTGAAGTGCTAACAGAAAACTGGGAAGGATTGGGAAGACAGTCAGTTGTTGTTTTAACTGGTCAATTGATGTCAGTTTAACACTAAAATATTGTCATTTATTCAACAGGCCTGCAAAAGACTCTCATATATCCTAGGCTTTTGTTCTGGCCTACTTTATAACAGGACCAGGCTGCCATTTGTTAGCAGCCTTGGAGATCTCTGCCACCAATCTACTAGTGTTGCAGGTCTCCTGGGGCTGAAAATGGGGGATGGGGGTTGTTGGGGGTGCATGCCAGCAGATGTGCATGCTCCAGACGCTCCTGCATTGTGCTGGGAATGACATCATTCCCAGTGTGACACAAAAGCAATGGGTCATGTGCAGGGAGGGGTTCAGTAAAAACTGGCCCCAAATTAAGTGTTTGGGACT